>NC_090445.1:933122649-933425680 GCF_031143425.1 Pleurodeles waltl | reverse complement strand
TGACCCATGAGTAGAATGTTTCTGTTTGGTAAGCTTCATTAGCTTTTACTATGAATGTAACAACCCCACCCTCATCTGTTAAGTCATGCACTACTAGATGTAAAGTTAATGCTTGTCTAGCATTCTCAGGAATGTCTATGGCGTTAGCCATATTGCAAAATGAGTGAAGAGATGGAACACCAAGTGGGGAGTAAAGTCCTTGTACGAGTTCGAGCTCGAACAACCTACAGCCTAATCAGGTAGTCCCTGTTCAGCTCAGGAGGATCTTCCCCAAGACCACGGATGTCTCAGTTTAATGGTACTTAGGGTACCTGTAGTATGTGAGACAGTTATGATCGGGGTATCCGTAAATTAGCGCCTAAACACCATCGTTGGAGCACCATGTCGTAGTTGGATTCTTGCTCTAGGCAAGACTACTGATTTAAGGATGACAGTACTTATGTTTGTAGGCGACTATGACAATCCTACAACAAAACGCAACTGTCGTCTCAACCCTTCCGGCTCACAAGCAGTACCTCACCAAGAACCCAAAACAGTCAAAGTTGATTACGCATGGATTCAAAAGTGTGCCATCTCAGGGAGCATCGTGATTAAATGGAGATTACCCCTTTCTCACATTAATAACATGTCTCAATCACACACAGGCATTAAAGATGCAGTAAAGTTTCAATAGTTTTTATTTTAGTAAGACTGCAATCTGCGATAAGTTGCATGGGCTGCAATGATTAAGATAATGAACAGTGCAAAAAATAAAATGGTAAGGACAAGAGTCATTAATACAAAGACCCCCACCATCTTGCAATATAATGAAATAACATGAGGTGAGTGATATGTCCTGATACCCTAGCATATAGGCCTAACCCCTAACCTAGAAGAGAGCTAGGTATATTAAACCTCAATCTGCCAATGCCATGTCCATGAGAAGAGCCCCCAACCCTGGTTACCTTGGAATGAGGTCTCTAGATCAGACTCCGCAGGAACACAAAGACTGGGTCAATGTCAAGGCGACGTGCTACATCGATAGCAGCGATGGCATCTGGTCGGAATCCCTCTGATTATCTGATGAAGTGAGGAGTTTTATACAGATCTACTTGGACCCCTGACATAGGTTTGTTCCCAAACAATAGATAACAAGGTGTGCTTGGGACAGTAATTAATATAAACAATTCTCTCAACAGCATGAAGAGAGAAAGTACCTAAAGTGAACACCTAAAGTTTGTTCGTATTTGTTGCCTGATCTTGATGTCTTAGCGCGGTGGCCCTGATAATGAAATCAAAACATGGGCCTAAGTCAAACCAAGGCAGCCATCTTTAAAAATGTATTAAATATATCTGCTAAAACAGAGCAAAAATTCACTGGGTGACGGGGGCACAAGTCTGCAAGCCACTGTCTAAGCTAACTTCTGTATCCCATTAAAACAAACTAGGATTCAGTACAGCACCCGCAAACCTCGCAGGAGCCGGAGATACAATGTTGCAGAAGGCATCTTGCTTCTTGGTTGCAGCTTGTAGAGTTCCTGGAGGATGCAGTTTCTTCAGTGAGAAGTCGAAGTCGAGTATGCAGAGGAAAACTGCTGGAGTCTTGCAATCCGAATCTGAAGAACCACCCAGAGGAGAGACCCTAAATAGCCCTGAAAGGGGGATTGGTCACCTAACCAGGTAAGCGCCTATCAGGTGTTAGCTCTGACGTCATCTGCTGGCACTGGCCACTCAGATGGGCCCAGAGTTCCCTGCCAACCTTGAGTCCAAGATGGCAAAACCCAGTGACCCACTGGAGCAGCTCTGAGCACCACCCCTGGGATGGTGATGGACAGGGGAGTGGTCATTCCCCTTTCCTTTGTCCAGTTTCATACCAGAGGAGGGACTGGGGGTCCCTGAACCGGTGTAGACTGGTTTATGCAAGAAGGGCACCAAATGTGCCCTTCAAAGTATTTTCTGTGGCTTGGAGAGGCTACCCCTCCCAAGCCTGTAACACCTATTTCCATAGGGAGATGGTGTAATACCCCCTCCCAAAGGAAATCGATTGTTCTGCTTTCCTGGGCTTGAGATTTTCAAGCAACAGGAGGGCAGAAACCTGTCTGTGAGGTGGCAGCAGTTGGGGCTGCCTGGAAAACCTCAGAAGGCTGCAGTGGCAATACTGGGGGTCCTCTATGGAGCCCCCAGTTGCATGGGATCATGCAAACAATGCTTGCAAAAGCCTTGGAGTATGATTCCAACTTGTTTGATTCCAAACATGCCTATGCTCCGAGTTACCATTATGTAGGTGAACATAGGTAGTGACGAAGTCAGGGAAAATGGTTCTGGAGGTCGTGGGGGTACCTCTGCTAGTGCAGGGGTGTCCTCACACACAGGTACTTTGCACCCTGCCCTCGGGGCTGGAGGGCCTGATATAGGGGTGACTTATAATGTAAATGGCAGTGAAAGGCAGGCTGCAATGGCAGTCCTGCAGAAGCCTTTGCATGGGCTCCCTATGGGTGGCAAAATATATCCTGCAGACCATAGGGATTCCCTGCAACCCTAATTCTCTGGGTACCTAGGTAACATATACTACTGACTTATAAGGGGTACCAGTATGCATATTGTGGGGAAATCCTGTGTTAACAGAAAGTAAGAACCAAATTTAGGGGAGAGAGACCATAATCACTGGGGTCCTGGTTAGCAGGATCCCAGTGAACACATTTAAGCACACTGACATTGGGCAGAAAATGGGGGTAACCATGCCAAGAAAGAGAGTACTTTCCTACACAACCCTCTCCCAAACAAGGGACAATAAGGCTAACCTTGCCCAGATGAGTCTTCATTGTCTAAGTGGAAATATCTGGATAGTCCATCTGAATTGGAGTGGTTAACCCCTGGTCTATGTTCCACTGTAAAGTCCATACCCTTTTGGGGTTTCTCCTTTCATCTGCTTAAGCCATAAGAGAGGTTTGCGGTCTGTATGAACAATGAAGTGAGTACCAAAGAGGTATGGTCTCAACTTCTTCAAGGTCCAGACCACAGCAAAGGCCTCCCTCCCTATAGCTGACCAACGATTTTCTCTGGGGGTCAACCTTCTGCTGATATCAGCTACTGGTTCATCCTGGCCCTCTGTATTAAGCTGTGATAGAACTGCCCCAACACCTACGTCTGAAGCATCATTCTGAACCATGAACTTCTTGGAGTAGTTTGGGCTTTTTAGAACAGGTGCAGAGCACATGGCCTGTTTAAGTTCCTCAGCTGGTTGTCCATATTACCTTCTTAGGCATTTTCTTACAGGTGAACTCATTAAAAGGGGCAACAATAGAGCCATGCTTCTTAATGAACCCCCTATAATACCCAGTGAGACCTAGAAAGGCTCTGACCTGGGTATGTGTTATCAGGGGAGTCCAATATACAATAGTTTGGATCTTCCCCTGTAGTGACTGAATCTGTTCGCACCTACTAGGTGTCCCAGATAAACCACACCTCTGCCCTATCTGGCACTTTGAAGCCTTGATAGTAAGGCCTGCTTTCTGCAGAGCCTCCAAAACTTTCCATAGGTGGACCAGGTGGTCATCCCAGGTGGCGCTAAAGACAGCTATATCATCTAGATATGCTGCACTAAAGGCTTCCAGACCTTGGAGGACTCTATCCACCAACCTCTGAAAAGTGGCAGGCACATTCTTCAAACCAAAGTACATAACAGTGAATTGGTAATGTCCTCCAATGGTTGAGAATGCAGTTTTTGGTTTTGTATCCTGTGACAATTTGATCTGCCAATACCCTGCAGTCAATTCAAAGGTGCTTAGATACTTGGCAGATGCCAGTGTATCTATTAGCTCATATGCTCGGGTATAGGGTGAGCATCAGTCTTAGTGACTGTATTGAGCCCTCTGTAATCTACGCATAACCTAATCTCCTTTTTTCCTATTTTGTGAATGAGGTTTTGGTTCTAGCACAACTGGGCCAGCCCAGGGGCTGTCAAAGTGTCCAATCACTCCTAGGTCAAGTATCGTCTGCACCTCTGCTTTGATGCAATCTCTTACATGATGAGGTTACCTGTAAATTTTACTCTTAACAGACAAACTATCTTCTGTGTTGATGGTGTATTCACACCATGTAGTTTGACCAGGTGTTAGAGAAAACAGTTCAGAGAACTGGCCTAGGATGTTCCTGCTTTCTTCCTTCTGAGATTCAGTAAGGCAGTCTGCCAGGATCACTCCATCTACTCAGCCATCTGCATCAGAATTCGAGAAGAGATCAGGGAGAGAGTCCCACTCTTTCTCCCATCCCTCATTGGTGGCCATGAGCAGGGTTAAGTCAGCCCTGTCATAGTAGGGCTTTAGGCGGTTTACATGAAGTGCTCTGAGAGGACTTCTTGGAGTGCCAAGATCAACTAAATAAATGACGTCACCCCTTTTCTCCACTATGATTTGTGGTCCACTCCATATGTCTCGGAGTGCTCTTTGTAACACAGGCTCCAGGACCCACACTTTCTACCCTGGTTGGTACACTGTCAGGACAGCCTTCGGTCAAGCCATTAGTTCTGCAATTTGTGGCTTGCCTGAAGGTTCTTAGTGGCCATTTCCACGTACTCAGCCATCCTTGATCTTAGGCCAAGTACATAATCCACCACATCTTGTTTAGGAGGCTTCAGTGGTTGGTCTCAACCCTCCTTGACAAGAGGAAGGGGACCCCTAACAGGGTGACCAAATAGGAGTTCAAAGGGGCAGTAGCCCTCTCTTTTTTGGGGTACCTCCCTGTAGGCAAAAATGAGGCATGGCAGGAGGACATTGCATCTCCTTATGAGTTTTTCAGAGAGTCCCATGATCATGTCTTTGAGAGTTTTGTTAAATTTCTCAAGCAGTCCATTTGTTTGTAGATGATAGGGTGTGGTGAATTTATAGGTTACACCACACTCCTTCCACATAGCTTTTATGTATGCAGACATGAAGTAACTACCCTTGTCTATACTACCTCTTTAGGAAAGCCCACCCCAGGAGGGCCTTTGCCACTGTAGGAGCTGTAGTGGTCCTTAAGGGGATTGCTTCTGGGTATCTTGTTGCATGGTCCACTACCACTAAGAAGAATCTGTTGCTAGAAGCAGTTGAAGGGTCAAGAGGGGCAACAGTATCAATCCCTACCCTTTCAAAGGGCACCCCAACTACATGCAGTGGGATTAAGGGGGCCTTTGGGGTGCCACCAGTTTTGCCACTGGCTTGGCTCGGCAAGTGACACAAGAGAGACAGAACTCTTTAGTGTCCTCTGACATGTGAGGCCAGTGAAAGTGAGGGTCCCAGGTCTTACTTTACCCCAGATGTCCAGCCAGGGGAATATCATGTGCAAGAGTTAGGAGGAATTCCCTATACTGCACCAATTTCCTGGTAGCACCAGGCTTTGGATCCCTTGCCTCAGTATGAAGGAGATTGTTCTCCCAATAAACTCTATGTGAGTCACTGATATCCCCAGCTTGCTGTTTGAGAGCTTGCTGTCATAGACCCCCTAGTGTGGGACAGGTCTGCTGTGCCACACTCAGTTCCTCCCTTGCAGCCCCCCTGAACCCAAGAGCTCATCTGTGTCAGCCTGAAGCTCCTCTTGTGTAGGTTCTGAACAAGGTGTTGACTCCTCCTCATCAAAAGGGGAATCTTCTAGAGAGGGTGAACACAGTCCTCCAAGGTCTGGAAGCATTTGGTCCAGCATATCTAGATGATGTTCTTGTATTTAGCTCCACCTGGTTTGACCACCCAGTCCACCTGTGGAAATTATTGGAGGCCCTGCAAAAGGCAGGCCTCACTATCAGGGCTTCAAAATGCCAGATGGGGGAGGGGAAAGTGGTGTATCTGGGCCACCTGGTTGGTAGAGAACACTACAGGGGAAGATACCGTCTATTTTAGACTGGGCTCCCTCTACTACTCAGACCCAGGTCAGAGCCTTTCTTGGTCTCACTGGGTATTACAGGATGTTCATTAAGAACTATGGATCCATTGTTGCCCCTCTTAATCACCTCACCTCTGAGAAAATGCCAAAAAAGGTATTATGGACAGCCAGCTGTCAAAGAGCTTTTGAGGAGCTTAAGCAGGCTATGTGTACTGTATCTTTCCTAAAAAGCCCAAATTACTCTTCAAAATTAATTGTCCAGACAGATGCATCTGAACTGGGGATTGGGGCAGTGCTATCACAACTAAATTTCAGAGGGCTAGGATCATCCTGTTGCTTTTATCAGTAGGAGGTTGATCCCTAGAGAAAAGCATTGGTCAGCCATTGAGAGGGAGGCCTTTGCTGTAGTCCGGGCCCTGAAAAAGTTGAGACCATACCCATTTGGGACTCACTTCATAGTTCAGACAGACCGCAAACCTCTCTTATGGTTAAAACAGATGAAAGGAGAAAACCCTAAATTGTTAAGATGGTCCTTTTTCCTACAGTGGAACATAGACCTGGGAGTTAACACTCCAATGCAGATGGACCCTCCAGGTACTTCCACTTAAACAATGAAGACTCATCTGGGCAAGGTTAGCCTTATTGTCCCTCATTTGGAGGGAGCTGTGTAGGAAAATACCATCTTTCGTGGCATATTACCCCCAATTTCTGCCTGTTTGTCAGTGTGTTTGTACTGTCTCACTGGGATCCTGCTAGTCAGGGCCTCAGTGCTCATAGTTTCTGGCCTTTTTGTGTTGTCAGTATGCTTGTCTGTGTCACTGGAGTTCTGCAAACCAGCACTCCAGTGCTTATGCTCTCTCTGTAGACCAATTTTGTCACTATAGTTTAGTGACTCTTTATTCCAATTCTGATTGGCACACTAGATCCCCCTTATAAGTCCCTAGTACATGGTACCTAGGTACCCAAGGCATTCAGGGTCCAGAAGCTCCGTATGGGGTGCAGCATTTCTTTTGCCACCCATAAGGAGCTCATACAAACACTCTTTCAGGACTGCCACTGTAGCCTGAGTGAAATAGTGCACACACTATTTCACAGCCATTTTCACTGCACCAGGTAACTTATAAGTCACCTATATGTCTAATCTTCAGTTACTGAAGGCTAGGTGCAAAGTTACTGTGTATGAGGGCACACTTGCACTAGCAAAGGTGCCCCCACATTGTTTAGGACCAATTTGCCAGACTTCGTGAGTACGGGGACATCATTATAGGCGTGCACTACATATATGTCAATACATATATGTAGCTTCACAATGGTAACTCTGAATATGGCCATGTGAGGTGTCTAAGATTGTGAAATTCAACCCCCAATCCATATCTGGTTTTGGGACCAATTCCATGCACCCTGGGGGTCTCCACCATGGACCTCAAGTACTGCCGAACCAGCTCTCTGAGGTTTCCACTACAGCCCCAGCTGCTGCCACCTCACAGACCGGTTTCTGCCCTCCTAGGGATTGAGCAGCTCAATTCCAGGAAGGCAGAACAATATATTTCCTCTAGGAAAGGGGCATTACACACTCTCCATTGGAAATAGGTGTTACAGGCATGGGAGGGGTATGCTCCCAGAGCCTCTGGAAATGCTTTGATGGGAACATGAGGTGCCCTCCTTGCATAATCCAGTCTACACTAGTTCAGGGACCCCAAGTCCCTGCTGTAGCACAAAACTGGACAAAGGAAAGGGGAGTGACCACTCCCCTGTCCATCATCCCCCCTGAGTGGTGCCCAGAGCTTCTCCAGAGTATCCCTGGGTTCTGCCATCTTATTGTCAGGATGGTCAGGGAACTCTGGGAGCATCTGAGTGGCCAGTGTCAGCAGGTTATGTCAGTGACCCTCCTGATAGGTGTTCACCTGGTTAGGTGACCAATCCCCCTCTCAGGGCTATTTAGGGTCTCTCCTCTGGGTGTTTTTTCAGATTCAGATTGGAAGACTCCAGCAGGAATCCTCTGCACCCTTTTCTTTATCTTCTACCAATGGACCAACTGCTGACTGCTCCAAGAACTCCACAAAACTGAAATAAAGAAGCTAAAATGACTTCTGCAACATTGTAACTTCAGCTTCTGCCAGCAACTACAAGTTTCCAGGTCATGCATGCTCCGAAGATTGCCTGTCTTATGCCTGCACCAGAAGAACCAATGGAATCTGCTGTGGAGTGACGGAGTCACTTCCCTGCTTCAGCAGGCATCTCTCTGCAGTGACGACCGGTGGCTTGGGTCCCCTCTCCAGATGACAGGTGTGGATCCAGCAACACGGGTGGTAGACTAAAGTGACTCTGAAAGTCCCAACCTCCGGCTGTCCAACTTTGGTGGAGTAAGAGGTTGCCTCCCCATGCCAGACAGTACCCCCTTGCACCACAAGACTTGCTGCTACCAAGGTTTGTTTGCGATCTTCCAAGAAGGGCACCCAGCACTCCATCCTGCAACGCACATCTTGCTGAGTGGTTCTCTGGCGGCGTAGGAATCCTTTGTGTCGTGCTGCATGGGCCTACAGTTGCACCTTCTTCGTCCCCATACTGTGGGACTCCTGTGCATGCTGGCTGGTCTTCTGAGGGCTCTCGAGTTTCTGGGGGGTCCCTGAACCAGTATAGACTGGATTATGCTAGTAGGCCACCATCTGTGCCCTTCAAAGCATTTCCAGAGGCTCTGGGAGGATTCCTCTCCCATGTCTGTAACACCTATTTCCAAAGGCAGAGAGTATAACACCCCTCTCCTAAAGGAAATGCATTGTTCTGCCTTCTTGGGGTTGAGCTCCTCAATCCTCAGGAGGGCAGGAAACTGTCAGTGAGGTGCAATTCCCAGTTGTTAGACACCTTACATGGCACTATTTAGAGTTATCATTGGGAAGAAACTGTACATGGGCATTGACCTATGTCCAGTGCACACTTAAAGTGGCGTCCCAGCACTCACAAAGTCTGGGAAAATGGGCCTGTACCGCATGGGGGCACCTCTGCTAGTGCAGGGGTGCCCTCACACACAGGTACTTTGCAGCTAGACATCAGGGTTGGAAGACCTGATATATAGGTGACTTATAAGTGACCTGGTGCAGTGAAAATAGCTGTGAAATAGTGCGTGCACTATTTCCCACAGGCTGCAATGGCAGACCTGTAGAAGCCTTTGTGTGGGCTCCTTATGGGTGGCAAAAGAAATGCAGTAGCCCATAAGGATCCCCTGGAGCCCCAATGCCCTGAGTACCTTGGTACCATATGCTGGGGACTGATAAGGGGGGGTCCAGGGTGCCAATTTGGAGTGTAATACCGGGTTACCAGTATGTAAGAATAAATTTGGAACCAGAGAGAGCATAAGCCCTGGGGTCCTGGTTAGGAGTATCCCAATGACACAGTAAAGCATACTGAAAAAAACATTGAAACATACTGACATGTAGGCCACAAACCATAAGCACTGGGGTCCTGACCAGCAGGATCCCAGTGACATAGTCAAAACACACTGACAAATAGGCCAAAAATAAGGGTAACCATGCTAGAAAGAGGCTACTTTCTCACAGTTGGTATACCAGACTCCTCCATAAATACCATATTTGCATTTGTGTTTGCTGTCTGGTCATATGTGAGAACATTAAAGCTGGTGCTGGAGATGCATGTTGCCTGCCTGTGTCTACCTCACATCTGGCCTGACTACATATGCTCATCTATCATTAGAGGGGATGTTCAAGACAGTCAGTATTTGGCTAGTTACTAACTAGTTAGTTACCCTGCTTGTCTCAATATGGAACATGTGGACATGACATCCTTTATTTTCTCTATATCATCCATGCAGGTCAATGCCCATCAGAAGAAGGGGATCTGGCATGCCATCGCAAAGAAAGTGTTGACCCTGGGAGTCCACAGCTGGCTGAGTGCCCACTGTCAGAAGAGGTAGGAGGACCTGAGACAATGGGCCTGGAAGACCTCAGAGGCCCAGCTGGGGATGTCCTCCCAGTGAAGACGGGGAGCCCGCCGGCCATGACCCCCCTAATGTCCTGCTTATTGGTGGTGGCCTACCCAGAATTAACTGGGCATTTGAAGGGAGCTCAGCAGCCACAAGGGAGTAAGTACAGACCTAACTTGTGTCTCCTTTTTATACATTGATGTACCATAGCCATCTATAGCACTTAGGTGTGCACTTACCTATGTGTTTGGAGGCATGTAACTCAAATATGTAGACTCCCTCATTAAAATTGCATTTTATGTTGCATGTATGACTGTGTCATATGTGTACCATTATAGTATATTTCCTACAGTGGCAATTGTCCATTCCCACCAACAGATCAATCCTCCCAATATCATGGTGGTAAGTTGTGTCGTCCTTGATTTCTGTCCTCTAAAGACTCCTGTCCATGTGCAAAATAGAGTCAGACATATTCTAGTCATCCCAAGGTTTCTAATGCTTCCTGATATGTGACAGCTGCATGTGAGGCTGTGATGGCCTCCTGACAAGTCACATGAAATGCAAGGTTAGCTCCTTCACATCTGTTACAAGGTTATCCCTCTTGGTAAGTGAGGAATGTACATAGGCTTACGTGGAGTCTCATCTGGGTAGGCAACATGCATGTTGGATACCATTGAGGTGTTGCAAAATGTCAATGGGCATACATACATTGGTATCAGAGGCTAGGTATTTTACTATCTTGCTAATGTTCTGTTAGAGAAAAGTAGTCACACTGCTTTGTCCTTGGGCATACTGTACTAGGCATTATTCATAGGCAATGATAGCATATTCATTGTTAACTTCATGACAGATATGTGTCAACATCTTATAGCAATTCAAAGGGTCAGTAATGAACTAACTTTCAAAATAGTTATGTCTACTTGCTGTTGCAATGAAGGATGTGGCAGTTGAGGCCTGGCTATTTGGTAAGCTAATGTTGGCAATGATATCTATGTGTTGCAGGTGTGAAAGTTCACATACACATGTGAGGTGTATTGGAAGTGTTCTTAGGCTTGTGGCTTGCATCATGGTAGGTGTACATGTCATGTTAGCAGCACATGTGCTTTGGCTCTGAGAATCCCACACAAACAGATGCAAGGCTTGCCATGTCCAAAATGTGTGTGTAATGATGTTTCCACTCAGTCAGTAGCTTATTGATGTACTAATTGTATGATTAGGTAGGTCTGATTGTCTTCTTACTGCACAATGTAGTAGTCCATATGTAAGGTACAGTATTTTTGACATCTTGTGGTTATGTGTGGAACATAGGTCTGAGCTTACTTGGCCCTTACTTGACTGATAACGTTTGTTTAAAGAAGACCAACAAGTTGAATGACTTGGTACACACTGTAATTTCAAACCTTGATACATCACTATTGCTGGATGTGAGTGTGCCATGTATTCTGACTCCTTAACCGAAAATTGGGATGAATGGGAATTTGAGTTGTTACAGGTTTCCATATGTCCATGGTGTATGGTTGTAACTATGTGAAATGAAGAAGTTATGACTTGTCTACACTAGGCTTGCTTGTCTGTGCTTTATAGCATGTCATAGCCTGGTAGTTTACATCAGAGTAAAATATTTGTATGTGTTGAATATGTGTTTTTGATTAGTGGTAAGCAAATTGACATTCCTAAACTATTGTTTGATTGGTGCTTGACTATGTTGTTATGTATAGGGAACCTGTATCATGTAGCAAAGTCACCTTGCATGGTATGGTCAGTATGATTGGGCAACATGATTCTTGGTATTGTAGCACGTCCACCCCCTCAGCCCAAGACACAAAAATGCCCTCACTTACCCACCCAACAGACACCCACCCTGATAAGCATACCTCACACAAACACACACCCAGGACATCCACACCTAAACATCAAACAACCACTCCCTCTCCCTCCACATCCAACCCTCCTTCTAATGACCATCCCTGTGTGTCTAAAATGTTTTCCTTTCCAAGTTTGACCTGTTCCTTACTCCTCCCTCTGTGACACCCCAAAAGCACTGTTTCTCTTCCCATGGCCATCCTTTCTACCGCAAAAGCCTCCCCTATTCCCCACCAGCACCCATGCCCCTCCCCCCACCAAACAGAAGTCCTCCCCTCCCAAAAAGGCCCAACTCCCTCCCAAGCCAAAGCCTAAACTCCCTCCCAAGCCCAAGCCCAAACCCCCCAATCCTTTGCCCAACCCCCTTTTCACTACCCCCCATGAATACCTGAGGTACCAACATGGCCGTCTTTGGACTGCCAAACTCGTGACGAGGCCCTTAATGCATTAATTGTTTGTATTTTATGGACATTTTGTGGCACTGTGACCAGCATGCACACTGCTTTAGAAAGCAAATAATTAAAAATTTAAAGAACTGATACTGGATGAGATACAAGGTGATTAGAAATATTGTGAAAATAGGGGGTCATTTAGAGATTATGGGTGGCACACCAGTTGATCCTGTAGGTGGACCCCCACCAGATTGAAAGATTCTCCTATCTCACATTTAATTCCTTGTTGGAAGTGTATCAACCAAATTGGAAGGTGAACATTTGTCACAGACTGCTTGCGACTTTACATTCTTTTTCAGAAATGCTAACGCTTGTGGCCCATAGTCTTTCTTCTTCTCTATTGACAGATTCTTTTAGGAGACTCGGGGAGTAAAGGGGAGTTGAAATCAACTCTTCCTATCAATTAACAGTGTAACACATTAAGGGCCTCGTTACACCTTTGGCGGTTGGACCGCCAAACCACCATAGTGGCGGCCGCCAAAAGACCACCATGTTAGCGGTCATACAGAGTACCTTTTTACGGGTTACAAAGGTAGGACCTCAAAAACCGAGGCATAAAAACAACACCACCAGTACATTGAAGGGCAGAGAATAGGTGGTCCGACCAACAGCATCGACAGCCTGTCAACCAACCACCGAAATTATTTCAAGTTCAAAATTGCAGTGGCGGTCATGCCATGGCAGTCCTCCAATTGTGGTCTGAACCATGGTGGTTCACGGCCACCACAGTAACATACAACACCACACTAGATGACTTAAAAAATATATACACCTGACACATCTGCAAACCACATTATAAAACTCAATCCTTTGCAACTCCCAGGCAAAATAAATCAACCAGAGCAACCATAAAAAAGACATTCTCAATTTAATTGACAACCCTCCATCTCTCACTGAGCAAATATATCACACCCTCAACACACCCACATCACACCCATTTGTGCACCTTCAATCCATTTACTACCTGTCACCTTCCCAAATCCCATTACCTATCTTTATAATTTGTTATTGCATTTCACCACCATGTCACCCAAGAAAAAAGCCTGTTTCACTGAAGATGAGTTAAGAGTCATGGTGGATGAAATCATTAGAGCAGAGCCACATCTATATGGAACCCAAGTCTAGCACACTACTCTCAATAGGAAAATGGAAATGTGGTGAAGGATAGTCGAAAGAGTGAATTCTGTAGGCCTTACCTCATTCAGAAGGGACAACATCAGGAAGAGGTGTATTGACCTGAGGGGGAAGGTCCATTCCATGGCATCCAGGCACCAGCTACATGTCCAGAAGACTGGGGGTGAGCCCCCACCTCCTCCCTTACAACTCACATCCTGGGAGAAGAAGGTCTTGGCCATCCTGTATCTTGAGGGCTTGATAGGGATATCTAGGGGAGTGGAGTTGGGTAGATCACAACGATAACAAGCATTTGTAATGCAATGGGTCTCACGTTTGCTTGAGCTAGAGCAATTAGCATTGTAAACTCCTAACCGGACGTTTCATGCCACATAAATTGAAAATGAAAATAAAACAGTTTCACATAACTAACTGGACTTCTCTTGCCATATAAACTGAAAAGTAAAAGTTTCACATAAGTGAGCTGACGGCCACCATCAGTGCAAAGCAGACACACAAAGGGAAATAAAAGTTCACTTGGCAAAAGTGCAATTATCCATGTCACAGGCAAAAGAGCAATTGTTTACGTAACCGGCAAAAGTGCAACTAACTATGTAACAGGGTCGATGTCATGCAAAGCGCTCGACTTGTGCCCAGCGCGATCGTGCTGCGAAAAAAGAGAAAGAGTAGTCCAGAAACCTGACGGAAAACATAGAGCCTCGTTTGTTTTCAGTACTTGGTCACTGCACTCGAGGAGGGCTGTTGGAAAATGGGTTATTGGTAAGGGCAGGTAGGTACCTACACTTAGCAATAGGCCACTAACCTCCACTTAGGTCCAGTTAGGTCTCAGTAAATTAAACCCAGCTTAACCCTTGGTAGTTTGGCAACGAGCGACAAGGCTTAACTTATGAGACAGAGTGTAAAGCATTCAAATATCAAAAAACAGTAATTAAATAAAACACAGGAAACAGTTTAAAAAACCAAAGCCAATTCATAAAAATAGATTATATTTTTATTTTTAAAATGATACAAAAACGAATAAAATCAGATAAGGGGAACCGGAGAGATGAATTTTTAAAGAATTATTGTTTTTTTAGTGCCTAGAACAAAAAGCACCAATCGGGTCATCTGGTTGCACCTCGACAGGGGCAAAGTCAAAGTTTAAGGCCGATCACGATGGAGCCTGGCTCAGCTACAGGCCACTGGAGGCCTCGGTCAAAAGTTTACCCTCGCACTTAGTCATTTTTCTGAAGATTTTCTTCAGCGGGACGAACCTGCCAGTCCAATCTGACCTCCTGGAACTCTTCTCCAGATACGCGTCACAGGAATCCTCTGTGGAGATTTTTAACTTCTGACGTAGTCGTTTTTTCGAGGTGAAAATCCTTTGACCGGGGTAAACCTGCATCTTGATCCAACGTCCTTGGAGCCCTCTCCGGATACGCTGGCTGGGAGGTCCGGGTCAACTTTGTAGGTTCGGACTTAGGCCCTCATTCTGACCTTGCCGGTCTTTTCGCGAGACCGCTGAGTTACCGCCGCGGTGAAGACCGCCGACCGCGGCGGTATGCCGCTGTGCGCATTCCGACCGCTGGGAGCGTTCCGCCGGGAAACCGCGAGCAGCCACACTGGCGGTCGGCGGAAAAGTGGAGACTGGTCAACCTCCACCGCCACGCCAGCAGAACACCGCCCACAGAATTACGACCCACATATCTGTGTGGCGGTCTTCTGTTGGCGGTGTTCTGTTGGCGGTCACCTCCCCATGGCTCCCGTCGCCTCCCGGAGGACCAACGCACAAGGTAAGTTGACCGTCCGTGAGGGGAGGAGGAGGGGGGGTGTTGTGTGATGTGGGCGTGCATGGGGGTGTGCGTGTGGGTGTGTAGAGGGGGTGTATGAGTGCGTGTATGCGGGCGGGGGGTGCTGCTGTGTCTATTGGTAATGTGTGCTGTTCGGCAGGTGCGCATGTCTGCATGTATGTGTGCGGGTATGTGTCCCCGTTGTGTATGTGTGTGTAGGGGGTGTGTATATGTGCATGTTGGGGGTGTGTGCATGTCGGGGTGCATGTATGTGCATGTCTGGGTGGGGGTGGGGAGGGGGTTCGTACCACCTCTCGGGGGTGGCAGGGGGGTGGAGGGTGTGGGGGGAGGACTCGGGTGGGTAGTGGGGGGTGGGGGAGACCCCTATCAGTGCCAGGGAAGGAATTCCCTGGCCCCGATAGTGCTTACCGCCATGGTTCGTATGGCGGTTCCCGACCGCCAGAAACCGCGGCGGTAGGCAGGGTCATGATACCGTTGGCGGTCTTGGGACGACCGCCGGGCCGGAGTGCGCAAACTCCAGCCCGGCGGTCATGACCGCCGTGGCGGTCGGAGTGGGGAAGTGGCGGTCGATCGCGGCGGTGACCGCCGCGGTCAGAATGCCATTTTTCTGACCGCCGGTCTGTTCGCGGTCCGACCGCCGCCTCTCCGCCGACCGCCAAGGTCAGAATGAGGGCCTTAGTCTCTTTTTTGGAGATTTTCTTCACCGGGACGAACTCGCAAATAAGGCCGGGTTGGGGTTGAGGCTAGCCGGCTAGAGTTGCCTAGGCGGGTCGGTCCCTCTATGGAGCTTTTTTTCAAAAGTTATCCAAACTTCTGGGTCTTTCCCCAGATGTTCTTTACAGGTTCGTTTGGGGTCCACAGCTCACCCCAAGGGTCCAGAAGCTCTGAGTTGATCCTTCGGGGTGAGGACTACAACTCCCAGAATGCACCTGGCGCAAACTCCTTTTTTGCCACTGGGCAGTGGTCAGCTGGTTGATTTCTTCAGGAGTTGGTGCAGGGGACTCTGGTTAGCAATTTTTCACCTGTAGCAAACAAACCAGTTGAAGCCAGGCAAAGTCCTTCTTGTGGTGAAGCCCAAGTGTGCAGCTGGTGCAATCCTTCTGAGTGCAGGTTCCAGGTGCAGGCCAGGGGTCCAGCACGGCAGTCCTTCTTCTCTTTTGGTTCTTCCTTGTTGGAATCTGATGAGGATCTGGTAGGGAACTGAGGTGTGGGTGCAGGTCTGCCAGTTTTATCCTTGCTCCTGGGTGAAAAACAGGTGGGCCCTAATTCTCCAATCAGGTGCAGGGTCCTTCCCCCTGTGATGACCGCTTCCTGGGAAGTGTGGCAAAAATCAATCCCAGGAGGCAACATTCCTCAAAAATCCATCATGGCTGAAAATGATTTTTGGAGGTTACATCTGGCTGAGCCCACCCATTGGTGTGGCTAAAAATCATAAACACACCCCTCTCCTGCCCTCTCCTAATCTAATCAGGGGGGCATCTAGTTGTCTGGGGTTGCAGGATGTGGGGGTGTTGCTGGGTTGCTCCAAATGTCCTTCTCTGCCTTTGAAGACCAGTTTGGCAGACCTCCCCCTTCCTGCCTCACCATCTGCTGAGGGGAAGTTCCTTCCCACAGGCACATCTCTTTGTGTGAAGTCGGGCCACTTCACACCTCATCAAGGCAGCCTGGCCAGGCTGGCCAATCAGAGCACAGGAGCAAAAACAATGCAGGGCTGAAATTGGCAACTTTTCAGGTAAAGTTTAAAACTCTTTACCTGAACAAGTTATATTAAATCCAACAACTGGAAGTTGTGGGATTTATTATAATAGTTAATTTGATACCAAACTCTTAGTATCTGTCATTTAATGGGGCTTTAAAAATTAAAATAAAGTCTCCCTATTCTAGCCCATGAAGGCCATTCACTACAATGAGGGAAAAACGAATTTGGCTGTTTTTACCTCACCAGGGCTTATAACACTACTTTTATAAGGTCCCTTCTTAAGTTACATGGCACCCAGCCCTAGGGGCACATAGGACACACATTAGGGGTGACTTATATGTAAAAATAAGGTAGTTTAAGACTTTGGAACTACTTTTAATTCCAAAGTCGAATTTGCATATAACTTTAATTTAAAAGCAGCCAGCAAGGCAGGCCTGCCTTTAAAATGACACAGGACACCTCAGCAGTGCACCTATGGGTGCACTACCTATGCTGTTTTCCCTAAACCTACATGCTCTACCATATACTAGGGACTTATAGGTAGGTTGACTTAGCCAATTATAATTAGCCAAATTTGCATATTGACTTTACACAGAGCACAGGCCCTGGGACTGGTTAGCAGTCCCCTTGCACCATGAGAGTCAGGAAAACACCAGCCAAAAGTGGAAAATGGGGGCAAAAAGTTAGGTGGCCTCTGCAATCAGCCCTGTTTTCTCACAAGGGCTAAACACTGGAAAAGGCATGACTTATGCATGCCTTTCACTAATGAAAGCAAGCAGATTTTAAAAGGCAAGCCCACGAAACAATGAAAGAGACTGACATGCCATGGGCGTGGTTTGAAGCCCAAAGAGAGATTACAACATGGGACGTAGCAATGTGCGCTCGCCCCTAATAATGGTACTAAAATGAATTTGTATGCATGCTCACTGCTCACCTTTTGCCACCCTCACCATCGCCCCACTCAACAGTCCACCTGTCCACAGACCCCTATCTGGCCTCCAACATGTGAACTAGACTCACCTGGGGAAACTACTTTTCTGTATAGTGGATGTAGTACAGGGACTGACAGCACTACAAATCCCAGCAGGGACTGCTCCAACATCACTAAACCTGCACAGTGTAACCTACTCAAATTAAAAATTTAATACAAACTCCACAATGGAGTGCACTCACCTGAGAGGATGGCGTCTGTATAGTCTATGTGTAGGACAGGCACTGACAGCAAATCTAAGGCCAATAGGCACTTCTACTCTTACTCTACTCAGTCACAAAACTATCCTCTGCAACAGTGACGCTTCTCCATCTACTCAACCATTAAACTGTACTCACCTGAGAGGATGGCATCCCTACAGTATGTGTGTACTTCAGGCCCTGACAGCAACCTTTAGGTCAGGAGGCACTGTATACCCAATGCCAAACATCAGACCACTCTGCATCTGTTCAAGTATCCCTGTAGTTAAACTTGCTATGGAACTGTTTTTTGTGTGTACACCTTGAACTAACATGACTGTATATCCAAGGAGGGCCTGTCCGTATGACAACGTGCATCTGCCTATGAACTCACGAAAGAAGTTTACCCACCTGGGAGGGACCAAGATACAGATCATGGTATACTCTCTGGTGTGGCTACCCACCTAGATCCATCGTGGGCAGCTATTCCAGGATGCCTAAAATGTGGACAGGAAGGACAGCTCCAACTGTGTGCCAAAAAACATTAAATACATATCAAAGGCACCAAAATGCATCATCTGATTGGTGTTGGCAGCACACATAGTCCCAAAGCACTGACCACATGATGACAACTATCACATATCCAACAAGGTTCTTGTTCTGCCTGCATGACAGTCAACTAGGACATAAGCTGACCTAAACCACATCCTGCCCAGCCACTGTCTTTACTGCACTGCTGGCAAGATATAGGTCTATTATCACCTCCCAGTGCTAATAAACCCAGACATCCTGAAGCTAGTTGACTGACCTATAATTGGTATGTTACCCAAACATCAGGTCAACACAGTTGTTGCATTTGCACCTGCCACATAAGTCAATTTGGCAAATCCAATGTGTACATGGCCTTAGTCAAATGTCACTGTTAACTACTGGAGGTAGATGTCACAATACTACCAGTAACATTCTGACTTTAACATCAACAGGTATACCTGCCACTTGGAACACAAAAACCACTTAAGAGACTGCCACTACCCCATGGATGAAGCCCTCACTGAGGAAACACTCATGGACGTGTGGACATTGAGGACACCTGTTGGCCTCACCATGAACACATCAACTCCGCCCAGCCTAGTTGCGTCAACATCTCCGCAATTAGTTGCCCACAAACCTGTTCCCAAGGTCAGTGACAACAATCTTGTGCCCCCAGTCAGGATCCTGGGTCACAGCAGGACAACTCCGACAATGATGGCCTTAGAACCAGTAGTAGGGGGCAAGCAGTGCCAAGGGTGCAGGCAAGTGGGGGTAGGGTGCATGGGAGGAATCATGTGGGCAAGTGACATGTGGCTGCTGGGGATTGTACTGGCCAGCATACCATCGCTCAAGGGTTGGGAGCATACCAACAATCTGAAGGCGTGATGGGCCAGTTACTGGCCAAACTCAAAGAAATCAAGGAGCTACAGAGGGACTTCCATCAGGAAATTCATGAACAGTCAATGCAAGACGTTTATGCAGGATAAATACATACATACATATGACTATAGGCTCATAATAGACTTCAATAAATCCATTCTCATTTCCATGAGACTGACACAAACAAAGAAGATAATGATTGACTTCTCTTATTTTCAGTCTGAATTTACTATCCCACCTTAGCTGTATTCTGCATGGCGTGAGACCCGTGTCCTTTGTTAAAAACATGCCCTAGTCAACACATCGTGTCAACTACAGTTTGCCATACAATCTCTAGAATTACATATTACTACACAGTTACACTCAACTAGAGTATTGATTAAGGATGTCTGCCCGCAAGTCTTCACCTTCCTTCTCATCACTGTCTTCCTCACTTGGCATTTCAGGGTTCTCACATGGTGGCACTGCTAAGTCACTCTCATCTGGTTTATATGGGATGTTCTTCATCAGGGCAGTGTTGTGGGGCATGCAGCAGGCCACTATGATCATACATACTTTTTTTGGTGAGAGAGGAGGGCTCCACCAGTATTGTCTATGCTCCTAAATCTGGCTTTCATGAGCCCAAAAGCCCGCTCCATGGCTCGCGTGTTCTTCTATGGGCATTGTAGAAGCGGAGTTCCTCTGGCGTAGTGTGGTTCATCACTTGTGTCAACAACCATAGATTGTTTGGGTAGGCAGAGTCCCCTGTAAGGGAATGGGACATATGTGCAACAATTAGTCCCTGTCATTTTTTCTTCTGCAGCACACATTTGATGCAAACATGCATGACATATGTGACTTACCAACCAGCCAGGCCCTCTATGGGTACATGGGTAAAGTTGTGATATCAGCTGTGGAATTGTGCTGTTCCGCATGATGAAGGCATCATGGACTGAATCTGAATAACAGGCACAGACCTAGGAAATGTAGAGGACCGCCCAACAAGCAATGTGGACATTGATGGAATGGAAGTTCTTCCTGTTCAGATAGACTTGTTCATTGGCCTTCCGTGGAACCAAGGCAACATGTGTACCATCAATGGCTCCCACCACATGTGGGATGTGTGCCAAACCATAGAAGTCAGCCTTCACATGGGCAAAATTCTCACATTGAGGAAACCGGATATAGCTGTCCAGGTGTTTCAACATTGCTGAGAGTGCATCCTTCAGTACAAGACTGAACATAGACTAGGACATCCCAGCAGATAGGGCCACTGTACTTTGAAAGGACCCTGTGGATAGGAAGTGTAACACTGCCATAACTTGTACAATGGGTGGTATGCTATTTGGATGAAAAATGGCAGGCAGTAGATCTGGCTCCAACAGACAAAAAAGATCCACAATTGTTTGCCTATCCAGATGGTAAATCTGGATGATGTGTATGTCTTTCATGGCCTGAAGGTCTGGCAGTGGACATTGGAGAGGAGGATGTCTGATCCATCCCCTTCCTGGGTACCTATGTGGGTCAAGAAATGAGTATAGCCATCATCCAATTTTTTTCTTGCACCATACATAGTGCATGTTATTGACATAATGTGACAAGGCATGCAATGATTTAAAGACCATGATGCTCAGTACATGTTACCAATGATGTAGTGAATCCTACTTCGTTTTTAATGGGATGACAGGAGTTGGCTTAGCCTTTGGCTTGCAGACTCGTGACCAGTCACCTAGTGACTTTTAACCTACTTAGCTTGCTCTGTCTTAGCCCATTTAATTATTTATTTCTTCTAAGATGGCTGCCTTGTTTATAGTTAGTCCACTTGTTATGAGTTACATTATCAGTGTCACTGTGCTAAGGTGTCATGATCAAGCAACAAAGAAAAACAAACAGTAGGTGTTCACACTTAGGGAATTTGTCTCTCTATACTATCCAGGGATTGTTTAAATTAATTACCATCCCAAGCATGTCTGTTACCTATTGTTCGAGAACACACCTACGTCAGGGGTCCTTGTAGATCTGTAAATATATATCGCACTTTAGACAGATAATCGGAGGGATTCCGACCAGAGGTCATCGCCACCATCGCTGATATCAATGCTGCACATCGTCTCGACGCTGACCCAGTCTTCGTGTCCCTACGGAGTCTGAGATAGAGACCTCGTTCCATGATAACGAGTGTTGGGGGCTCCTCTCATGGACATGGCATTGGCAGATTAGGTTTAGCAAACCCAGCTCTCCTTTAGGTAGGAGGATAGGCCTTTCACATTAGGGTATTAGGGCATATTACATCTCGTATGTCTTTTCTATGCATTGCAAGATGGTGGGGTCTTTGTAATAATGACCCTTGTCTTCACAATATTAATTCTTGCATTATTCATTATCCTAATCATTGCAGCCCATGCAACTTCTCGCAAATTGCAGTTATGTTGAATAAAAACTATTGAAACTTCACTGCATCTTTGTCATTGCCTGTGTTTGTATGAGACATGATATATCTGTGAGAAAGGGGCAATTTCCGTTTAACCCCGACACTCCCTGAGATGTCTTATTCTCGAGTCCATGCGTAAAGGCTTCCACAAATCACCTTTTGCTTTTGTGTTTCTGGTGAGGTGCTGCTAGTGAGCCGGTAAGGTTGACACAACAGTTGCGACTTGTTGTAGGAAGGGCGTAGTCACCTACAAACAAAAGTACTGTCATCCTTTTACCAGCAGTCTTGCCTAGAGCAAGAGTCCAAACTACGACAATGACAATTCCACAGAAGAAACATGTATATGTTTTGTGTTGCCCCTAGACCTATTTTCTCCCTTTGCATTCTATAGCATTTCCTATTGTTTGCACTATTCTATGACTAATTACTTGTCTCATTTTGGTGTCTAGTGTATATATTTTGTATAATACTTATCTTCAGAAGGACTATTGTCTCTAAGATATTTTTGGTACTGTGTCACCCAAATAAATACCTTTATTTTTGGTAACACTGAGTATTGTCTTTACTTTTGTATAAGTACTGTGTAACTGTAAGTAGTATTGCATGAGCTTTGCATGTCTCCTAGTTCAGCCTAAGCTTCTCTGCTATAGCTACCTCTATCAGCCGAAGGTGCTAGAACACTACTACTTCACTAATAAGGGATAACTGGACCTGGTATAAGGTATAAGTACTCAGGGTACCCACTACAAACCATGCCAGCCTCCCACACATGTTCAAACTAACAATCCAAAAACCACCTTGGCTAAAATATTTATTTTTAAATTGTGAGTTCCCAAACATAAAATTTCTATCTACTCTCAAAGGGAAACTGCACTTTAAGGATATTTAAAGGCAGCCCCCATGTTAACGTATGAAACAGATAGACCTTGTAAAATTGAAAAATACATTTGGCAGTATTTCACTGTTAGGACACGTAAAGCACATCAGTACATGTCCCACCTTTAAAATACACTGCACCTTGCCCATGGGGCCACCTAGGACCTGCCTTAGGGGCACTTTACATGTATAAAAAGGAAAGGTTTAGGCTTGACAAATGGGTACAATGGCCAAGTCAAAATGGCAGTTTAAAACTGCACACACAGACACTGCAGTGGCATGTCTGAGACTTTTCCTTTGTGACCTTGGCCTTACCCCTGTCCCCAACACCACAACCAAAAGGTCCACATCCATCTCCAAGGCTATCCCTTCTATATCCAAGGCCTCCCCGCCTCCACTGCTAAGACCCATAGCTCTCCCCCCAAAAAGGAGCCCCCTCTCCCAAGCCCAAACCCAAACCCCACTCCCAAATCCGATTCCCCCTACCCCACCTCCGGATAATCCCTGAGGTGCCTGCCTGCCCCCTTGAATCCCCTTATTGTGGAGGTTACATGGCAGTCAGGAGTCCATCAGGGGCACAACACTGTGCCATGGTTTCTACTTTGATTGAACTTTGAATGGTCTTTGTACATTGTTTTTGTCATCATTGTTGTTGAGAGTTTATTTTGTTGAGTATACCTTTGTCCTGCAATTCCTTTCCTAGATTGATGTTGTTCCTGAGTGAATTTGGTTGTGTGCCTCTAGTTGTATGTGTTTGTGCCTGCTTGCCTGCTTGCTGCTGCATGTGCTGTTGTCTTCAGTGATGTTATCCCCCAAGGGATATGTTGTGTGTTAGGTCTATGTGTATATGTAATGTTTCATGGCATTGTGCACTGTTTGGTATGGGTAGTATTTCTTTTGTGTTTTCCAATGTGGGCATGTATGGTGTTGGACTTGCCCCGCTGATATGGCTATTGTATACATGTGATGTGTGTATTCTTGAGTTTTGTTGTTGCAGGCATGGAGCGTTTCAGGTTGCTTATCATTTGGGTATGCACGTGTCCATTTAGTTGTGTGTCCCTTGCAGCTTGTTCGTGTAGATGGATGTCTCATGGTGTAGGAGTTGTATGTGCTTTGTTGCCTTGACAATTGGTTTTGGTATTGTTTGCCCTTGATATCCATGTAGGGCCATTTCCTGTGAGCATCTTGTTTGAGTGACCTTTCAAACTGACTCAGTGCAGCCTCCTTCCATGTATGTGCATGATGCTCCCATCACAACTGTACAGGTATTGTCGGTTTGGTGCCCTTTGTCTATTTTAACTATTTGTCTATCTGTCTATTGTGTCACTATTGTGCTTCCATTGCAGCATGAAGTGTGTGATGTGCGTGTTCATTGCAGGGTTATTTCTAGGTGGTTTTGTATGTATTCCATGCAACCTCGATCAATATATGTGTTGTATGTGTGGACAGTCCTGTCCAGTGTTGCATGTGAGTGTGTGATTTGTATTTGTGTATGTGCTGTAGGTGCGTTGTTGTTGCTGTGTGTGACTATATTGTGTAGCCTTCAGTGTCCCTGAGCCTGAGCTGTGTGACCATGTGCATGTGTGTAGTGTTGCACTGCAAGGTGAGTTTGCGGGCCAAAGTGTGCATATTGTGAGTGAGTAGGTGTCTGTGTTACTGTATGTCAGTGAATGTCTGTTGTTTGAGATGTGTGCCTGCTGCCTGTGGCATCCCCCATGATGTGTTTGGCAGCACTACAAGCTGTTTTTAAGGTTAATGATACACATGTACTTCTGGTTGCTGTCGTCCATCGCAGCATTGTTTTTGTTGTCTTTCAGCAAGCATGAGCAGTGGCATGATGTTTGTGAAGGGCTTCCCAGCGGCTCTGGACATGTGCAGCTGTCTGCAGGTGAATAACTTCCATTATACTGTCCATTTCTGCCAGCTTGTCCCTGGTAGTTGGACTGCCACTGTCACATTGACGGTGTGCAACCTCACAATGACTCCGATGGAAACACAGGCTCTGCCGGCCTGTTTGTGTGGGTGACTGCGGCAGTCTTTGCTGGCTGGCTGTGCTGGCAGACCGCTGGCGGTCTTCTGTTCCTACGACCGCAATACTCATAATACACTGGTCCACTCCCCCAGACCATTGGTGGTCGGACCGCCACTGGCAACATAGCAATCATGGGACCGCCAAACTTGTACTGAAGCCCTAAATCCTGGTGACGGAAAGCAAAATTCAAAGGTTTGTTACAAATTTAAGGTCAAACATAGAAATGAGTTTCAAAAACATTCTTTGTAAGTAAAGACTTACCAAAGGTGAGGTGAAGCATTGAATAAGACTAAATAATACAAACACAAGGCATAAAAGACTTTCAAGTGTAGCAATAGACTGATACCAGGTACCACTACTTGGTGAGAGCACACTGGAGAGAGTTTACCTGTCAAAAGTAAGATTTATAGGCAGCCTGACCATGTTAGGGACTGCATAAAACAAGAAGTTCAGAAAATGTTAGACTTGGGAGTGATTGAGCCTTCAGAAAGCCTATGGGCTAGCCCAGTGGTGCTTGTTCCAAAACCTTGTAGTAAAGATGGTAAAGAGAGATGAGGTTCTGTGTTGACTATAGAGGGCTCAACCAACTAACCAAGACAGATGATCCACCTATACCCAGGGCAGATGAGCTGATAGATACACTGGCTTCTGCCAAGTATCTAAGCACTTTTGATTTAACTGCAGGGTATTGGCAGATTAAATTATCAGAAGATGCTAAACCCAAGACTGCATTTTCAACCATTGGAGGGCACTATCAATTCACTGTGATGCCCTTTGGTCTGAAGAATGCACCTGTCACTTTTCAAAGATTAGTGAATACAGTCCTGCAAGGGTTAGAAGCTTTTAGTGCAGTATATCTGGATGATATAGCTGTCTTTAGCTCCACCTGGGATGATCACCTGGTCCGCCTGTGGAAAGTTTGGAGGCCCTGCAAAAGGCAGGCCTCACTATCAAGGCCTCAAAGTGCCAGATAGGGCAGGGGAAAGTGGTTTATCTGGGCCACCTGGTAGGAGGGGAACAGAATGCACATCTGCAGGGGAAGATCCAGACCATTATGGAATGCCCCCCCCCACAACTCAAACCCAGGTGAGAGCCTTTCTAGGCCTCACAGGGTACTATAGGAGGTTCATCAAGAATTTTGGCTCCATTGCAGCTCCTCTTAATGACCTCACTAGTAAGAAGATGCCTAAAAAGGTATTGTGGACAGCTAGCTGTCAAAAAGCTTTTGATGAGCTCAAACAGGCCATGTGCTCTGCACCTGTCCTAAAAAGCCCTTGCTACTCCAAAATGTTCATAGTCCAGACTAATGCTTCTGAATTGGGGGTTGGGGCAGTGCTATCACAGCTTAATACTGAGGGCCAGGATCAACCTGTTGCTTTTATCAGCAGGAGGTTGACCCCTAGAGAAAAGCGTTGGTCTGCCATAGAGAGGGAGACCTTTGCTGTGGTCTGGGCACTGAAAAAGTTGAGACCATACCTGTTTGGTACTCACTTTATTGTTCAGACACACCACAAACCTCTACTTTGGCTAAAACAAATGAAAGGTGAAAACCCTAAATTGTTGAGGTGGTCCATCTCCCTACAGGGAATGGACAATACAGTGGAACATAGACCGGGGAGTACCCACTCCAAAGAATATGGACTCTCAAGAAATTTCCATTTAGACAATGAAGAATCATCTGGGCAAGGTTGGTCTTATTGTCCATCGTTTGGGGGGGGGGAGTTTGTGTAGGAAAGTCCCATCTTGCCTGGCATGTTACCCCCATTTTTACTTGTGTGTATGTTTGTTTTTGCCTATGTCACTGGGATCTTGCTTGCCAGGACCCCAGTGCTCATAACTTGTGCCCTGTATATATTCCCTGTGTGGTGCCTAACTGTATCACTGAGGCTCTGCTAACCGGAAACCTCACTGAGGCTCTGCTAACCGGAAACCTCAGTGTTTATACTTTCTCTGCTTTTAAAATTGTCACTGCAGGCTAGTGACTAATTTTACCAATTCTGATTGGCACACTGGAACACCCTTATAATTCCCTAGTATACGGTACCTAGGTACCCAGGTTATTGGGTTTCCAGGAGATCCCTATGGGCTGCAGCATTTCTTTTGCCACCCATTGGGAGCTCAGACAATTCTTACACAGGACTGCCACAGCAGCCTGAGTGAAATAACATCCACGTTATTTCACAGTCATTTTACACTGCACTTAAGTAACTTATAAGTCACCTATATGTCTATCCCTCACTTAGTGAAGGTTAGGTGCAAAGTTACTAAGTGTGAGGGCACCCTAGCACTAGCCAAGGTGTCCCCACATTGTTCAGGGCAATTTTGCCGGACTTTCTGAGTGTGGGGAGACACATGTGAACTACAGCTGCCAACCCTCAGACAGGTTTCAGCCCTCCTGGGGTCTGGGCAGCCCAGTCCCAGAAGGCAGAACAAAGGATTTCCTCTGAGAGAGGGTGCTACACCTTCTCCCTTCAGAAAAAGGTGTTAAGGGCTGGGGAGGAGTAGCCTCCCCCAGCCTTTGGAAATGCTTTGAAGGGCACAGCTGGTGCCCTCCTTGCATAAGCCCGTCTAAACCGGTTCAGGGAGCCCCCAGCCTCTTCTCTGGCATGAAACTGGACAAAGGAAAGGGGAGTGACTACCCCCCTGTCCATCACCACCCCAGGGGTGGTGCCCAGACCTCCTCCACTGCGTCCCAGACCTCTGCCATCTTGAATGCAGAGGTGTGAGTGCACAATGGAGGCCTCTGAGTGGCCAGTGCCAGCAGGTGACGTCAGAGACCCCTCCTGATAGGCTCTTACCTGGTTAGACTATTTATGGTCTCTTCTATGGGTTTCTCTTCAGATAACGAATGCAAGAGCTCACCAGAGTTCCTCTGCACTTCTCTCTTCAACTTCTGACAAGGATTGACCGCTGACTGCTCCAGGACGCCTGCAAAACCACAACAAAGTAGCAAGAAGACTACCAGCAACATTGTAGCACCTAGTCCTGCCAGCTTTCTCGACTGTTTCCTGGTGGTGCATGCTCTGGGGGCTGTCTGCCTTTACCCTGCACTGGAAGCCAAGAAGAAATCTCCTGTGGGTCGACAGAATCTTCCCCCGCTACCGCAGGCACCAAACTTCTGCATCACCGGTCCTCTGGATCCCCTCTCATCTTGACAAGTTTGGTCCCTGGAACACAGGTGCTGGATCCAAGTGACCCCAATGGGTCCAGTGGTCCTTCTGTCCAAATTTGGTGGAGGTAAGTCCTTGCCTCCCCACGCCAGACAGTAATCCTGTGTACTGCTTGATCTGCAGCTGCTAGCGCTTCTGTGCACTTTTGCAAGACTTCCTTCATGCACAGCACAACCCAGGTCCCCAGCACTCCGTCCTGCATTGCTCAACTCACTGAGTTGACCTCCGACTTCGTGGAACCCTCTTTTGTTGTGCTGAGATGACCGCCATGCTCAGATTTCTTGAATGCCTGCTCAAGTGCTTCTGCGGATGCTGCCTGATTCTGCATGGGCTCCCTCTGTTGCTGAGCACCCCCTCTCTGTTCTCCTTTAAGGGGTGACCTCCTGGTCCTTCCTGGGCCCTGGCAGCACCCAATATCTTTTACTTCGACTCTTGCAGCTAGCAAGGCTTGTTTGCGGTCTTTCTGCGTGGAAACAACTCTGCATCCTCCAGCACGCCGTGGAACATCTTCTGACCAAAGTATAAGTTCCTGGCACCTTCTGTTGTTGCAGAATCTTCAGCTTCTTCCACCCAGAGGCAGCCCTTTTGCACCTTCATCCGGGGTTTAGTCGGCTCATGCCCACCCTGAACACTTGCGTGACTCTTGGACTTGGTCCCCTTCCTTTGCAGGTCCTCGGGTCCAGGAATTCGTTTTCAGTGCTTTGCAGTCAGTTGTTGTCTTTGCAGAATCCCCTATCTCAACTTTACTTTCTTTCTGGGGTAGTAGGGTAACTTTACTCCTACATTTCAGGGTCTTAGGGTGGTGTATCTTGGACACCCTTAGTGTTTTCTTACACTTCCAGCGACCCTCTACTCACTACACTAGGCCTGAGCGCCATTCGTGGTTCGCATTCCACTTTTGGAGTATATGGTTTGTGCTGCCTCTAGGCCTATTGTCTCCTATTGTGTTCTACAGTGTTTGGACTACTTTTCTAAGTGATTTACTTACCTGATTTTGGTTTGTGTGTATATTTTGTGTATTTTACTTACCTCCTAAGGGAGTATATCCTCTAAGATACTTTTGGCATATTGGGGGTCATTACAACATTGGCGGTAAAGGCCGCTTACCGTCCTGCAGAAGACCGCCAACACACCGCCACAGCCATTATGACCCACAGCTCGGAATCCGACAAAATCTAGACACCCGCACAAGTCCGCCACACCAAAGGTCAGTGATAAACTGGCGATAACAAAACCTCCACCGTCACGACAACAGGAATACGCCCACACTATCACGACCCACGAATCCACGCGGCGGTCTTTCAACCGCGGTATTCCATTGGCAGTACACACCGCCGCGCTGAAAATACACACAAATTTACAAAACACTACCACATTGGACAATTCAAAATATACACACCTGATACACATTCACACACCACTCCCACACACCCAATACACTATAAAACACACACCCACATCACCCACAAACCCCTACGACAACAATTGCGACAGAAGGCCAGAGAGAGACACCACCAGAAAGAACAATAGCATCCACAGGCACTCAGCACCATCACTCACACAACATCCACGCACCTCACACAACACACCTCTGAATATCACCCCACACATCACAACACACACCACCCCACACATCACCCACACCACCCCATAGCACTGCAAAGACACCCCAGGTTTTCTGAGGAGGAGCTCAGGGTCATGGTGGAGGAAATCACCCAGGTAGAGCCACAGCTATTCGGATCACAGGTGCAGCACACCACCATAGCTAGGAAGATGGAGCTATGGCTCAGAATCGTGGACAGGGTCAACGCAGTGGGACAGCACCCAAGAACTAGGGATGACATCAAGAAGAGGTGGAACGACCTAAGTGGAAGGTGCGTTCCGTGGTCTCAAGACACCAGATTGCGGTTCAGAGGACTGGCGGCGGACCCCCACCTCCCCCCCCAGAACTCACAACATGGGAGGAGCAGGTCTTGGCTATACTGCATCCTGATGGCTTCGCAGGAGTAGCTGGAGGAATGGACTCTGGTAAGTCAAACCTTTAACTACTTCATACCCCACCCACCTGCATGCTAGCACATACCTCCACCCTCGCCCTCACCCCGATCACTCCAACTCCTCACACATGTCCCACTATCACAAACCACACATCCCAAACCCAGGCCCTGCATGTAACACCAAAGCATGGACACCAATCACCAAAGCATGTCCACTGCACATACCCATTCACACCCCTAAACCATTATCACAGAAGGTCTCACACAAGAATGGATGCACTGGGGTACAGGGTGACCCACCCATTGCACACCATGGCACACACAGATGCAATAATCATGCCTTTACACCCCTGCAGGACCCCTACCCAATTTCACCGGACAGGAGGGTCCTAGACATGTCCACTCCACCCACAGAAGAGTCCCACAGTGATGACAGCAGCTCTATCCAACTGGATCTAGATGACCAGCCCGGCCCATCTGGATCTTCGGGTCAGTCGGTTCCCCTCACACTGGCACAGGCCACTACAGAGCTTCCCCCTCTGGAAACACCAGCACAGCACCCCCCCCCCCCCAGCGGGCCCATACCTCTGTCCCCAGGACACATCAAGCAGCAGTGTGTCCACCACTACAGGGAACCCAGGCTAACCCACCAACCCAACAACACCAGGGACCTGGGGCCAGTGGTAGTGGGCACATGGTTCAGGGGACAGAGGCACAGGAAAACAGGGGAATTGGGAGGGCTGCTGTGCGACAGGGGGAGGACAGGCCCAGGGAACCCACTCTCCACGAGGCCCTCTCCAAAATCATGGGAGCCTACCACCATTCCCAGGAGACAATGGCAACGGTACTGGCCAAGTTTCAGGAGACCCAGCGGCTGCAGGAGGAACAGTATTTGGGGTTCAGGGAAGAACTCAAATCCATCAATTCCACCCTGGGCACCATTTGTAGGGGTGCTGAAGGAACTCGTGAACACCAGGAGGGACACTGTGGCACAACAAGGGGCCCCTGACATTAGCCTGGGCGATGAACTGCCCATCACCTCCGCCGGCGCTAGTGGACAGGAGGCACCGCCACAGGACCACGACACCAGCACCCCACCCCCTGCAGATGGAGAACCACCCCGCAAGCGGTCCCTGAGATCCAGGACAAAGACAGAGAACAATGCCAAGACCCTCACCAAGAAATGAGACCACACTGATTGTCATCCTTCTGTCCCACTTTGTCACGCTGTCCATACTTAAACTGCCCTAGCTCCACTTCCTATGCCCCTTTGGACAATACACCTGTGAGACTAATAGACTGGACTCTGCCATGGACATTCCTGACCATTTTACAACCACCTCCACTATTTCGCACTTAAATAAACACCCTTTAATCACAAAACAATCTGGAGTCAGTCTGTGCTTTCGAAAATGTGTATTAGCAATAACTGTGGTAAAATGCTATAGCCAATGAAATTTCAACATACCTATGTCACACACCTCTAGTCCATGCAGAAACAAAGCCGAGGTCACACAGTGGGACCCACATCTGTGAATGCGAAAGGAAAAGTGACAACTGAGTGTCCATACACTGGGTGAAAATGACAGACAGATGAGAGATAGAAGAATTAGATCAGATGTAGCATGCAGTGTTGTCTTCTTACCTGCGTCTCACTGGAAGTATTGCTGGATCGTGTTCCTGTTGTCTATGTCCTCTTCTTCTGCTTCCTCGTCTTCACTGTCCACAGGCTCCACAGCTGCCACAACACCTCCATCTGGACCACCCTCCTGCAGAAAAGGCACCTGTCGTCACAAAGCAGAGTTGTGAAGCATACAGCAGGCCACGATGATCTGGCACACCTTCTTTGGTGAGTAGAATAGGGAACCACCTGTCGTATGGAGGCACCGGAACCTGGCCTTCAGGAGGCCGAAGGTCCTCTCTATAATCCTCCTAGTCCGCCCATGGGCCTCATTGTAGCGTTCCTCTGCCCTTGTCCTGGGATTCCTCACTGGGGTCAGTAGCCATGACAGGTTGGGGTAACCAGAGTCACCTGCAAATGGCGAGGGACAACTGTTAGACACACACGAACTCTTAGGGACATCCCCATACCCAGACACCTAGACACACTGTATTGGGTCCATGTCCTCACCTAATAGCTACACTCTGTGCCTCTGGAGTTGCCCCATCATATAAGGGATGCTGCTATTCCGCAGAATGTAAGCGTCATGCACTGAGCCAGGAAATTTGGCATTTACATGGGAGATGTACTGGTCGGCCAAACACACCATCTGCACATTCATAGAATGGTAACTCTTCCGGTTTCTGTAAACCTGTTCACTCCTGCATGGGGGGACCAAGGCCACATGTGTCCCATCAATGGCACCAATGATGTTGGGGATATGTCCCAGGGCATAGAAGTCACCTTTCACTGTAGGCAAATCCTCCACCTGAGGGAAAACGATGTAGCTGCGCATGTGTTTCAGCAGGGCAGACAAGACTCTGGACAACATGTTGGAGAACATAGGCTGGTATATCCATGATGCTATGGCCATTGTTGTTTGAAAAGACCCACTTGCTAGGAAATTGAGTACTGACAGCACCTGCACTAGAGGGGGGATTCCTGTGGGATTGCGGATAGCTAACATCAGGTCTGGCTCCAACTGGACACACAGTTCCAGGATTGTGGTACGATCAAGTCTGTAGGTGATAATTACATGTCGCTCCTCCATTGTCGACAGGTCCGCTAGCGGTCTGTACACCAGAGGATGCCACCATCTCCTCACCTACCCCAGCGGACGTGCTTTAGGGAGGAGAACAGCGAGCAGAGAGTCAACCAACACTGAGGTAGGTAAACACAACTTTATCGGAAAATGTTTGAAAATCGACATATGGCTGTATTAGTGTTTAAGCAAGGCCTAGATATTTGTGACGCAGTCAAAATTAATGCCATGTGGCCCCCTGAAATGGCGGCTGCCTGACCTGTAATGTGGGACAAGGGGATATGAGGAAACTGTGCTGGCATTGTACACCATCACAGTAGGCGGTCGAAGACCACAGCTCAATCCTGCATTGGTTAACATTGGCCCTATGGGTCCCAGGAGACTATGACGATGTACGCCGGCAGTGATGGTACGCACCGCCGCGGACGTCACTGCCATTTTCTCTCTGTTCAATCACTTGATGCCTGATCTTCGACAGGAGAGAACCCACACTGCAAGTGCTGCTGTGACCTCAGTCTGGAAGAGACAATGGCTCGTGTGTCTGGGGAAAGGGCCCCTGCCTTCATCACGGAGGAGTTGGAGAAACTAGTGGATGGGGTCCTCCCCCAGTACACGCTACTCTACGGTCCTCCAGACAAACAGGTGAGTACACTGTGAGCATGCTGTATGGGCAATGCCTGTTTGGAGTGGTGTTTATGAAAGATGGGGGGGGAGAATGAGGCGTGCATGATACGATGGTGAGTGCATGTGCGTCATGGCAAGGGTAGGGATGCGGGCCAATGACTGTCACGGTGCGGACAGTTATATCTTCTCCTTTTCCCCTGTAGTATTCCTGTAGGTTAGCACCCACCAGAAGAAGGATATTTGGCGTGCCATCGCCAAGGAAGTCCGGACCTTGGTGGTCCACCACAGACTGAACACCCACTGCCAAAAAAGATGGGAGGACATTCGCCGCTGGAGCAAGAAGAGGGCGGAGGCCCAGCTAGGGATGGCCTCCCAACGTGGGAGTGGTGCCCGTCATACCATGACCCCCTGATTTTCTGGATCCTGGCGGTGGCCTATACGGAGTTGGATGGGCGCTTGAGGGCATCACAGCAGCCACAAGGGGGTGAGTACACTCTCATTCTGCTGATTCAGCACGCATTGTAGGTGTCTGGGTGGGGGAGTTGGGCTGTGGGTTCCCCTAGTCCAGGGCGTGTTTAGTAGGTTGGGTCCCTTCTTAAGGCAGGCCCTGTGGCACCCCACCCCACCTGTGTTCAGAGCCAACTACACCTAGTCAGGCTCCTGTGACTTCCATGTGTGCAGCAATCTGGCAGAGGCCTTGTAACCCATGTCCCTGTGATTAATTAGGGAACTCTAAGTGCACGGCGTAGTGCAGAGGGCTTCTGTGTCTGTAGTGTCCGCCAGCGGTAGCGGTATTGGAGGCACTCAACATGTTTTTCTTCTGTCTTCCCCCCCCTTTTTGTGGTCTCCATGTTCTTGTGTGCATTAGCATCATCAGGCAGAGGAGGAGTGCCACCGGAGCAGGAGGGAGCTGCATCCCACATGGCCTTGGAGGGTGACACAACGGAGTCAGAAGCCACCAGTGGGACAGAGGGCGAGAGGAGCTCCACGGCGGGGACAGGAGCTGAGACCAGAGACACCGACTCCTCCTCTGATGGGAGCTCCCTTGCGGTGGCGGGCCCCATCTGTGCCCCCGCATCTACAGGTACAGCCGCCACCCCCCTACCAGCACTGCTCTCCCAGCAGCCCCTCAGCGTGTGCCCCGTGGCCGCTCACCCAGGAGGGTGGGCATCTCCTTCTCCCCAGGCACCTCAGCCCCTGCCCCAGTCAGCCCTGCTGCCCTCAGTGAGGAGGCCATTTACCTCCACAGGTCCCTCACTGTTGGGCAGTCTACCATTTTGAATGCCATTCAGGCTGTAGAGAGGCAGTTGCAACAGTCCAATGCATACCTGGAGGGCATTCATTCTGGTCAGGCAGCCCAACAGCGAGCTTTTCAGACTCTGCCCTCAGCACTGATGGCAGCCAATGTCCCTGTCTCTAGCCTCCCCCTCCAACATCCTCCACCCAGACCCAAACCCGTGTACCTCAGCCTATCCCAAGCACACCATCAGACCAGCATGCACACACCTCAACACACAAGGGAAGCTCAGGCAAACATAAGCACCACACATCCCACAGGCACTCACACAAGCATCATACCCATGCAGACATACCAACAACCACTGACTCCACTGTGTCCCCCTCCTCCTCGTCTCCCTCCTCCCTCCCAGTCTCGTCTCCACTCACACCTGCATCTACTACATCTTCAGCTACTACCTCCATAACCAGCACACCCCCACCACACCCCGCTCACGTGCACTCACCACCCCCACTACCATTCACGCATCCCCTGTGTCCTCTCCCAGTGTGTCTGTGAGCCCACCTCCCAAGGTACACAAACTCAGCCACACACCCACTCAACAGCCATCCACCTCACAGCCTCCAGCCCATGCACCATCACCCAAAGTCACCAAACGTACACTTCCGACAACCCCTACCTCTTCCTCCACTCCCAAACCCCCTCCATCTACCCATCCCAGTGTGTCCCAAAAACTTTTCCTGTCCAAACTTGACCTCTTCCCCTCACCTCCCCACCCCTTCACTCTCCTAGTGCCTGCCTTTCCAGGTCCCAACCCAGCGCCTCAGCCACAACATCTGCAGTAACAGTGGTGCCAGTAGTAACCGGCTTCTGGAGTGCGCCAGGCAGCAGGGCAGCCAGTGTGCCAAGGAGCCAGACCACGGACAGTCCCCCACCTCAAAAGCACAAAAAGTTGGGTAGTGCCCGGCAGGGGAGAGGCAAAACCTCTTCCACCAAAGCCTCTCCCAGGGGTACAGTTGGGAGTGTGAAGACACCTGCGCCACCATCCAAGGTGGGGAAGGGGCACAGTAAAACAGGCAAATCTGCGAAAACCTGCACTGTGGACAAGACTTCCACCAGCACCGCTGAACAGGACACCGCCGAAACCAGCACCCCTAAACAGGACACCACCGCCACCAGCACAGCTGAACAGGACACTGCCGCCACAAGCACCGCTGCCAAGGACACCGCCGCCACCAGCACCGCTGAACAGGACACCGCCGCAACAAGCACTGGTGCTAATGACACCGCCGCCACCAGCACGGCTGAACAGGACACCGCCGCCACCAGCACCGCTGAACAGGACACTGCCGCAACAAGCACCGCTGCCAAGGACACCGCTGCCACCAGCACCGCTGAACAGGACACCACGCAACAAGCACCACTGCCAAGGACACCGCCGCCACCAGCACCACTGAACAGGACATTGCCGCCACCAGCACCGCTGAACAGGACACCACCGCAACAAGCACCGCTGCCAAGGACACCGCTGCCAAGGACACCGCCGCCACCAGCACCGCTGAACAGGACACCGCCGCAACAAGCACCGCAGGCCAGTGAGCGCCAAAGCTTCCGACGCTACTGAGGCCGCCACGAGCAGGATGAAGCACTCTGGGCACAAAGCCCCCTCCAGAACCAGTGGAGTATCACCTCCACTACCTCTGTCCTTGGCAGGATGAAACACTCTGGGCACAAGGCCCCCTCCAGAACCAGTGGAGTATCACATCCACTACCTCTGTCCTTGGCAGGATGAAGCACTCTGGGCACAAAGCCCCCTCCAGAACCAGTGGAGATTTACGTCCACAACCTCTGTCCTTGGCAGGATGAAACACTCTGGACACAAGGCCCCCTCCAGAATCAGTGGAGATTGACATCCACTTGAGAGACTGTGGCTTTGCACTCCCCAGGATAAAGCAGTGGTCAAACCACCAACTGGAGAGACGTGAGAGACTGTGGCTTTGCACTCCCCAGGATAAAGAAGTGGGCAAACCACCCACTGGAGAGACTTGAGAGACTGTGGGTATTTGCACTCCCCAGGATGCAGCAGTGGGCAAACCACCCACTGGAGAGACTTGAGAGACTGTGGCTTTGCACTCCCCAGGATGCAGCAGTGGCCAAACCACCCACTGGAGAGACTTTGGAGACTGTGGCTTTGCACTCCCCATGATAAAGCAGTGGGCAAACCACCCACTGGAGAGACTTGAGAGACTGTGGCTTTGCACTCCCCAGGATGCAGCAGTGGGCAAACCACCCACCGGAGAGACTTGAGAGACTGTGGCTTTGCACTCCCCAGGATAAAGCAGTGGGCATGGAGCCCCCTCGTGGATCTGGCGTCGTGCACTCATCCGGCTGAGGTGCCCCCCCTTCCCTTCCCCCTGAGGTGCCTGTTGTATTTCTATCAGATGCTCCAGCAGTGTTCTCTCTGTTTTGATAGGGTATTGAGTGTGGGCCTCGCCCATGTATTTTGGGACCAGTGGTCCATGGACTATGATGGTGGAATTCCTTGGACTTGTATTCTTGGTGTATATATTTGTTCTAGTGTAAACATATATATATATGTATATATTTTTGATTACTGTATTTGAATAGATTACAAAAGTTTGACTCATTTCCTTTTGTCCTTGCATTTTTCCAGGGGGGGTTGGGGGTTGTTAATGTAATGTATCAACATGTACTTGTGTGTGTGCTGTAGTGGGTGAGGGTGGGAGTGGGATTGTTGTGTGTTGCGTGTGTCACTCTTTTTTCCCTCCCCACTCCCTTGTGTCGTAGGTGCAGTACTCACTGTGGTCTTCGCAGTCGTCTTTGTTGTTCCTGGTAGTGAAGCAGGAAGATAAAGGCTGGGAGTATCTGGAGCTCGGGTTCCATGGCGTCCTGATTCCTCTTGGGGTGTGTAGAGGTGAGCGTTTTCCCTTCCAAGTCCTGTTTCCGCCGTGTTTTTGTTTGCGGTGAATCCACCCTGGAAAAGATGGCGGATTGGCCTGTTGTAATACAGTGGGCAGAACCTTGTCTTCCGCCTGTCTGTTGGCGGTTACCGCCGCGGTGTTTGTTTGTACTGCCTTGGCGGTCGGAGTGTTAAAGTGGCTGTCTATGTTGGCGGTTTCCGCTACGGTCGTGATTCCAATTTTTTTACCGCAGGCCTGTTGGCGGTTTTACCGCCGCTTTAATACCGTTCGCCAGGGTTGTAATGACCACCATTGTCACTAAAATTAAGTAACTTTATTTTTAGTAACTCTGAGTATTGTGTTTTCTTCTGATATAGTGCTATATGATACAAGTGGTATAGTAGGAGCTTTGCATGTCTCCTAGTTCAGCCTAAGCTGCTCTGCTATAGCTACCTCTATCAGCCTAAGCTGCTAGGACACTACTAATCCACTAATAAGGGATAACTGGACCTGGCACAATGTGTAAGTACCATCAGGTACCCAGTATAAGCCAGGTCAGCCTCCTACACTCAACAACAGTAATTTTCCTTCTTCCTTGCACAGGTGAAATTGGCAACTCCCTTCAAGTTATTATCCCACAAATCGAACATCAGGGTGACCTTAAGTGTCTTGTGGATCCTGGTACACAAACAAGAGTCTTTCTCCTCAGTTCCTTAGTGCTCCTTTTGTCCTTGACAAAATATCCTCCCGTGCCTCACTATCTGAAATACACGATATACCTTTCATTAACTAGACTTGGACGAACTTGCAAATAAAGAATATTGCAATGTGAGCAAACTTGACATTGAAGGTAACACATAGAAAATCAACATTTCAGACCTTTAGTTAATCTAACTTAAATGGCATTTCAATGCACATTCAATATACATGATTATACATGCATCTTCAATTATAATTAGAACATAATAAATATGCCATAATTAAATGCAAGTTCACCATAATACCTCAATCAAAGTACATGGATCGAAATGTGCTTCAATAATACCTGTTGGCGTATTAAAATTATGACGTAGACAGAGGATGCACTCCCTTGTAAAATGTTCATTTAATCCATTTGTGATCAGCTTGTACCTTGCTTGTGTGCATGAGGTTATCACCTTCTGATGACAGTAATTGGCACAATATACTGGTTGCACTGCTACCACACTGAGCAATGTCCCCTCTGTGCACTACTCTGAAGTCTCAAAACAGAGACACCATTTTTAGGATATTTTCAAAGCAATATTCTGTGTGATCTCCACTGTTGAATCACTACATTTGATATACATGAACATAATCACGTCTTTGTATCTCAGTTGAATTTTGAATCCTATGTACATGAAGGCCTTTTCAACCATGCCAATGCATTTTGGGCTGCAGCCCTTCTCCAGGGGAAATTATTTTGCAACTGAATGCACAATGCACCTTGTAAAAATGAAGTCCACGAACATAACAACTGAATTAAAATGCTTTTGTGTTTTATAAGACCCCTCAGGGGGAACCGGTGCAGTGCAACCAGCATAATAAATCAAACATTAGAACACACATGGCAATATGAACTGCTAGTCTTCTATTGTGAATTCACCTTCAATAATACATTTAGATGCTCCACTTCACATTAGTAACATTAAGGCACACTATATACATATTCTTGATTATATTATTATGTCACTCCTATGACACATGATGGCACAGCTAAAGTTATGGGTTCTCATTCTCCCCTCTGATGGCAAATTAAGTCATCTCAATCATAATAAAACCTTCTAATGAGACTGGCTAAAACATTGCAGTTTTCATAAATTTTTATCAATTTCCATGTAGACTGCTCCAGACGCTTCATATCATCATATTATTCACATTGATTCTTTTCCAGCTCAACATCTGCTCTACTTCCCTTCTTTGCCCTTATCCTCTGATACATTTTGAAACCTATAATCATAACTGTTGCACATATGGCAACAGCCAACAAAGGTTCCAAAAGAAAACCCAGAACTCCACTTCCTATGTTTCGAAACCGTCTGCATACAGCAGCAAATCCATCTTCAATAGCCTCCCATACACCTGCTGCTTCCAACGTCTTCAAATCCTTTGTCAAACCAGAGATGTTCTGAATGTATGACTCCAAATCCTCACCTTTGTCTGACATAAAAGTACAACATTGCTGAACCTTTAGTATCAAGCAAACTCCACCTGCTTTTGCGAGTATAAGGTCTAGCGCATTACTTTTTCTGCAAAACCACATATCTTAGCGCCACCATTTCTGTATTCATAGTCAAGAAGGAATTTGCTGTATTCGTTTCCAGTTTATCCACTATGGTGATCGACTTTCTATTCTTCAAAACATTCAGAATCACTCCTACAGACGGGATCAATGCACCAAATATATCCTCAACTACTTCTCTAACACTAACACCTCTTTTAGCTCTGGGTTTCGTATCCCATAGAGGATCCCTGAAATGTTCCACATGGTAAATCTTCAGGAAAACTGAAATAACTTGTGCCTTTGCCATCCTTTGGACAATATGAAGTAAGCATACTGTCCACAAATGTAGTATATCTCGGAATCATCTAAAATAATTAATTCTTTCCTCTAACATCAAAAGTGTTTTCATATTCACTCTTCCCTGTGAATAACGGATCCAAAGGTGTATGCACAGCTTGCCCTTGTTCTGCCATTCTAAAGCTAATGCTGGTTGGTTTCCCTTCACTTGATGTTCAATTTCTTCTCCATCCCACCTATGGTGTATCTTAAGATCTTTATCTGTTTCAGATTTTGGTCCTTATTATGAGTTTGGTGGTCGGAACGCTAGACCTCCACATTGGCGGTCCTGAAATGACCTCCATGTTGGTGGTCTTTCAATCCACCCTATTATGAGTCATATAGGCAGGACCACTGACTGCCAACCAAAAAAGGCAGACCATTAGTGGCATGGCAGCCTGGAAATAGGTGGTCCGACCTCCAGTGCCGGCAGTAACTGACCTTATTACAAGCACACAGTCAGGATGGTGGACCCCCATAGTGTTCAGCCAATGGTGGTCCAAACCGCGATGGCCCACGGTCAGCAAAGTAATACACAACTGCACATTGGATGAATTTGGAAGCAATACAGCTGACACACATTGCCACACTGGACACCTGCAAATGACACTATAAAATACATTTCTTCACAGACAACAATCCTTTGCATTTTAACAGAAAGACACAGAAGCCTGAACGCTTTTTGTCCACAGAGTCCATATATTAGGCAACCCTTTTTTCACTATCCCCATGAACACCCTGCACACACTTTTGTCCATTCACACCCTATTGCACTTCCCCTGTTTTTTGTTCCACTGTGTCATGTTCCAAAAATCCCAGTTTTTCTGAAGTTAAGTTACGAGACATGGTGGATGAAATCATAAGAGTAGAGGCACAATTGTTTTGAGCTCAAGTCCAGCATACTCCTCTCCATAGGAAAATGGAAATGTGGGACAGGATTGTTGAAAGAGTGAATGCTGTATGCACCACTCTGCGCACAAAGGTGGGCATCAGGAAGAGGTGGAACGACCTCGTTCCCTGGTCTTCAGGCACCAGCTGCAGACCAAAAAGTCTGGCAGTCTCTCTCCAAGTGCCCCATTACATCTCTTTCCCTGAGAGGAGAAGGTCTTGGCCAGCTTGCATCATGAGAGCTTGACTGGAATACCTAGGGTAGTGGAGTCTGAGGGTGTCGGGGTGGGGGGTGGGGGAGACCCCTATCAGTGCCAGGGAAGGAATTCCCTGGCACTGATAGTGCTTACCGCCATGGATTTCATGGTGGTTTCAAACCGCATGAAATCCATGGCGGTCAGCCGGGCCCAAATACAGCGGGCGCTATAGTGACGGCCTCCGGGCTGGAGACCCTGGTCTCCAGCCCGGCGGGCGGAACGGAGAACCGGCGGATGACCATGGCGGTAACCGCCATGGTCATAATACAAAAAAAAAGACTACCAGCCTGTTGGCGGTCTTACCGCCGCTTCTCCGCCTTCCGCCAGGGTCATAATGACCCCCATAGTTTGTTGGGAAGAATTTAGCATGGTTTGTGCACTGAGAAAGACTAACTATAAGAACAGTACAGTATACTATATTTCCCTACACCTTTTGATGGAGCGCTTTGTACAAAGGGGCACAGACAACGCACGATGAGCGTGTCCTAACAGTACCTCCCCACAAAGGTCTCCCTACTGGTTGTGATTTAGGTTGGTTGCGAGCATGAAAAGAACGTACCAACTGTGGAGCACGGACATCAGTTGCTGATTCCCATAATCGTTCTTCAGGTGGGTATCCTTTCCAGTCAATTAAATAAAATAACTGGCCATGCCGTCTACAGGAATCTAGAATGCTACGAATTTCAACTTTTTCATGTTTGTTAATGATTATTGCAGGAGGAGGAGGAATAGGTGGGTGGTGGGATGGAAGGGTTTGACTAGAGACACCTGGAATACTGGATGAATTCGATGCTCGTTGGGAAGGGGTAATTTAACCGCTACAGGGTTGATCACCTTCAGTATTGGAAAAGGGCCAATGAATTTGAGTTGTAACTTTCTAGGACAAGGCATGGATTAATGGCAGCTGCAGAGCCAAACTAAGGCCCTCATTATAAACATGGCGGTAAACACAACACCGCCGGCAGTGGCGATAACTACTGGCAACAGGCTAGTGGTCTGGACCGCCAAATAATGAAGCACATGAGAAACAGTCAGAGTAAAATCCACATACTGCAGCATAGGAGTGCTGACAGCGACGGAAGAGGCCGCCGACGGAAAGTCCCTACCCGCCCAACAAATAATGAAGCACAAGACCACCATAAATTCCGGGGCAGGAACCACGAACCAAATAAAAGGAAACACTGTGGGAACACACAACATGCCGAAGCAGACATGAAGAGAGAATTTGAAATCATGCCAGTGCTTCTCCTTGCCATATACCTCCACGACCGTGACCGCCGATGAAGAAGACGACGGTAAGTACCGCAACCTAGTAAACAAGGGAAGAAAAGGCACAGTTACATGCCACCCCACCCCACCCACCCTCCAATGCACCCCAACCTCTTACACCAACACAAGCCATACACACCAGAACAAGAGGTACTTACCCGACACAAGGACAATGCCTCCTGGCCAAAGTACACACATGTGCACACCACACCCCCACAATGAAACAATAAACCACATCCCAAGATTGTGCCACACAGCAACACTGGGCACACAAACTTTAATAAATAATGACAAATGCAATGTCCAAATAAGGCCATTGGCCAGTCCATGTGTAACAGGCTGAAGGGCCCAAATGGCCCCAACCTGACTCCCACATGTGTACATGACACTCCACACTAAAGGAACATCAATGGGGCAGCCAGGCACCTCAGGGAACAGGGTGTGGCAGGGGTGGGGACTTACGTCTGGGAGGGGGGAGCTTGGGCTTACGTTTGGGAGGTGGAGGGGGTTTGACTTTGCTCTTGGAAGGTGGGGCAGTGGGCTTGGACCGGGGGTGGCAGATGGACCTGGGGCAGCACGGGGCTTCTTCCTCTCTGGGGCATGGGGATGGGAAGGGCAGACTGGGACAGACTTAGAGGTAGAAGGAGTGGACAGGGCAAAGAGGTGGGCAGGTTTAGGGACAAGACGGAGTGGGCCTGTGGGTTCGAACAGATCAACACGGGACAGGAAACGTTTTTTAGGGGCAGTTGGGCTGGACATGAAGGAAGGTGTGGGAGCGGAGGTAGAGGGAGTGGTTGTAACTGGTGTAGGTGTGCTGGACGTGGATGTAGGTGCCTGTACAGTATGCTGAGGTGTAGTGGATGTGTGTTGGGTGGGCGTCTGGGAACATTTGAGTGTTTTGGGAGGTGGGGGGTGGTCACAGTGGGACAAGACAGGCTGCCAGTGTGAATGGATATTGTCTGGGGGTCTGCAGGTCTGGTGAGTGTGCTGCATGTGTCAGTCAATGTTGTTGTGGTGAGTGAAGGTGTGGTGTCTGGGGTGGATGAATGGATGTCTGATGTTGTGGTGACTGCAAGAATGGGACCAGCAGCAGTGACTGAGAGTGCAGATGTTGTTGTGTGTGCCTTTGTATGTTGGCTGTGTGTATGTTTGTGGTGGAAAGTGTGGTGCTTGTGTTTCTGAGTGTGCTTCTTGTGTGTTGAGGTGTGTGCATGGCTGTCTGAACGTGTGCTTGGGATGGGTGAAGGGTGTGGGATGCTGGAAGGGGTAGAGGTGGTTGGTGGGGGGACAGAAAGATCAGGGATACCGGCTGCCATCAAAGAGGAGGCCAGAGCCTGAAAAGATCTCTGTAGGCCAGACACGGCACTGTGAATGCCTTCCAGGTATTCATTGCATTGCTACATCTGGGATGCTAGCCCCTGGATGGTATTCAGGATGGCTGTCTGCCCTACAGAGATGGTGCTCAGGAGGTCAATAGCCTCATCTGTGAGGGCAGCAGGGCTGACTGGAGCAGGGGATTAGGTGCCGGGGCGAAGGAGACTCCCACCCTTCTGGGTGAGCAGGCACCTGGGTGGGGAGCAACTGGGAGGGCGGTGAAGGTATGGGGGTGGTGGAAGATGACACAGAATGGGTGGGCCCACTAGGGCCTGCCTCCACCAGGGAGCTCCCATCGGAGGAGGTATCAGAGTCACTACCAGCAGTGGTAGTTGCCTCCCCGTGGTACTCCCCTCGCCCTCCCACCCACTTGTCCCTTTGGCCTCTGTAGACTCTCCCTTCTTGGAACCGTGCATCCACACTTTCTGGTGCCACTGCTCCCTCGCCAGAAGATGCTGATGTACACATATAATACAAGAGTACAGGGGTGGGGAGAGAAAACATGAGAGAAATTTGTAAATATCTGAATGTATGTACATACTTGGTGCACACACACTCCCACCCAGCTTACACACCTACACACAGCACCTACAATGATATTCATGACTATGCCCCGACTAGTGGACGCTACCCCAGCATACAACTCATTCCTCACATGACACAAGGACCTGATCAACTGTGAGACCTGCCCCTAATCATCTCCATGCCCATGGGGGGGAAGGACTGCTGGTAGACACCTGTCAGAGTACCTTGCACTAGACATTATACATACAACAGCACCCAAACACATCCATCAAAGAGGAATGAAACAGTGTTGTTACTCACCCCCCTTGTGGCTGCTGTGCAGCCTCCAAGTGCCCATCCACATCTGGATATGCCACCACCAGAATGCTGCACATTAGGGGGGTCAGGGTCCGACGGGCACCCCTTCATCATTGGGAGGACTTCCCCAGCTGGGCCTTACAGGTCTTCCTGGCCGAGCGCCGCAGGTCCTCTCACCACTTCCTGCAGTGGGTGCTCCACCGGTTGTAGACCCCCAGGGTCCGCACCTCCCTGGCGTTGGCCTGCCAGAGTCCCCTCTTCTGATGGGCGCTGACCTATATAGGACATATAGGGGGTCATTCTGACCTCGGCGGTAAAAGGCTCTTACCGCCGGTCAGAAGAACGCCATTCTAACGCCGCGGCCGCAGTAACCCGCCACGGTCATTCTGACCAACAACTGCCAAGCCGCCAAAAACCCGACATCCACGGAAGGCCGCCTCATCAGCGGGCAGCGATAAACTGGAGATGACCAAACCTCCACCGCCACGCCAACACAAACACGCCCATGCCATTACGACCCACCAATCCACGCGGCGGTCTTTCAACCGCGGTATTCCATTGGCGGTACACACCGCCGCGGTCAAAATACACACCCAGGCTCCAAAACCCAGCCACATTGGACAATTTGAAATACACACACCTGATACACATACAAACACCACCCCCACACATCCAAGCAACTATAAAACACACACCCACATCACCCACAAACCCCCACTAGTTGGAAATCGGAGAGAAGGCGAGAGAGAGCGAGAGAGAGAGAGAGAGAGAACAGCAATCGAAAACCCCAACACACACAGGAACCCAACATCATCAACCACACCACATCTACGCACACATCACCACACACCACCACTCACATCACCGCAAACACCACCCCACACCTCATCCACACCACCCCATGGCACCCCAAAGACACCCCAGGTTTTCGGACCAAGAACTCCAGGTCATGGTGGAGGAAATCATAAGGGTAGAGCCCCAGCTCTTCGGCACACAGGTGCAACACACCACAATAGCCAGGAAGGCGGAGCTATGGCAGAGGATTGTCGACAGGGTCAACGCTGTGGGACAGCATCCCAGAAACCGGGAAGACATCAGAAAGCGCTGGAACGACCTACGGGGGAAGGTACGGTCGATGGTCTCCAGACACAACATCGCTGTGCAGAGGACTGGCGGCGGACCACCACCCACCCCTCCCGAATTCACAGCATGGGAGCAAGAGGTCCTTAACATCCTGCATCCTGCGGGCCTCGCTGGAGTAGGCGGAGGAATGGACTCTGGTAAGTCTAGTCTCAACTACTCCCCCCCCCAACCACCAGCATGCCAACCCACACCCCCACCCTCACCCCCAACCCCCCAGCACACAGCCTCCCTGCCAATGTCTCACCAGCACAACCCACCCAACCCAAAACCAAACCCTGAATGCCAACACAAACCATGGACACCCATCACCTATGCATGACCACTGCACATACCCATCCCCCCCACAAACCACCCTCACAACTCCTGCCACAAGGGGATGCCAGCACTGGGGGACAAGGGCACCCACAAATCGCACACCATGGAACACACAGAAGCAATAACCATACTCTTTCACCCCTGCAGGGCCCGAACACCAACACACCGGCCAGGAGGGTCCAGATATGTCCATCCCACCCCCAGAACAGGCCCGCAGTGAGGACAGCAGCTCTGTCGACCTGGAACCTGATGACCAGCCCGAACCATCGGGGACCTCTGGACAGTCGGTTAACCACACACAGACACAGGCCACAGCAGACCTAACCCCCTCTGGGAATATCAGCACCGCTCCCACCCAGCGGGCCCATGCCTCTGTCTCCAGGACAGGTCAATCAGCGGTGTGTCCGCCACTACAGGGCACCCAGGCTGACCCAACACCCCAACAACAACAGGGACCTGGGGGCAGTGGTAGTGGGCACACCGTCCAGGGGACAGAGGCCCGGGGAAACAGGGCAACTGGGAGGGCTGCAGTGCGACGGGGGGGGAGGACAGGCCCAGGGAACCGACTCTCCAAGAGGCCCTCACCACCATCATGGGAGCATACCACCGCTCCCAGGAGACGATGGCGACGGTAATGGCCAGGTTCCAGGAGATCCAGGCACAGCAGGAGGAACGGTACATGGGGTACAGAGAGGAGCTCAGGAACATCGTCCAGGCCCTGAACCTAATAGTCACCACATTGCGGGACCATGTGGCACCCCAAAGGGCCCCTGTCACCAGCCCGGACCAGGAACAGCCTACCACCTCCGCCGGCGCTAATGGACAGGAGGCCCCCACACAACGACGGGCCACCAGAACCCCACCTCCTGCTGAAGATCAACCACCCCGCAAGAGGAGCCTGAGATCACAAAGGAAGACAGAGTAGGATGCCAAGACCCCCGCCAGCCTAAGATCCCCCCGGATGTCATTCCACTGTCCCACATCGTCACCCTGTCCAACCTTGAACTGCCCCTGCTCCATCCTTCCACAGGCATATGGACAATGCACCTGTGCGACCGAGAACTGGACTCTGCCATGGACATCACTCCACCCCCACCCATCACCATTTTACTATCATGGACCTATATGTAGCACTTTAAATAAATCACTTATTGCACTTAAAACACTCAGGAGTCTGCTTGTATTCTTAACAAATGTATTACACATAACGGGTCAAAAATGTACAGTTACATTGTGATGACAACATACCAATGTCAATTTGCTTTACTCCATGGCCGAACAAACCAGAAGTCACGCAGTGGGTCATACAGCTCTGAAAAGCCAAGGGAAAGTCACAATTCAGTTGAAAGGAACTGGGGGGAAACACAGAAAGTAGAGATGCAGGAGGCCAGAAGTAAATGTAAAATGACGTGGGGGATTCTTACCTGGGTGCTACTGAAAATACTGTTGTATGACCGTGTCCCTGTTGTCCGTATCGTCCCCGTCGTCTTCCTCCTCTTCACTCTCCACAGGCTCCACAGCTGCTACAGCACCACCATCTGGACCATCCTCCTGCAGAAAAGGCACCTGGCGTCGCAATGCAAGACTGTGAAGCATACAGCAGGCCACGATGATCTGGCACACCTTCTTGGGTGAGTACATTAGGGATCCCCCTGTCATATGCAGGCACCTAAACCTGGCCTTCAGGACCCCGAAGGTCCTTTCTATGATCCTCCTAGATCGCCCATGGGCCTCATTGTACCGTTCCTCTGCCCTGGTCCGGGGATTCCTCACTGGGGTCAGTAGCCACGGCAGGTTGGGGTAACCAGAGTCCCCTATTAGCCACACACGGTGTCTCTGTAGCTGTTCCATCACATAGGGGATGCTGCTATTTCGCATAACATACGCATCATGCACTGACCCAGGGAACTTGGCATTTACATGGGAGATGTACTGGTCAGCCAAACAGACCACCTGGACATTCATCGAATGGTAACTTTTCCTGTTTCTGTACACCTGCTCATCGTCTTTTGGGGGTACTAAGGCCACATGGGTCCCATCAATGGCACCAATGATGTTGGGGATATGTCCAAGGGCATAGAAGTCAGCCTTCACAGTGGCCAAATCACCCTCCTCAGGGAAAATAATGTAGCTCCGCATGTATTTCGTCAGGGCAGACAACACTCTGGACAAAATCTTAGAAAACATAGGCTGAGACATCCCTGATGACATGGCCACTGTTGTCTGAAAAGACCCACTTGCCAAGAAATGGAGGACTGACAGAACCTGCACCAGAGGGGGAATTCCTGTGGGTTGGCGGATGGGGGACATCAGTGCTGGCTCCAGCTGGGCACACAGTTCATATATAGTGGCTCGGTCAAGTCGGTATCGAAGTATTATATGACGTTCCTCCATTGTCGACAGGTCCACCAGCGGTCGGTACACGGGAGGATTCATCCTTCTCCTCGCAAGTCCCAGCGGACGGTGCCTAGGAAGGACAACATGGAGCACAGAGTCAAACAACCCACAGGTACGTAGCTACAGCTTGCACAGTACACAATTGTCAATGCATTGAATGGCTTGTATGAGTGGCAATGCAAGGCCTAGGCCTGTGTGATGCAGTAGTAATTAAGCCCTGTGGTCCCTTGAAATGGCGGCTGCCTGACCTGAGAAGTGTGACAGTGGGATGTGAGGTCAATGCGCTGGCGTGACACACCGTGGCGGTAGGCGGTCGAAGACCGTGGCGCAAAGCCGCATTGGTTAACATCGAACCCTATGGGTTTCACGAGCCAATGACTAGCTGCGACGGCGGTTCGCAGAACGCACCGCAGCGGTACGTGCCGCCGCGGGCGTGACCGCCATTTTCTATCTGATTATTCACTCGAGACCTGATCATCCACAGGAGAGGACCTATACTGCAAGTGCTGCTGTGACCTCGGTCTGGGAGATACAATGGCTGCTGCGACTGGGGAAAGGGCCCCTGCCTTCACTACAGAAGAGTTGGAGAAACTTGTGGATGGGGTCCTGCCCCAGTATGCGCGACTCTACGGTCCTCCAGACCAACAGGTAAGTACACTGTGTGCACGTTGAATGGGCTATGCCTGGGTTGTGCATGGTGGATGTAAGATGGTGGGGTGGGGAGACAATGACGAGTGCAAGGCACGACAGATGAGAGCATGTGCCACATGGCAAGGTTGGGGAGGGGGGGCCAATCGCATCTATCATGCGGAAAATTGATGATATTTCAATTTCCACCCTGTACATGTCAAATAGGTCAGCGCCCATCAGAAGATCGACATTTGGCGTGCCATCGCCAAGGAAGTCCGGAACCTGGGGGTCCACAACAGACAGGGCACCCACTGCCACAAGAGGTGGGAGGACATCCGCTGCGGGACCAGGAAGACCGCCGAGTCACTGCTGGGGATGGCCTCCCAACCTAGGAGGGGTGCCAGTCGTACCCTGACCCCCCTGATGTCCCGGATCCTGGCGGTGGCCTACCCCGATTTGGATGGGTGCGTGACGACATCACAGCAGACACAAGGGGGTGAGTACCAGCACATTCAGCTATCTTTACACGCAGTGGAGGCGTCTGGGTGGGGGAGGAGGGCTGTGGGTGACATTAGGCCAGGGCGCTTTCTGTAGTGTAGTCCCCTCCTTTAGGCATGGCCCTGTGCCCCCGCCCCCAACCTCTGTACGGTGCCAGGTACAGCTAGCCATGGTCCTGCATCACCCATGTGCGCGTTTGTTGTCCCTAGACCTGTTGGCCCAGTCACAAGTACTCAGTAGTGTACCCCGATTGCGCGGCTTAGTGCATGAGGCTCCTGTGTCTGTCCTCTCCACCAACGGTGTTGACAATGCATGTACTCAACCTTTTATTATGTCTCCCCCCACCCTTTTTCTTTATCATCTTGTGCATGTGTGCTTCAGCATCATCAGGCGGAGGAGACTTGGCACCGGAGCACGAGGGAGCTGCGACTCACAAGGCCCCGGTGGGCCATGGCACAGACACCGAGGCCACCAGTGATACGGAGGGTGAGGGGAGCTCCACAACGGGGAGCCGTGGTGAAACCAGTGACACCGACACGTCCTCGGAAGGGAGCTCCCTAGCGGTGGTGGCAACATCCGTGCCCCCCGCCTCTACAGGTACAGCTGCCACCCAGCGCACCAGCTCCGCCCTCCCAGCAGCCCCTCAGCCTACGCTCCGTGCGCGCTCGCCCAAGAAGGCGGGCATCTCCTTCGCCCCAGGCACCTCAGGCCCTGCCCCTGTTACCCAGGCTGCCCTCAGTGAGGAGGTCATTGACCTCCTGAGGACCATCATTGTTGGGCAGAATACCCTTTTGAATGCCATCCAGGGGCTAGAGAGGGAGGTGCATCGTAGCAATGCATACCTGGAGGGCATTCATTCGGGTCAGTCTGCCCATCAACGATCGTTCAATTCTCTGGCCTCAGCACTGACGGCAGCCATTGTCCCTGTTTCCAGCCTCCCTCTTCTAACTGCCTCCACCCTGTCTCTGTCTCCTGTTCCTCTGCCTATCCCATCCACACCATCAGACCAGCCTGCACACACCTCAACACCCAAGGGCAGCTCATCCAGACATAAGCACCACAGATCACACAAACATTCACCCAAGCAACACCCAGATGCAGACATGCCAACAGCCACTACCACTTCTGTGTCCCCCACCTCCTCGTCTCCCTCCTCCCTCCCTGTGATGTCTACACTCACATCTGCATGCACACCACCAACAGTCAGTACACCCATCACCAGCACACCCTCCAGTACAGTCCGCACACGTGCAGTCACCACCCCCACTGACGTTTACACGTCCCCTGTGTCCTCTCCCACTGTGTCTGTCACCCCCTCTTCCAAGACACACAAACGCAGGCAGCCACTCACCCAACAGCCAACCACCTCACGACAGCCTGCAGCCCATGCACCTTCACCCAAGGACAGCACACCTGACTCTCCTACAACCACCTCCTCTTCCTCCACTCCCATAACCACTGCACCTACCGTTTACCTTGGTCCTAAAAAGTGTTACCTCTCCAATCTTGACCTCTTTCCCTCACCTGACCCACCCCCTCCATCTGCTAAGAGTCCCAAGAGCACCTCAGCCACCACCAGCCCGGGTTCACGTGTCAGCGTAGTCCATGGATTTTGGAGTCCCCCCTTTGCCAGCAGTGAGACATCAGTCAGCAGCAAGGGGACAGCCAGCCCCCCCCCTGGAAAGAGGACCCGGAAAGTGAGGGGCCGCCGCGGGAGGAGTGCCACGGCTGCCCCCAAGGACCAAAGTTCGGACACTTCACCTGCCACAACATCCAGGGGAGGCAAGGCCCAGAGAGCCACAGCGAAGGAGGGCAAGGGCAGCAGGGCGGAGAAGTCAGGCAGCAGGAGCGCGGACCAGGAGGGCCCCACAAGCATCATCCCGGGTGTGAGGGAGGACACCCAAGGGCCAAGGACACCGTCACCGAAGGGTCCAGCAACTGCACGGTCGGAGGGCGACTGAGCAGGGAGTCCTGCCCAGGTCTGACTCCCTGGAATTACAGGACAAACACCGCTGAAGAGGGCCCCGCCGTGCAGGAAGGCACCGCTGAAGAGGGCCCCAGCCGTGCAGGAAGGCACCGCTGAAGAGGGCCCCGCCGTCCAGAAAGGCACCGCTGAAGAGGGCCCCGCCGTGCAGGAAGGCACCGCTGAAGAGGGCCCCGCCAAGACAGGCCCCGCTGAAGAGGGCCCCGCCGTGCAGGAAGGCACCGCTGAAGAGGGCCCCGCCGTCCAGAAAGGCACCGCTGAAGAGGGCCCCGCCGTGCAGGAAGGCACCGCTGAAGAGGGCCCGCCGTCCAGAGAGGCACCGCTGAAGAGGGCCCGCCGTCCAGAAAGGCACCGCTGAAGAGGGCCCCACCGTCCAGAAAGGCACCGCTGAAGAGGGCCCTGCCGTGCAGGAAGGCACCGCTGAAGAGGGCCCCGCCAAGACAGGCCCCGCTGAAGAGGGCCCCGCCGTGCAGAAAGGCACCGCTGAAGAGGTCCCTGCCAAGACAGGCCCCGCTCCGCTGGGCCCTTCCTGTCAAGCACCGCTCCGCTGGGCCATTCATCTCAGGCACCGCTCCGCTGGGCCCTTCCTGTCAAGCACCGCTCCGCTGGGCCCTTCATCTCAAGCACCGCTCCGCTGGGCCCTTCCTGTCAAGCACCGCTCCGCTGGGCCCTTCATCTCAAGCACCGCTCCGCTGGGCCCTTCATCTCAGGCACCGCTCCGCTGGGCCCTTCCTGTCAAGCACCGCTCCGCTGGGCCCCGCCGTCTCAAGCACCGCTCCGCTGGGCCCTTCCTGTCAAGCACCGCTCCGCTGGGCCCCGCCGTCTCAAGCACCGCTCCGCTGGGCCCTTCCTGTCAAGCACCGCTCCGCTGGGCCCTTCCTGTCAAGCACCGCTCCGCTGGGCCCCCGCCGTCTCAAGCACCGCTCCGCTGGGCCCTTCATCTCAGGCACCGCTCCGCTGGGCCCTTCCTGTCAAGCACTGCTCCGCTGGGCCCCGCCGTCTCAAGCACCGCTCCGCTGGGCCCTTCCTGTCAAGCACCGCTCCGCTGGGCCCTTCGTGTCAAGCACCGCTCCTCTGTGCCCCGCCGTCTCAAGCACCGCTCCGCTGGGCCCTTCATCTCAGGCACCGCTCCGCTGGGCCCTTCCTGTCAAGCACCGCTCCGCTGGGCCCCGCCGTCTCAAGCACCGCTCCGCTGGGCCCTTCCTGTCAAGCACCGCTCCGCTGGGCCCCGCCGTCTCAAGCACCGCTGGGCCAATGACTGTGCCGGTTCTGTGTCGTGCTAATGTTCACGCTGCACTCGGCCCACCCTGCCTCCTCCATTGCCTGTGGAGACTGTTATCCACTTGATGGACTGTGACTTTGCACTCCCCAGGATATGACAGTGGGCAAGCCACCCACTGTAGAGACTTGAGAGACTGTGGCTTAGCACTACCCAGAATTGGACAGTGGGCATGGTGGCCCCTTCTTGGATCTGGCGTGGTGGACTCATGTGGCTGTGGTGCCCCCCCTTCCATTCCCCCTGAGGTGCCTGTAGTTTTGTCATCTGATGCCCCTGCAGTGTTCTCTCCAACGGACTCAGGTCTCCTGTGTGGGCTTTGCCCATGTGTTGATACACTTCGGCCCACGGACATTTGCAATTTCTGTGACTGTGCGGGACTTTCTGCCTCTATTCTCGGTCACGCAATGTTTACATTAGAATTTTTTTCCATCATTTTCCTATTTTGCCATGTCTTCAATTAACCTATTTTGTACATAAATGTTGTTTCTCACTTGAATCATATCTTTTCGTTATTCCGGGGGGTTTGGGTGGGGTCACTTTGAGTTGGTGCTCTGCATTGGTGTGTAGATAGTTGGGGGGTGGGTGTGATGCGTATGTGTGTGCCCGTAACCCTTCCTCCTCCCCCCCTCCCCTGTGTCGTAGGTGCGGTACTCACCGTTGTCGTCTGCGCCGGAGTTCGTACTCGTGGTAGATGAGCAGGTAGACGAGAGCGGGTAGGATGTGTAATTCGGGCTCCATGCTGTCCTCCGTCCTCGTGGAGTGTATAGAGGTGAGCGTTTTCCCGTTCGTAGTCTGTTTCCGCCGTGTTTTTATCGGCGGGGCTCCCGCCCCGGATGAGGTGGCGGATTGGTGAGTTGTGATAGGGTGGGCGGTACATTGTCTGCCGCCTGCCTGTTGGCGGTGACCGCCGCGCTGTTTGTCTGTCCCGCCGTGGCGGTCGGAGTGGTAAAGTGGCGGGCTCTGTTGGCGGTTCCCGCCAGGATCAGAATTCAATTTTTTGAACCGCCAGCCTGTTGGCGGGTTGGCCGCCGCTTTATCACCGACCGCCAGGGTCAGAATGACCCCCATAGTATAGAAAAACAGAGATCAGGATATGACCATGTGATACCTCTTACTATACATCCCCTATGGGATGGACACTTCACAATTTCATTTTAACACCTAACTCACGGTACTGGCCACACAATCTACACCTGTGCAGGTACATACCAACCACACATGCATACAGGCATCCGCCACCATCACACACATCCATGCACGTCAACCTCCTACTCACCTGCACCTCTGGTCGCCCACATAACTTGGCATACAGGGGTAGGACCCCGTCCGCCAGTTTCTCCAGCTCCTCCGTGGGGAAGGCTGGGGCCCTTCCCCATGAGTCGTGCCATTTGAGTAACCAGAGTCAGGACACAGCAGCACACTCAAAGAGGAGTACTTCCATGCACAGGATCAGGGAGTCAAGAGAATTTGGGGTGACCTCATGTCGTTCGCTCCCTGGTGGTGTGCACCGTCACTGCCGGCAGCGATCATGATAGGCCAAGGTTCCCCATTGACAACCATGTTAACCAATGAATGGGTGCATGGCAGTGAACAACGCCTTACACCATGACAACAACTGCCAGCGGAATGAGGTCACTTCCACTCCTACATATGTGGATGGCAGGAGGCTGCCATTTTGCTAGCACAACATAAATATTTCATGGTCATTGGCCTCATTCAGGCCCTATGAATGCCAGCCCTTAGACGCATGCCCACATGAGTGTCTGTTTCTCGCATCAGTCCAGAGGTATCACTGCATACATGGCCCTACAGTTGTACATCATACAGCGCTTGTGTGTGTAAACTATATATTGTACAGCATTTATTCTTTCACAACATGTTTTGCATGTGTATGTGTGTCCCTCATATGTTTTCTCTCCTCCCCATAGGTAGAGACCCATGTGGCAAGGGAGGGCCCCATCTGTGTACATACCTTGTGTTGATTTGGAGACCATGTTGAAATGTCACATCATTGTCACCTACAGACTCAATCGTACAACCATCCATGAGGTATGTGCACTAATGGATCCTGAACTGGGACCGGCTAATCAAAATCAGCATGCCATCCCTACTGAAGTGCAAGTGCTCTCTGTACTCCATTTCTTGGCTACAGGCTCATTTCAGGTGACAGTGGGCATGGGTGCAGGGTTCTCACAGCCAATGTTTAGCCTCATCCTGTCTAAATTCCTGGATGCCTTTGTACAACACCTGCAGACTTATGTTAAGTTTCCCCAAAGGGCTAAACTTCCTGCCATCAAGTCAGAGTTTTATGCCTTTGCAAACATTCCCCATGTGATCGATGGCACCCACATAGCTCTCATCCCTCCAAAAGTAAATGAACAGGTGTACAGGAAGAACTTCCACTCAATGAAAATACAATTGGTGTGTACTGCTGACCAATACATTTCACATGTGAATGCCATGTTTGCAGGATCAGTTCATGATTCCTTTGTCCTGAGGAACAGCAGTGTGCCACACATGATGGAACAACTACAAGGGGACAGAGGATGGCTCATATGGTGAGTGTGTATGACACTGGATCAGTACATAGCTGACAGGCAGGCTGTCTGCAAGTAATGGAAGTGTGTTACAGTCCTGTTTCAAACACTTTTGCAGGTGATTCTGGATACCCCAAAATGCAATGGCTCTTGACACCTGTGAGAAATCCCAGGACAGATGCAGAGAGGAATTATAATGAGGCCTATGGACGTACTAGGAGGGTGATAGAGTGCACCATAGGTCTCCTAAAGTCTAGATTCCATTGCCTACAGCTCTCTGGGGGATCCCTGTGCTATGGCCCTGAAAAGGTGTGTAGAACAGTGGTGGCCGGCTGCATGCTGCACAACGTGGTTGTGAGGAAAGCTTTCCCTCTACTAGAGGAGGAGGGTGCTGTACATCCAGACCTGCTTCCTCTGAGAGGGGATGAGAGTGATGGTGACGATGAAGAGGGTGAAGATGTCCACTCCAGGAACCAGCTGATCCAACTATACTTCCAGTGACTATGAGGTACTGTTCACTGGTGATGTTGTCCGCACTGCATAATGTCTGTCTGACTTATTCATTATGGGAAAGTGGGGTCTGTACACATTGACACTGTTACCTGATGAATTCGGTGGCATGTTTCATGGAACCATACATGGTGTACAATTTTGTTTTCTCCAGACAATGTTGTGTGTGGGGTACCATTCCTGCAATAAAGGTATGAATATCAAATTGACTGGCAAATGCATTCACATTAACAATTGATTCAACATAATGACAGGAGGCATACGAATTGGTGTACATGTGTTTTATTTGGTGTCATCAATGCACTGGTGTGCTTTACAGAGATAGTGAGTGGGCAAATGGTGGATGTCTATACTAGGGACATGGGTTCAGCGATTGGTGGCAGTGGGTATAGGTCCATATGTCCTTTGCAATTTGTTCAGTTGCTATTGGCGGGTGAGGAGGGTAGCACAGTGGCACACTTGGGAGACAGTTCATGTCAGAGTCACTTCTTAGTCGGGGCCTTGGTCTTGGCAGGTGTTCCTTTGCCATATCTGGGTCTGAGGGACCGTTTGAGGGTCTGGTGCTGGGCTGCATGGGTAGGGGTGCTGGTCTCCTGTGTGTCCTCTGCCAGTGCCACCAGTCCTGTCACTGATGCTGATGTAGAGGGCAGGTCTGTGTCCTGGGCAGTGGTAGGGTCTTCCAGATTTATGGGGGTCTCAGGCTGGGCTAGGTAGTGGTGCTGCAGCACCCCTGCAAGTGTGGCCATGATGACATTCAGTTGTTTCCACTGCTCCATGGTCTCTTGATGTTGGGCTATCTGCAGCCTTTGACTCTGTTCCAGGGTGGCCAGGATCTGGCCCAACCTGTCTTGTGTATGGTGGTATGCTCCCAGGACCTCAGAGATCACCTCCTGGGCTGCAGCATCCATTCTTTGGCCTCCCCCTGGGTCACTGATACCCTCCCGCTGGGCCTAGCCCCCTGTGCCTGTGTCCTCGCACAGGTCTGGCAGTTCCACTTGCACTGGGGCCATCGTAATCCTGCCTGTTAGTAGGTGGAGACTCTGGCCTCTGTACTTGTGGTCCACCAGTCTGTGGCCTGGAGACACCCGTCTGGGGTTGTTTGGCCAGACCTGTTGTTGGTGGCTGAGTGGTAGGGGTGTCAGTGGTGTCCTGGGTGGGGCTGCTGGAAGGTGACAGTCCAGGACTGTGTGACAAGGTATTCCTCACTGTCCACACTTCCCTCTCCAGTGTCCTGAGTGGGGCCTCTGTCTCCATGTTGGGTGCTGACACTCCTTGGCCTTTCCGTCAGGGTGGCATGGTTGGTAGTGCCTGTGGAGGGCGGTATGGACATGAATGTTACATGTACTAATTTAAATAAGGATGCACAGCTCTGCCCTAATTTGTGCTGTTTATTCCCCTGTTGGGCCATGCAGGGATCCTATTGTGGGGTTGCCATTACATTTTGCATGGGATGTGGAGGTGCATTGTTGGTGCAGTGGTGCCATTGTGATTCCTTGCAGGGGTAGGTGGCTTTGCACAGGGGGAGGGCTGTTGTCCTGTTGGTTGGCTTGTGGGCATGCAGGGTAACTGGATGTAGTGATTGTGGCCTGAGTGGAGTAGTGCTCCTGGTGGTAGTGGGAGGGGTGGGGTGCTGCATGCATTACAGGTGTGGTGGATATGGAGTAATTGTAGACGACTTACCAGAGTCCAGGTCTCCAGTGAGTCCAGTGAGGCCTTCAGGATGCAGGATTGCCAGTACCTTTTCCTCTGAGTCGGTGTATTCGGGGGTGTAGGTGGGGGTCCTCCACGAGTCTTCTGGACTGCAATGTTGTGCCTGGATGTCATCAACCCCACCCTCCTGCACAGGTAGTTCCATCTCTTGCGGATGCCGTCCCTCGTGCGTGGATGGTTTCCCACTGCATTGACCTTGTTTACTATAGTCTGCCATAAATCCATCTTCCTGGCGATGAGTGTGTGCTACACCTGTGCCCTGGAGATTTTTGGCTCGACCTTGACTATTTCATCCACCATTGTTCTATTCTCCCTATCTGTCAAGCGTCGGTGCTTAGTGGGTGCCATGGAGTGTGTTGTGGGTGGTGTGTTTTATGGATATTGGTGAGGGTCCTGTTGTGTGGTTGGGTGTGTGTCTTGTGTGATGTTGGGTTCAGTGTATGGGTGTTGTTTTGTCAATCTCAGTCATCCTATTGGCAATGCAAAGGATTGTGGGGTGTGTATGTGAGTGTGTTATATTGTTGTGGCTGCATGTCAGGTGTGTGGGTTTCAGACTTGCCAATGTGTGCATTTCTTGCTGTTGGGTCCACTTGCTGGCTATGGCGGTCCATACCGCCAATGGTTTTTCGTCATCTACTATCCACTATCCGCCGCTGTGATTTGTGCATCATTATTTGGAGGGCGGGGATTTGTGTGCTTGGCGGTGGGGTGGGGTGGGGTGTGCAGCCTTTCTGCCATCAAGGGCCCTGGCAGTGGCTGGAGGTAGCAGAATTTTTTGAGATTTCTGTTTTTGGCATCAATATATGGCAGTGTGCTGTTCACTGCCACCTGCGGTCTTCTGTTCACCGTCACCACAGCGGTCAACGGTGTTTAATGTCATGTTCATAATGACCACCTAAATCTCCTTCAGCATATGTAGATGCAGGTGCTTGATGTTTATCTGCTTGTAATTTCATTTTGTTCTTAGTGTCTTGTAAAGTGATTTTGGCCTTTTCCCAAATGCTTTTTAGATCAGAAACGCACATAAGCACTGCAGGTATTTTTTTAGATAGTTGAATGGGTAAAAGTCTAGGATGATAGCCCATATTACAGTAAATGGGGGACATGTTGTGTGCTGAATGAATGCTGTTATTATACGCAAATTCTGCTAGTGGTAAAGCTTGTGTCCAGCTACTAGTTGAGGTAGTTAGTAAACATCAGAGGAATTGTTCCATAGTTTGGTTAGTTCGTTCTGTTTGACCATTGGTTTGTGGATGATGAGCTGAGGATAACCAATGGTGAATGTGAAGATTGGTGCAGAGTTCGTGCCAAAATTTGGACACGAACTGTGTTCCACGGTCAGAAATTATTACAGAGGGCAAACCATGGAGTCGGATGATGTGTGTTAAGAAGGGATTTACTAACTCTTTAGCTGACAGGAGTTTTGGAAGGGGAACAAAATGGGACATTTTAGAAAATAAATCTACTACTACCAATATGCAGGTGTGTCCTTGATCTTTTGGTAAATCAGTCACAAAATCCATACCAATGGTGTGCCAAAGGGTTGGCTGAACTGGGAGAGGAAGTAATTGACCAGTGGGTGCTGATTGAGAGGATTTATTAGTGGTACACACTGGACACGATTGTACATAAGTTTTAATGTCTGCCTCAAGTGATTTCCACCAAAACCATTGTGAACATATGTCTTTAGTTTTAAGTGTCCCCGGGTTTCCACTTAAAGGAGATGTACCATTTTAAAAATGTTTCTCTTAGGTCCAGGGGAATGAATAAGCATTGCTTGTGATAAAACAACTCATCCGAAATAGAATGTTTTGGTTGCATTAACCACTGTTTGCTTTCTTCCTCTTGCAAGGCTATTTTTAGTTGTTGCCAGAAGGAAGGATCGGAACACAAGCCAATTATTTTTTCTTGAGAAATCATCGGGATGGTTTCTTGTGACTTTTGTTTTTTCTGGGAGGAGGGTACATGAATCAGCGAGAGGGTATCAACTTTTAATTGTTGAGCCCCAGGTCTATAAGTAATCACGAAATCAAATTAATTGAAGAAGGACACCCATCTCATCTGTCACGGAGTAAGTGCCTTGGCTGACCTAAAAAAATTAAAATTTTTGTGGTTGGAATAAATCATGATTTAAATCGTGCCCCCCATACATGGTGCCACCATTCTTGAAAAGCCAATTTTATTTCCAGAAGTTCTCTTTCAGCAATAGTGTAATTTTGTTCTGCGTGTAGATGTTTTGGGGAAAAATAATCTATGGGATGCATATAACCGTTTTTTGGATCTCGTTGAGAGAGAACACCACCCACTGCGACCTAAGAAGCATCTGCTTCAACATATTATGGTAGCGAAGGATCAGGATGTTTAAGAATAGGAGCAGAGGTGAAGCTTCTTTTAAGCTTGTCAAATGCTTGCTGTGCTTCTCGGGTCCACAGGAAGGGAACCCCTTTTCATAATAAACGAGTTATTGGAGCCACTACATCGGAAAAGTGGGTAATGAACCTTCAATAGAAGTTAGCAAAACCGAGTACTGTTTGCACTTCTTTTTTTGTCGTAGGCTCTGGCCATTTAAGGATGGCATTAATCTTTTTTGAGTCCATGTGAACCCTTTGAGCAGAAAGCACAAAGCCTAAAAAGTCCACTTGAGAGACATGAAATTGAAATTTTTCTTATTTTACATATAATTGGTGTTCCCGTAATTTTTAAAGAACTTTTGAAATATGGAGTTCATGTTCATTCTCGTTGTCAGAGTATATTAGTATACCGTCTATGTAGACGATCACAAACCGATAGAGGAATTCACCTAAAACCTCATTGATGAAAAACTGGAATGCCGCAGGAGCATTGCGTGGGCCGAATGGCATAACGCAATATTCAAAGAGGCCGTACTTTGTGCGAAAGGCCGTTTTCCATTCATCACCTTTGCGGATTCGAATGCGATATTAAGCCCCGCGAAGGTCTAACTTGGTAACAATGGTGGCCTTCTGTAGCTGGTCCAACAACACTGGGATTGGTGGAAGTGAATACTTATGTTTTATAGTCACTTTATTTAGGGTTCTATAATCGATGCACGCCCTGAGTTCTCCACCATCTTTCTTTGGGCCGAAAAACAGAGAGGAAGAGATAGGAGATGTGAAATGTCATATGAAACCAAAGGCCAAAAGCTCATCTAAATATTGTTTAAGATAGTTATTCTCAGGTTCTGACAAGGCATAAATTCTACTACAGGGCAAGGTAGCCAAGGCACTAAATCTATGCAACAGTCAAAACTGCGATGAGGAGGTAGGGTGGTTGCTTTAATTTTTTCAAGGACATCTGAGTAAGCTTGATATTGTATTGGAAGGACTATGATTTCTACGGTGGAGATGTTGCACATAATAAAGGTGAGCTACAGCTCGAAGCTTCTTGATAACAGTACAGTAAACAGAAAGAGGAATTCAAAGTTACAGAACGGTTTTCCCAATCAATTCTTGGGTTGTGTTGCTGAAGCCATGGCCTTCCTAATATAGCTCCAAAAGTTGGGGTATCAATAAGATCAAAACTAATGGATTTGGAGTGACCATTGTCACAAAGAGAGTGATGGGCTCAGAGTAATACCTGATTAACCCAGAAGATAACTCAGAACCATCAACTGCTCAAAGTGGCTCATGTTCTTGTTTATGCAAAAATGTGATTCCTAACTTTTTAGCCAATGTGATGTCTAAAACATTGCCAGTCGCTCCTGAGTCTAGTGAAACAGATTGAACTTTCCTGACTTGATTTTCCAGTATTATGGTCCCAGGTTTAAGAAAATTATGTGGAGGTCTCGAGAGAGTGTGTTTAAAAAGCTTTGGGGTCTGTTGTGTTATATCCAATGGATTGACCCCTATTTTCTTTGGGCTATTTAATTTTCAGTACTTTCTATGGGGACATTTACAGCAGCAGCTGTTTTCTTGGGGGTGACAGCTTTCGTTTTGGGTTTAATATGACATTCACAAGCAAAATGCCCTGCTTTAATGCAATATGGGCATAAATTCTGAGAACGACGTCTCTCTTTCTCTTCACTAGACAAAGGTGAGCGAAGGTCTCCTATTTCCTTAGGTTTGCTGTTATCATGTGTCTTCGAATCTTCTTTCTTTTCAGTGCATAACAATAAATAACGTGCAGAATCTCCCCCTTTGCTCTTTTGCCCCTTCCTCTCACTTAAACGATGGTCGAGTTTCACAACCAAATCTATAAACCCGGAGCAATCATCTGGGGGGTCCACTATTTGAGACAGAACATCCTTAAGGTTATCCCTTAGACCTCTATATAATAATTACGTTCTTTTTTCCTCTGGCCAATGGGTTTCAGATACTAATCTGTTAAAATCTGTAACATATGTTAACAGCTCTTTAGTGCCCTGTTTTAAATTCAATAATTCTGTGTCACTTGCTTGCATGAAGGTATGTTTGGAAAACAGTTTTTTCATTTGTGTCTTAAATGCCATAAATTCATACAAAAGGGGGTCATCATTTTGGACTAGTGGGATTGACCAGTTGGCAGCATTTCCTGCTAGGTAAGATATAATGAAAGCCACCTTTGCAGCATCACCCAGGAAGGCAGTAGGCCTACACAAAAACTGTAAGTGACATTTATTCATGAAAATATCAAACTTGTTGCTATCCCCAGTAAATCTCTCAGGTGGGGGCAAAGGGACAGGTACAAGAGTTATCACAGTAAGTTTCACAGGTGTAACCACATCTGTTTTAGGGGATTTACTGGCTGTAAATGTAGGTGGTTTTAAATACCTTTTATCGTTTTTCCCCGTTGCACCAGACCATGGATCAACTCGTGGTTTGTATATATCCAATTCAAACCTAAAAGAAAAATTCTTCTCCCTTAATTGTGCTACTTATGCCTGACCCTGAACTAAGGCCTGTGCCAAGTCTACCATATTAACCCCAGCCTGTGACATCTTCGCTCGGTGGATTTGTTTTTTGTGCGCTTTGCTTACTGACAGTGCCAGGACCACTCACCTGAAATCCAGGTATCCGCGGGAGAGAAGAGGTAACCCACACCCCTATGAATTATTTCCTCAAAGCCAAGAGAAACAGCTACTGAGGGAATAACTACCGGGGGAGGGATAGGAAAGATGGGAGAGGGAAGAGATAAACTGGTATCAGAAGCTTCTATGACATCTAATCCAAAGGAACACGCCTCTTTTATAGTATATCGCAATGCCTATGTGCGAGACAATGAACAAACATAAGTATAGCCCTTTAGTGTGTGGAAAACAATGTAACATATATTAAAACGCACATTCACACACCGTAGTCAAAGCTGTAGTCAATGCTGGCAATGAGTGCTTGCAGGTAAACTTAAAGTTGCATTAATGTTCACTTCTTTTCATTGACGTAAGCAATACTGTCTTTCCATTTCTCTCTATTTTTTCAACAGAATTCCAGGATCCTTTATATGTTACCAACAAAGGGAGCAAGTAAAAAAAAGAACATGACTATTACTGCATAGTCAATTCAAAACGTGTCATAATTAACTTTTACCATAATGTTCGAAAGTTCAAAAAATAAAAGACATCAGTTTCTTTGAAATAAGTGCTCACCTTTATAAGCAGTTTTTTCCCGAGAAAGTTGCATTCATTTCTCCCTTTTTCTCTGTAAAATAAACCTGATAACACTGACCTTGAAGCACCCAGGGGCACAGGGGGCACAATAAGAATCTTACTAGTAAAGCTGCTGGGTTTTACCTTTTCCTAATTGAAAGAAGAGATTAACCAAAATCCTTTCTTGCAGGAAATCTGCCCACTCACATGAAGAGAGACTTCAAGGATCGTCACAGGAACACTCTGACACAAAAGCCAGAACTCTCAAAACCAAGCAAGGAAATGATGATTGCTTTGGCTTAAAAAGCTTTTTAGCCACGTTGCACTCACGTTGTTAGACACAGGAGCCAAGCAGGTGGAAACACAAGTACCAAGGATGATGAGTCACCAGTATCATGTTTGAAGACCTTGTTTGTGGGGAAGCATTTAGCATGGTTTGTGCACTGAGAAAGAATCAGCATGCTTTTTGTATAATCAGCAACACAAACACTCAAACCAAAACAATAACAAAGAAGGATTCTCTATACTCCAGGAGGTGTACTAGAAGGGACAAGTCCTAACCATAAGAACAGTACAATATCCTATATTTTCCTACACCTTTTGATGGAGCGCTTTGTATGAAGGGACACAGACAACGCACAATGAGCAAGTCCTAACACATGCCCAAATACATCTGTTTCACAATTATCAATTGTAGTGCACTCACCTGGGGGGATAGCGTTTGTATAGTGTGTGTAGTAGAGAGAGTGACATGACTGAAGCTCCCAGGAGGCACTGTTTATATAACCCCAAACACCAGCCTAGTGTTCCCTTTTCCAAAGACCCCTGTTTGTAAACTCCCAAATGAAGTTTACTCACCTCTTTGATTAACATTGATCAAGGGTGTGAAGCAGATGGAATAACCTGACTGGAAATCACAGGAGACGTTTTTTCTCTGACGCAAAACACCACAACAGTGTACATTCATCGAAAGATCCTTGTTTGGCAACTCTCAATGTACATTTACTCAGCTGGGGGATACCATTTGTATAGTGTATGTAGTAGAGGGAGTGACATGACTGCTAAGGCCAGGAGGCCCTGTCACTGTTACTCTACTCACCAGCCCAGTGTCTTCTTCTCCTAAGAGTCCTGTTTAGTAATACAGCACATTAAGGACTTCATTACAACATTGGTGGTACTGACCACCTACCACCACATCGACGGCTGCCAACATACCGTCACCATGGCTACCATCTGTCTACGCGTATCATGACCGCCAACGGTAATCTGCCAGAATGCTGGCAGAACACCACCAACGGTCATGGCGGAGGACAGCGGTAAGGCGGCGCTGTTGACAGCAGCACCGCCACACAGCAAAGCACCGCCGACCGTATCATGAGCAAAGATAAGGCCTGGCAGTGTTTCGCTGGTGGATGCTGCTGCTGACAGCAGCGCCGTGGACCGTCTCCAGCCGGAGGACCCCCTGCAAGCAGGTAAGTTGGGTTCTCCGACCAGAGAGGTGGGTGGTGTGTGTATGTGGGGGGGGGGTGTATGTTATGGTATGCGTGCATGTGGGTATGAGTCACGTTGTATGCATGCGTGAATAAGTGATTGTGTGTGTTGTATGTTGTGAATGCATGTGTGTGACAACCTATGTTGGAGTGTGTTGCGGTGTGTGGGTATGTATGTGTGCATGTGTGGGTGGTGGTGGGTATGCATGTGTGTATATAGGAACGAGTGTGGGTGTGTATATGTGCGGGGGCAGGAGACGGAGGGGGAGGGCGAGTGAGGACTCTAGGGTGGGGGGCAGGGGAGACCCCCATCAGTGCCAGGGAAGGGATTCCCTGGCAGAGATAGTGCCTATGTTACGAATCGGTTGTCCCATCTCTAGGGGGCGCTGTATGGGGACTGCCGGAAGCCTGGGAATCACCTTGAACAGTTATCTAAAGTCCCTTGTTGACTCTGGTTTGTTTCTCTTTTGGCCATGGTATACTTTTGTAGTACTACATTTGCTTCCTGGGACTGCAAATCCCATAATGCACAGTCTGGTAGTCAGGAAAACCCGGATTCTGTTTCCCATTGTTTTCTATGGGAGAAGTCCAGTTGCTCCTTTTCACTGGATCCTCTCCTCCAGGACTTGCAAGTGTCTGAAACTACACACACCTGAGACCTCTCCTGTGCAGCCCAGCTTGGAACTGCTTATAAGCAGCCATTTCCTCAAGATCCCCGTCGTGCATTGGAGTTCGATTCCTTTGTGTTACAGACCCCTTGTCGGATGGTGTTCCAGTTTTGTTCCTGTGCTGTTCCAGCTTGATCCTGTTTCCTGTTTCTCTGCCCTGCTCCTGATTGTTCCAGCCAGAGTCTACCCCCTATCTCTTAGCCTTGTACCTGTTTGTTTCTTCCATAGCCTGCTCCCTGTTTCTCTGCCCTGCTCCTGCCTTGTTTCAGCCTGAACCTGCTCTCTGTTTCCCAGTCCTGTTTACTACTCATTCCTACTTCCTGTATTCCAGTCCTGTCCTTGCCTGTTCCAACCAGAGCCTGCTCTCAGTTTCCTAGTCCTATCTCTGTTTGTTCCAGCCAGAAGTTTGCACCCTGTTTTCAAGTCCTAGCCCTGCCTTTACTTCAGCCTGAGCCTGTTCCCAGTTCTTGCCTCTGCCTCTTTGTTTGTTCCCTTCTGTTTCTGTTTCTTCCTGGTTCTTTGTGTCTGATAAGTGTTCTATCAGTCTTCACCAGTGTATAAGTGTCCTCCTTTGTACTGGGTTGGCTCCTGGTTTCCAGGAGGCAATTCCAGCCCCCATCCTTGTCTAGTGTTATACGTTGTCTTTCGTGTCTAACAGTGACAGTGTGATATTGCTGTTTTCTCAGGAATCGCTACTGTGTTTCCAGCTGGACCCACAAGAGCGTGTCCTGTGTATGTAAGTACTATCCTTGTTTGTGCTCTAGGGTCCAGAGACAGAATCACTTCTGCTGCCTCCTTTCTATGGGGCTGGCAGGGTGACTATCTGTAAGAGGCATTGATATTCCCTGTCACTGTGGGAGGTTCTGCCCCTTACTCTGTGTACAACCCCAGCGTGTTTGTCCACTAGTAATCTGTTTCCTATTTGTTCACACAAGGGTTGCTCTGCTTTTATTTTCCTGTTTCCTGTGTCTGTCCATAGCTGTCCTTTCCGTGTATGCCTTTAGCTGCTCTTCTGCCCCAGTACACTACCTCTTAAGGATATTCGGTGACCTCAAGGGGTGTCCCAACCAGAGTCCTGGTCAGACCCGCCCAGAACCGTGACAGCCTACCGACATGGTTTCGTGGCGGTACGTTTGGCAAGAAAACCATGGCGGTAGGCCGGGTTGTAATCCCGAGGGTGGGATTGTGACGCCCGCTGGGCTGGAGACCAAAGTCTCCAGCCCAGAGGCTGTTACCACCCTGGCGGTTGGTGTGTTAAAGTGGTGGTCTTGGATGGCGGTAACCGCCATGGTCCAAATCCCATTTTTTTCACCACTGTCCTGTTGGCCTATTACCAGCGCTTTAACACTGACCACCAGGGTTGTAATGAGGCCCTAAGGGCCTCATTACAACATTGGCGGTACTGACCGCCTACCATCATGGCGACGGCTGCCAACATACCACCGCCGTGGCTACCAGCAGTCTGCACGTATCATGACCACCGACGGTATTCCACTAGAATGCTGACGGAAAACTACCGACCATCATGGCGGCGGACGGCGGTAAGGCGGCGCTGATGACATCAGCACTGCCACGCCAGCAAAACACAGCTGACCGTATAATGAGCAATGATACAGCCTGGCGGTGTTTTGCTGGCGGATGCTGCTGCTGACAGCAGCGCTGCGGACCGTCTCCAGCCGGAGGACCCCCTGCAAGCAGGTAAGTCGTATCTCCGACTGGAGACGGGGTGGGGGCTGTTGTGTGTATGTGGGGGGGGGGTGTTTTGGTATGCGTGCATGCGGGTGTGAGTCGCGTTGGATGCATGCATGAATGAGTGATTGTGAGTGTTGTGTGTTGTGAATGCATGTGTGTGACAAGCTATGTTGGAGTGTGTTGCGGTGTGTGGGTATGTATGTGTGCATGCGTGGGTGGTGGTGGGTATGCATGTGTGCATGTGTGTATATGGGAGCGAGTGTGTATATGTGGGGGGGCAGGAGTGGGAGGGGAAGAGTGGGGGAGGACTCTAGAGAGGGGGCAGGGAGACCTCTATCAGTGCCAGGGAAGGGATTCCCTGGCACTGATAGTGCCTACCGCCATGGTTTTCGTGGCAGTAAGCTTGGCACGAAAACCATGGCAGTAGGCTTGGTCGTAATCCCGAGGGGGGGATTGTGCTGGGCGCCGGGCTGGAGACCGAAGTCTCCAGCCCAGTGGCCGTTACCATCTTGGCTGTTGGTGTGTTAATGTGGCGGTCTTGGATGTCGGTAACCGCCAAGGTCCAAACCCATTTTTTTTACTGCAGGCCTGTTGGTGGCATTACCACAGCTTTAACACCAACCGCCAGGGTTGTAATGAGGGCCTAGGGGCCTCATTACAATATTGGTGGTACTGATCGCCCACCGCAACGGCAACCAACATACCACCGCTGTGGCTACCAGTAGCCTACGCGTATCATGCCTGCCTATGGTAATCTGCCAGAATGCTGGCGAAACACTGCCGACAGTCATGGCAGTGGACGGCGGTAAGGCAGCGCTGTTGACAGCAGAAACGCCACAGCAGCAAAACACCGCCAAACGTATCATGAGCAATGAGGCAGCCTGGCAGTGTTTTGCTGGCGGACGCTGCTGCTTACAGCAGCACTGTGGACCGTCTCCAGACAGAGGACCCCCTGCAAGCAGGTAAGTCGGGTTCTCTGACCAGAGAGGGAGGTGGGGGGTGTTGTGTGTATGTGGGGGTGTGTGTCTGTTTTGGTATGCTTGCATGCGGGTGTGAGTTATGTTGGATGCATGCATGAATGAGTGATTGTGAGTGTTGTGTGTTGTGAATGCACATGTGTGACAAGCTATGTTGGAGTGTTTTGTGGTGTGTTGGTACGTATGTGTACATGCATGCGTGGTGGTGGGTATGCATGTGTGGATATGGGAGTGCATGTGGGTGTGTATATGGTTGGGGGGCATGAGATGGAGGGGAAGGGTGGGGGAGGTGACCCCTATCAGTGCCAGGGAAGCAATTCCCTGGCACTAAATAGTGCCTACCACAATGTTTTTCGTGGCGGCAAGTTTGGCACGAAAACCATGGCGGTAGGCCGGGTTGTGATGCCGAGGGTGGGATTGTGACAGCTCCCTGGCTGGAGACGGAAGTCTCCAGCTCAGCGGCCGTTACCACCCTGGTGGTCGGGTGTTAAGATGGCGGTATTGGATGGCGGTAACCGCCGGGGTTCAAATCCCATTTTTTTTACCGCCTGCCTGTTGGTGGTATTACCGCCGCCTTAACACCAAGCGCTAGGGTTGTAATGAGCGCCTAAGTGTATTCACCTGGGGAGATAATATTTGTATAGTGTGTGTAGTGCAGGGAGTGACATGATTGCAACTCCCAGGAGGCTCTGTTACTATCACTCCAACTACCAGTCCAGTGTTCTCAGCTCCAAATACACTCGTTTGGTAACTGTGAAATGAAGTATACTCACCTTGACATTCAGGAAGTGTATGAAGTAGAGGAAGTGACATGACTGCTAAGGCCAGGAGGCTCTGTTTCTTTAACTCCAAACACAAGCCTAATGTTCACATGCCCAAATACCCATGTCGGTTAACTCTCAATAGAAGTTTACTCACCTGGAGGGTACCATTTGTATAGTGGTGGGAAGAACAGAGAGTAACCGAAAAGCACAACCCAATAGACCATGGGTCTCTAACTCCAACCACATGCCCAGTGTTCACTTTGCCCAAATCCATCTATTAGTAAACCTTCAAATTAAGTTTACTCACCTGAGAGGATTATATTTGACAAGTGTGTATAGTATAGAGATTGACATGTCTGGAAGTCCCAGGAGGCACTCCAAATATCAGACCAGTGGTCACTTGTCCAAAGACTGTTGCTTGCTAACTCGCAATTGAAGTTTACTCACCAGGGAGTGACCAAGATACAGATCATGCACAACTGTCAGATGTGTCTGGCAACCTAGCTCCATCTTCACCTGATAACCCAGGATTAAACCATTGAGGACAGGAAGGACTGCTTACCCAGTGTAAAAAACTATGACCCCAAAGGCCTCAAGGTACATAACCAGAATGGTATTAGCAACAGACACATTCACACTGCACTGACCACATGATGACTCCAGTCACATATACAACAAACTTCTGGGTCTGCCTGCATCACAATCAACTAGGTCTCAAAATGTCCAAAGCCCTATCTTGCATAGCCACTGCTTTTGCCTGCACTGGTGGCAAGTTGGCATCCTTGGCCATCCTTCCAAGATCTAATGATCTGCATATTTCAGCAGCTGCTTCAGTCAAAAAGATCTGGTCTGTTTTACAAATATCTTGTCAATACAACCAGTACCATGAGTACTTGCCACAACAATATTAACAACAACTTAACTTTATACAAGGGCTCTGCTTATTGTCAAAGTAAACTTTTGGTGGTAGATGTCACAGTACAACCAGTAACACTGTATCTTTCACATAAACAGGTAGAGCTGCCACTGGGCACACAGAAGCCATTGAAGAGACTGCCACTAACCCCTGGATGAAGCCCTCAGTGAAGAAGACACTCCTCGACGTCTGGACATGGTGGATGGTTCTGGCCCATCTGGGCAACCTGGCCAGACACCAACAGTGAGTCTCACTGTGGCCACATCAACACCTCCCAATCCGGCTGTTTCAACATCACAGGCAGCCATTGTGCCCCCCAGTCCTAGATCCTAAGTTGCAGTACAACAGTCCAGACAATGAGGTTCCAGGACCCAGTGGGAGAGGGTACCCTGTGGTAAGGGCATAAACCGGTGGTGGTAGTGTGTTTGGGAGGGATACTGTGGGCCAGCAGGGTGAGGCCTTTGGGGCTGCTACTAGCGAGGACACCACCAGCTGTGTCTTGGGGGTCTATCAGGAGTCCCAAGGTGTGATGGGACAGGTATTGACCGAACTCCAGGAAATCAAGCAGCTGGCACTTTTCCGTCACTTTTGGGACGGATTAACACCTCCTCCAAAGTTAGAATAACCCCCTATGTGCCATTGCTCTGTGATCTTAAGGTCTGGCAGTGGACGGTAGACAGGACGTTGTTGCATCCTCCCTTTCCCAGGGTACCTATGTCTGGTTTCTAACATTAGTCAGTGTGTCCACAGCAATATACATGATACATGTCAATGATATCATGTGACAAATCATTTCTGACTGTATAGACATGGCACACAGTACATATCAAAACTGGCAATTACACAAGGCTAACATGTGACCCCGACGCTTTTCAAACATGTCTATACAATATGAATTTGAATGAAACTCAAAGATGTGTATCACATTTGTCCCTCAAAATGTGGCTGTATATTCTGACCACCAAAATGACTGTCGGCAGTAGTGGAGTGTGGCTTGCTGTTAAATGCCATCTGTGCCCAGCAACATACTTCAATGGTGGTTGAGTAGAAGACCTACATGACAAGACAGCAGAAGGATGTTTGTGAGGTAAAAATACATGATGTGTAGATGTTATGTACTTTATAAAGCCCAATACGGCATTTCAGGCAACCAAGATGGCAGATGCTGGGCATTAGGACCCACACGTGACCGCTGGTGGAAGTCGTAATGGTGGTGGGTGGTTGCAACCACAGCAGACACAGCCATAGGCTAACGTTATTGTCAGTGGCAGTAACGGACCAATGGCTGTGTCCGCCAGTGGTGACGACTGCATAATTGACCGAAGTGACCATGTTCTGCAGATTCACTCACTTGACTCCTGACACTTCTGCCAGCAACTCATCCATGACTTGAGCTGCTGTGTGCCACCTCTTGGAGCAAATCATGCCATGTCCAGCAGGTGATAGGGGCCATGCCTTCTCTCCAGAGAAGCTGGAGAGGCTTGTTACTAAGGTCTTAGCCCAGTATGGATAGCTCTATGGGTCACAAGAGGAGCAGGCAATTACCTCATGTGCACAATTTTCTCTGTACTTCACCATCCTTTTCCTTCTGACAGTCTACAATGTACCCCTGAGTGTCAGTTACACTTTTTGTGTGTTGAACAACATGTATGTGCATTACAGCATAAGTTTTTAATGCATCTTGTATGAGTAATTTGAGAATCATGTGAGCAATATATATAGTGCCACAGATTTTTCAAACCACATCTGGACTTGCCAAACTGTTGTGTGGAAGGCATGTCATGACTCACTGTGCCCTTCAGGTTGCCACACACACCACATGCCAAATTGCTGATGGCCACATGATGTACTGTCATGCATGGAAGTGATGGAAATTGAGCGTCATGTAGGTTCTGTCTGCTCAACCTGTAGGGACCAGGGCCTATCAAATGTATCTCCCAGCATAGGACCTAGTCCAGGCTGTGGGAGGGTCACTATGGCAATGCGGCTGTGGCACTGTGCCCACTCCCTGTGCCCTAGCAGATCCTGGCATGTGGCCAATATGATGCTATAGTGGCAAAACAGCCATGAATGCCTTATTCATTTGACTACACTAGGAATGGGTTCAGAGATGAATCATTAAACTAGTCCATATGTGCCTTTTTCCTCATTGTCAATGAGTGTCTTTGACTCATGACAAGTCCCGTACTCCCATAGCTCTGTTCTCACGTTCACACAGGTCATGTTTGTTCTCTATATGTTTATTTCATAAATGACAGTCCCACCATGCAGACAGTGTGTTGATTCCTGGGAAGCCATGATAAGTGACTAAGTAGCTTGGTCACATAGCAGAAACTGTACAATGCATGCCTTTGTATGTTAGATGCTACATCTGTAGGATAGACACATATGTCCTAAGAACTGTTTTTTGGTTCAGGTACATTTCACAGAGGGCACCCCCTGAAGTGGCATGAGTCTGGATTTGTTATTCCACATGTGCACACATTGACAAGAAATACACTTTCTGTACCCATAATGCCAGTTCCTTGATTGTTTCTCAAGTGTAATGGTGAAGTTTGTATTATGGAATTTGCCTGTAGGTACTGCATGCATTGAGTCAGTCTCACATAGTGTGAATGTTTGGTCCATTCAGGCCTAAGGAGTTTACCCTTCAGAAGCCACCTTGGTGTGTAGTGTTTTGTGACTCACATCACAGTATAGGCTGCTAGAGCAGGGGCTACCTGATGTCAGTAAGCTTGCTTAGTCATTGTATGCCATCTGCAGATGCAAATGCATGTGGCTGTAGCCATGTACCGGTACTTATTGACTTGCGTGTTTCACATTTGTGGAGTGTTAACAAATTTAAAAGTTCTAGGTTGGTGTTTTTGACATGTATGTGACTCAAACATTTGTAACAAAACTTGTGGTTTTAATCACTTGATTTGTCAGTTGCATCCATGCAGGTCAACGCTCATCATAAGAAGGAGCTATGCAGAGCCATAGCCAAGAATGTGCGGACCCTGGTGGTCTACAGCCAGTGGAGCGTCCACTGTCAGAAGAGGTGGGAGGACCTGAGACGCTGGGCCCAGAAGACTGCTGTGGTCCAGCTGAAGATGTCCTCCCAATGTGGCTGGGGTGCCCGTCGGACCATGACCCCCGTAATGGGCCGCATTATGGCAATGGCCTACCCAGAACTTGATCGGCATTTGAGGACAGCACAGCATCCACAAGGGGGTGAGTACAGGGCATATTTCTGCTGCATACTGATGTCCCTTGCCTATTTGCCCAGGGACCTAGGACACAATTGTGTACAATCCACAGGCAATTTGCTGTCCAGGGGCATCATATGGCTGTGTAGAGTGATCAATCAAGTACTGTTTGTTGCTGCAGTGGGTATAATTTCTATGCATCAGACCACTACTCCCCAGTGTTACATGCCAAAATAAAGTTAGTGATAGATCACTGTCCTTAGTCATGTGTCTGGTGAAATTAGTATTTTGGCCCCTGCCACCCAGAGGCTACTTGTCTTCAGCATATCATGGGTGCTGGTGCCTCACTACTGTCTGAAATGTAAAGATGGCTATCATACATGTGACAGCGCATAACTTTTATTTGAGGTGCACCTATAGATCACTACTTTCCCTTGGTAAGTCGGGAATGTTCATTGACATGATTTATGTGCCACCCTGTTGCCAACATTCCTTGCGCCTACATGTCAGCATGTGGCCATTTGTCTTTAGAAAAACATGTGTAAGCGGCTGTTTCATGCATGGTCCATCTGTGTTGAGGGGATAATTTCTGTATTCCCTCACATATATATGCATGCCAACCTGTGTCTTGAATACAACATTTACAATGGGGGTACATTTCATGTTGTTCCACAAACAGCAGTGTGTCACCATTGATTATTGGCTGCCATATACCCTCACCCATCATAGCATGTCATTTGGCATGTACAATTGAAGTAACAATGTGGGACATGATGGGTAGGCCTAGAGTTTTTAACCACAATGTGCATTTCCATGCCATTGAGGTAGAATCATGTAGCAAAGTGCTTTGAACATGTGAAATGGGGAATGTTTTTAACCTGGCTGTTGGCATGCATCATGGATTGACTTGGAGTTAAGTTGGAAACCTGTGTTGGGTACAAGCATTCATCCACAGACATCTGGGTTTGCATTAACAAAATGGAGTCAATGATGTAGCTTCCAACTGGGCAACATGTTGAGGGCCTTTTACAAATACTTGCAAATCTCTGGGGCACGCCAACATCCAAAGGACTAATAGTGTCTACAGATGCGCTCAATGTATGTCATTGTAATGGGTGCCAAACATTAGTGGTGATTTCCTTGGGACTTGCTGATTTACAAATGTGTAGCAAATCTGAGCAACATTAGTACTACCTACATGACTCCTTTGGGACAAATATCACTTGGTGAAGTGTGCATTGTGGATCTGTTTCTAGTGTGACATGAGTATTTCCTTGTCACCTTCTCCAGGCTATAGTACCTTTGTCAGCAACATGGCATGTCCTGGAAACATCAGTTTGTATTGTTGTGCTATTGTGCATGTGACAAATAGATGTCTGAATGACCTTGTGTGGGATCTGTGGGGATGGAGTTGGCATTGTCCTACTTATGTATGACGATAGGTAAGTGATGTATGCCCTAAAGGCAAAACATTGAAGGTGATGAGATCTCCTACTTGTTCAATTGTTACTGTAATGGCACAACTTCAGCCATGCAATTGCGTTTGTCTGATGGCATCCAAGCATATGTTTTGCTACATGTATGGGCCACTTAGGTGAAATATTTGTTGTTGGGGCCTACTTGACATCATGGTAATGTTTGCTAATCACAACTGTTGTTCAAGTGTGATCATGGACATGTTATGACCCTATTTCTCTTTGCATTTGAAGCATGAGCCCAGGTAAGCACAGAAGACAGGGCACAACTGAGTGGGGAATCATCTGGCCATGGGACCTTCTGTGAAGACACCACTGACACAGAGGGTCACAGTGGGCAGGAGGAGACTGGGTCTACATCCTCATCTTCTTCTGATTTTTCCTCCAGTGGGGACTCCGAGTGGTGATGGACCCATCGGGATGTACCCCTGTACTATCTTTGTACACACCCCTCAATTAGATCACCACCCTCTATGTTGCTCCCCACCCAGTTGGCCGTGCCGACCCACCCAAAAGGGTGGATGTCTCCTTTGCCGCAGGCACCTCCGCCCCAGCCCCTGTCACCCTTGCTCCCTGAGTAAAGAGGATATTGGCCTCTTGAAGAGTATCTGAATGTCCTCCAGGGGTTGTCCACCCAGCTGCAGCAGACAAATGCATTCCTGGAAGGCATGCATAGTGCAATGTCTGACCTACAGAGATCTTTTCAGGCTCTGGCCTCCACACTGATGGTAGCCAATCATCCCCCACTCAATGCACACAGACTGATCTGCAGACATCCACCTCAACAGCCAAGGTGAACGCACACAAACACAAGCAGCACAAAACACATGGCACACACACAGACATCCACACACAGACACAGCTAGAATCACAACTTCCCTTGACACCCCCATCAGCCCCAGTATCACACACACCACATCCAGCACACCCACAGGCACCACAACAACAGTCACTGACCCAAGCACATAGACCGATCTGCATGCACCCACCTCAACACACAGGAGCAGCACCCACAAACAAAAATACCAGAAAACACACAAGCATGCACATACTCAACAGACACCCACACATACAACATCAGCCACCACTTTCCCAGGCACCAACACTACCCCCACCAAACCACACCACATCAAGCATACCCACAGGCACCACTACAACAGGCAGTGACATACACACCACAGCCACTATACCTTCAGACAGCACCCCAACAGACACACAGACATCCACCATGTCTACCATACCTGTAGACACCACCCAAACAGACACACACATATCCACCACTACAAACATATCAGCAGACATCACACCAACAGACAAACACACATCCACCACACCATCACGCTGCACCTCCACCTCTCATCCCCAAAACACACAAACACCCACACTCACACATGCAACAGACACCACCCAGACATGCAGACCTCACACACCCGAGACATCCATATCAACATAGCAGACAAACACTCCCTTGACCTCCAAATTCCCACCCCTTTCTGCTGACCGATTCCCTGTTCCTAAGATAGGTTTTTTGTTTGAACTTATTCTTTTCCCTGTTCCCTCAACCCTGTCACAAACCCAGAAGGCCCCCGCCCACCTCCCAACCCATCCCTTCCACCTCCAGCTCCTTCCCTGTCCCACCTGCCACCCGCAGGCATCCATATCCCCTAGAAGAAGCCCATCCCTCCTAAGAAGCGGTCCAACCTCTCCCAATTCCAAACCTACCAATCCCAAATCCGACCCCTCCCCCGTAATGATCTCTGAGGTGCCTGCCTGCCCACTTGATACCCCTTCCTGTCAAGATCCCTGGCAGTAAAAGAATCAAGTAAGGGCACAGTGATGTGCATGGACAATTGCCTATGGACTGGCCAATGGCCTTGTACAATTTACATTTGATTATGAATAAACCCAAACAGTTGTTTTTTGGAGTCCTGCAATTCCTTGTTGTTGTTCCTGAGTAACCTGTAGTGTCTGCCTACAGTAATATGTGTTTCAGCCTGCTTGCTGATTCATTTGCTGTTGTTTGCAGTATCTGACTTTGTGGGCTGTGCTGGTGTCACCCAAGACAAAGGTAGATGTTAATATATGAATATGTGGGTGTTTATGCAATTGTATTATAGCATTGTATTCTGTGTGGTATGGTAAGTATTTCATCTTGTGTTGTCCAATTTGAGTATGTATGGTGTTAGACTTTGTTGGACCTGGCCATTTTTGAGGGTCATCCCCAAACTTTTTGCCTCCATCCTCCTATTTTTTCTGATCAGTTTGTATTGATTTTAAGACTCCGGGCACTTTACCACTGCTAACCAGTGCTAAAGTGAATATGCCCTCTCTCTAAATTGTATTGGTGATTGGTTTATCCCTGATTGGCATATTTGATTTACTAGTAACTCCATAGTAAAGCGCACTAGAGTAGCCCAGGACCTGTAAATCGAATGCTACTTAGTGGGCCTGCAGCACTGATAGTGCCACCCACAAGAGTAGCCCTGAAAACATGTCTCAGGCCTGCCACTGCAGTGTCTGTGTGTGCAGTCCTCCACTGCCAATTTGACCTGGCAAGTGTACTGGAGATATGGAGTTTGAGGTCTCTGAGCTCACAATTTAAAAATACACCTTTTGTTAAAGTTGTTTTTTGATTGCTAGTTTGAAAATGCCACTTTTAGAAAGTAAGCATTGTCTTGCTGAACCATTCTGTGCCTCTGCCTGCTTGTGTATTCCATGTCCGGGTCAGACAGGCAGTTGGGCTGTTTTGAATTCCCTCTTGACAGTGACAAAAATGGAGCTGGGGTGTAGCCTACATATCCTGATGCATCTCCTGGGCTAGGGTAGAGAGGGAGGAGCTGACACTTTTACCTGAAAGGACTATGCCTGTACTCACAATGCAGCCTCCATTACCCTGGTGTGTGTCAGGGGCCCGGCCTGGGTAAGGCAGGATCTTGTGAAAAACAGAGACTTCAGTTTGCCTACTTCAAAGGCAGAAATTAGTATAAGTAGTGGACCCAAACATCCAGACTTTTAGAACACTTCTTGGTCAAGAGGAACCTATGCCAAGGAGAAGAGCTGAGGAGCTGGAGGAGGAGTACTGCCTCTTTGCTGTGTTAGCTTTGCTGCATTGGCTTGCAGTTGCTGCTTCTGCCTTAGAGAGGGCAAAGACCTGACTTTGCTGTGTATCCTGCTTGTAAGGTTGCTCAAAGGGCTTGGACTAAGCTATCCTCCTGTTAAGAAGTCTCAGAGATAGCAAAAACTTCACCTACCAGCTTCTGGGTTCACTTGCTGTGGACTCTAACTCACCAGGTGGTGCCTACTCCAGTTTCTGGGCCCTAGGGGATGAAATCTGGTTTAAAAAAAACAAGAAAAAACAAGCACACCGACTTCGGAGGATGACCGGACTGATGCTGCTGGCTGACCCTGTGATGCCGCCTGCAACTGAAGTTGTGGTTCCTGTTGGAGTGCGACGACCCCAACCAACAATGCAGGCCTGATGCTGCAGCAGTCGCTGATGTCCTGTGACTTTGTGAGTTTGGAGTGCTGTGTCACCAATGTTCATGACACCCAGCTCTGCCGTGGCACCTCTAGCCCCATGGTGTGACTGCTACCCCGTACATTCGCCCCACTGCGTCTTTACCTGCTGGACATCGACTCCGGCAGAGTGCAAGGAGCTGATGCTTTGCACCGCCGCCGCCTCATCACCACTGCTCCACATCAACAACCCAACACTTCTCACCAAGGCCTCCGCCCCACTGCTCTGCATTACTGGAACTGACACCGCAACGGATCCAGAGACGCCTCGCTTCTTCGACTCCGTGCACCGGCTTGTTTACTCACTTTCAAAAGGTATTGTACCTGGAAGTCCATGTGACTTTGTGACCGACGCCATTAGCGTTGGATTGTAGGGAACGACTCCGTCATGAGGCTGTGTGTGTGCTATATTGAAGTTTAATCTTTGAAAATTCTTAACTTTGCTTATGTATGTTAGATTGTTGTCATTTTGGTCTTGTATGATTTAGATAAATATTAGCTATTTTTCTGCACTAGTGTTGTCACTTTTGTGGTGTTTTCACGGTATAACTCTGTGTGTTATTACCAATACTGTACATATTACTCTGAGATAAGCCTGACTACTTGTGCCAAGCTACCAGGGGGGTGAACTGGGGTTATCCTAGGTGTGTATCTCCCTTACACTGACTAGAGTGAGGGTCACTGCTTTCTCAGAGTGCAACCTAACTGCCAATCAGAGTCCCCATTTCTAACAGACTTGTACCCCTGATATGGACTATAGATTCAGCTAATGTGTGGCAGCTTGAGTTTATACACTGAGCATGTTCAATTGTGCAACCTTGGTTTGCATTTGACTGTGCATGTGTCCATTTTGCTGTGTGTACCTTGCAGCTACTTTATGTAGATGTATGTCCCATGCAATTGGATGTGTATTTGCTTTGTTGACTTGCACTTCCACATTGTGCAAATTGGCATGTCACGTGACTCTAGTATTATTTGTCCCAGAGATACCTGCTGGCCCATTTCCTGTGCAAATGCTGTTTAAAGGGTATGTGCATGGTGATATGTGTCCCAGTGCAGCTTTCTTCCATGATTGCTCCTGAACCTCCATCCCTATTGTGAAGGTATTGTTTGCATAATAAGCGTTGTATATTTGTATATCTGTCTCTTGTACATCCCATTGTCATTATATCGTGTTGCAATGTGTGTGATGTGTGTGTCCATTGCAGGTCTGGTTAATGGGAATGTTAATTGTGTTCCATGCCACATTCATACATATGTGTGTTGAATGTGACGACAGTCCATGGCATTTGTGCAATGTGAGTGTGTGAGTTGTATTTGTAGAGGTGATGTTGTTCTGTTGTTGGTGTTGTGTGTCGCAATGGTGTGTACGATTTACTGTCCCTGTGCATGAGATGAGAAGACATGTGTTTTTGTGTAGTGTTGCAGTGCAGTGAGTGACCTGCCCAAAGAGGGCATTTTGTGACTGTGAATATGTCCTTCTTCATGTATGACTAAGACCTGAGACACAATGGCACATGTCCTTGGTGAAAGAACCGTGACCCTCATATGATGTGGGTGACAGAACGACTATCTGTTGTTCAGCTTAATGACACAGGTAGGTGTGTACTTACAGTCAGTTGGATCCATGGTGGTGTGGATTTTGTGCCATATCAATGAACAGCAGCAGGACATGTGTGATGGACTCCATGGTGGCACCAGACCCGTGAGGCTGTCTGCAGATGAGTGTCTCCCTTTATACTCCCTGTTTCCACTTGCTGATATGTGGTGGTTGGACCACCACATCACATTGGTGGTGTGCAACCTCATAATGTTTCTTGGCGGAAACACAGGCTTCGCCAGCCTTTTTGTGCTGCCTTGTGACTGCAACAGTCTTGTGCTGACTGGCGGTGTCCTCGGAACTGCTGCAGTCTTTGCTCTGTAAGCCTGCATGACTCGTAATACAGTGATCTAAACTCCAACCCGAAGGTGGCTGGACAGCGAACACTGCCATGGCGGTCCACAGACTGCCAATCTCCCAATGAGACCCTTGGACTCTAGGGCCCATATTTATACTTTCCCACAAAGCTGCGCTCATGCAGTTTTGCGTGAAAAAGTTTATTGCGGGCAAACACCATTCCAAGACGCTGGCCGGGCGTCTTATTTGTGGAATGGTGCAATCCAGCGTAAAGGGTGGGCTAACGTCATGGAAAATGACGTTAGCATGGTGGGGGTGGCAGTTTGGGAGAAGGGGATTTTGGACCGAAAAATGATGTTAGGCAGGATAGAATCAAAAAAGATAACTCCAACTAGCCTAGCGTCATTTCTTGATGCTAAACCCACCATACCGCATGACTCCTGTCTTATAAAAAACTGGAGTCATGCCCACCACCCCAATGGCCAGCACAGGGGACAAGGGTCCCCTGGGCATGGTCATTGCACCCAGTGCCATGTATGGCGGCCCATTTCTGGGTCCTCAATATTACTTTAAAAAAAAAAAAAATACTTAACTTTACTGACCTACACTTACCTGGGATGGGGTCCCCCACCCCCTGGCATCCCTCTGGTGTGTGTGGGGGTGTCCCTGGAGCCTGGGGAGGGCACATTTGGACTTATTTCATGGTGTTCCACCATAGAAATAGGCCCACAGTTTCCCTAATACCTGCCCGGGCTCAGGCTTTAAATAATGGCGCTAAGCAAGCAAAAATCATGCACGGAAGGATAAATAAGACGCCTGGGCCTTAGAGTAATTTTTTGTCTGGGAACACCTACCTTGCATCTCATTGATGCAAGGTAGTTTTTCGCAGGCAAAAAATGACTTTAACTCCATTATAGACGTGTCTAGCTCCAAAATATAAATATGGAGTTAAGTTTGCGCTGAATTAGTGTAAATAATATGATGCTAATTCAGCACAAACAGAGTACAAATATGCCCCTAAATCTCTTCTTCTGACATCCACTAGACTCAAAACTTTCTTCTCTACATCTGTCATTGAACAGGTCAAATGATGTTGATGTTCATATGCAGCGTCTAGTGGATTGAGAGATACAAAATATTCTACTGCTATCTCTGCAACCTGAAAGTAAGGATTCTTATTCAAATGCTTGAACATAGGAACTTCTGAAAGAACTAATTCATAATTTGAAAAATAATATCGAAACTACCCAGTCTATAAAATATACTCAACAAAGTCTACAGGAATCTCCATATGTCAAAGGAATGTAATGGTAAATGATGCCTTTTAAAACTGAAGCAGGTAATTGCGTGGAAATATAGCAATCCCTTGTGATGTCCATAGTGTTAATGTATTCATAAAGCAAATGAAAATATACATTTGCAGAATAATCTCTTTTAGAATCATTTATGTGCTAAGCCTAAACATCTAGTCTATACAAGCCACTATCTCTAGGACTCAGTGTTTGCCAGAGAACACTCTATGGTAACTCATTTGTTGCAGAACGGGTAGGGGACAATGCTCCTATCAATAAAAGGATTAATGCTATACAGAAAACAAGCAATGTTGCACCTAATATGTACCTGCATCTATGAGTCTGGTTACCTTCCATGGCTTTTTTAAAATCAGATCTTTAGGGTGCGATGCAGCAGCACAGTATTCTACATCACTTTCCACCTGTGCAAAGCGGCAAAAAAAGAACAAGTGATGAACAGCAACAGATTTATTTACAAGGTCTTCATGAGTCTTCCTTAGCCCTACTCTATGTTCTTCTATGAAATCTATGCTCTTTTCAGGTATGTCTTGGGCCTCAGTACTCTTCTTAATTCCCTAACAAAGTCAATACCATGAGGGTCATTCTGACCCTGGCGGCCGGTGGCCGCCAGGGCCACCGACCACGGGAGCACCGCCAACAGGCTGGCGGTGCTCCAATGAGCATTCTGACCGCGGCGGTTCAGCCGCGGTCAGAAGCGGAAAGTCAGCGGTCTCCCGCTGACTTTCCGCTGCTCATTGGAATCCTCCATGGCTGCGGAGCGCGCTCCGCAGCCATGAGGATTCTGACCCCCCCTACCGCCATCCAGTTCATGGCGGGAAAGCCGCCATGAACAGGATGGCGGTAGGGGGGGTCGCGGGGCCCCTGGGGGCCCCTGCCGTGCCCATGCCAATGGCATGGGCACGGCAGGGGCCCCCGTAAGAGGGCCCCAAAATGTATTTCACTGTCTGCCTTGCAGACAGTGAAATGCGCGACGGGTGCAGTAGCACCCGTCGCACCTTCCCACTCCGCCGGCTCGATTACGAGCCGGCATCCTCGTGGGAAGGTCGTTTTCCCCTGGGCTGGCGGGCGGTTTAACTGGAACCGCCCGCCAGCCCAGGGGAAAACTCGTAATACCCGCTGCGGTCTTTTGACCGCGGCGCGGTAATTTGGAGGGCGGGATCCTGGCGGGCGGCCTCCGCCGCCCGCCAGGGTCATAATGAGGCCCCATGTCTCTAAAATATGCACAGTTCAAATTTACTAATAAATAATTACATCAAGAATGAAATGTCTCATTCTAAAAGCGTAGGAATTTCAAAGTAGAACTCAAGCACAATGTTCAGTTCGATCAGCAGCGTTATCTCAAAACTCCCAAAACTTTCTCTTTCTATTATCGGCAGAAAAGTATGCCAATTCAGGCGAAGAGTGCCTCCGGCATGGCACTCTAGTTCTTTTGGATCTCCTCAGTAACAATCCTTCATTCTCGCTTTCATTTAGGGTAGTGTTTCCGATGTCCTCCAAAGTTATCTGAGGCACACACTCTTCAGCCTTTTTCAGTTTTTCTCTTTCTTGTCTTCTGGGCCAATGGTCTTCAGCTTCCACTCACTTCCTTGCATCATTAGGTCCTTTTTCAGGGTCTGAATCTTAAGTTGACCCATTCACCTGCATGGCACTGCACTCTCCTGTGTCAACTTGAATTGCGGATTCCTCCAGACCCCCATCAGACTAGACATGTGCTGGATAAGGCTCTATTTGACCCCCCCAGCTTGACTAACCTGCTCCCATTGACTCTCTATTACCAGCAGTACTTTTGGGACATGTGCTGTGACATCAAGGGGCCACTCAACTCTGTGAGTGTGGTAAGTGTGCATCCAGTTAGGGGCGCTTCCTCATTTAACAGCTACTGTCACCAAGATGGCTTGATATGGCCCATGCCAATGAGACTCCACACACGTCTTTCTTACTTGTTTCCTCAACAGGATACAGTTGCCTGGACTGAGGTCACGGTACTATTCCTAATGCAGAGGGGCTGTGGCTGTTCCAATAAGATGAGATGCAGAATGCACCATATCTGCTAGCCCTTTGCAGTAGTCAAGGATTATGAGGAAACAGTCCTGTTTTCCGATCAGGTACATTGCAAAGGCTCATCAACACTAGAGGCAAAGCATGAGGCCATTTCAAAGATATTGGAGCAAACAACTTGGCCAATCTGGATTTCAATTTCCCATTCACCTGTTCAACAAGACCAAAGCCTCAAGTCTATAGCTGCAATGTAGCTCCCATACAGGTCTATCAGAAGTTGGCACTTTCTGATATGTATCTATTGAACTGAACTCTGAAAGTCAAATCAGCACTCACCACATATGCAGAACCTATGTGTGTCGTGACTAGAGGAACAAATCCTCTCATATTAGAACCCGCTGCAGCACTGCCTGAACCACCTCCTGCACAGGGGACAGCCAAATTATAGGTGTTCTTTCCTGGAAGATAAGGTTTATACATGGGGACCACAGGACCAATAGTTACTGGGATGGTAAGTGCATCAGCAGTACGTCCCTCTAAACCAAGATTCACATTTATTGGGGACAGTAGCTAATTCACTATTTCTGCCACCATTAGTGTTATCTCCTCTTTCCACTCTGATCTCATTATATGGAGGTGGGCGTTCTGACAATAATATATCCAGAAAGCTATCACCAGAATCACTGCTGTTGACTTCTCTCATATCATCTGCTTGTTTTTGCTTTCTATCCTTGCTTTTTTGTCCTTTTTCTTCTCTCTCTTTTAAACTTTTCTTGTGAAGACTGGGTATAATCTAACTCCCTCTATCATGTCTGTTCTCCATTTCTTTTGTTCAGTATTCGATCTAGCATCTGCATATGTACGCAACGCTTATTAAGCTCTTCCCTGATATTTTTCTTTCTCTCCATCATGAGAAGCAGGTTCCCATATGTTAAGTGCCTCATTCTGTGCAGGTCGAGGAGGGGATTTCGTCTCATATAACACTCTCCTCAAGTTTTCGATGATCCTCAAATCAAATGTGCATAGCGTGAAAACCACAATGCACCTTCCTTTTCTGTGAACATGTGCCATTGACTAAGCCAAATACCTGTGTGACCCCTACATTTATTGCCATATATTATCCTATGGTATCTTCAGTAAGTGCCTCTTCTCCCACTCTACTTGGTATATTTACATCTCCCCTAACCAAACCTCGTATGACCTCAAAACAATGTATTTTCCAACCAAATTTCAATATTCACAGACAGAATTTTGATCCGGACCAGGGAATAGCTCTATCTCCACAATTGCTTTTTCAGCCACAACAACCAATCACAGTGTGACCCTTTGTAACATACACAAACAATACCAGTGCAACACAACACCAAACAACCAATACCAGTGTGGCACACTGTGATGTCAGTCTTGTATCTTGCACTGGCTCACCCTCCTTTACAATCTGCACAAACACACTTCTCCTTAGCATCAATCACACATAACATAGTTGAAAAAACAAAGCACTTTAAAGAAACCTTGACCAAGGGGTATCATTCAGATTAGTGAAGATTCACCCTGCTCATTAGGATCCACTATACTAACTGCCTCACATTCGTGCAAAGATATGCCCCTATCTCAATTGTGCAGTTGACAACATCTCACGACAAGCACCACCAGTCTTAGCAGACAATTACAATATAAAGTCTTCTACACTTTATAATACTATCCCAGGATCTTAGGTCACTCCGGAACCGATAGCAACTTCAACTTATTTTACTAAACACCAGAGTCACACAACATTCAAACCATCTCTGCAAAAAATGCCATCCAAACTCCTGAAACCACCATGAGCTAAACAGAAACCACTGCAATTTACGACCCTATTGATACTCACTCCACCACTTCTGATATAACTCTCTCCCAAATCTCTGGAACTTTGACAATCCTCTAAATTCTGGACATATGCATTAGGGACTGGACTCTGGGGACAAACTAATCTAGGATAAAGGGTTCTAGCTACCCTTACTTCAGGATCCTAACCATCCTCACTCTGCTACCATTTGATGATGCTCGTGGTCAATATACTTTCTTCTCTTCTTTTGACAGATCTTTTGAGGAGTATCAAGGGATAAAGAGGAGTTGAAATCAACTCTTCTAATCAATTAACAGTGTAAGTTATTTGGTCACACATTAAATATAGAGATTGGTGGACCTTTCATAGATTTACTCTATGGAATTCCGCGGAGTGAGAAAAAAACTCAGAGAGATTCTGCAGAGTTCTGCCCACTCTTCGGCACACCTGCTCAATATGCTTTTTGCCAAGATCTCATTGTGAATCTTAGTGACACGTATATGTAAGTCATCAGTGTCTGTATTTGCTTTCGAGATACTTTTGCCCCATCTGGTGGAACTCTAGGAGCTCCACTTCAGGTTGATACCTTATTGGAGCTGCACCTCAATGTGGAGACCAACAGCAACTTCCACTGCTATGGCCAGTACATCGTCAAGAAACACACCTGAGATGCATCACTTTTTGTGTATGTGAAAACAGCTTTCAGATGAAGTCATGTGTGGTGTTTCTTCATATTTTACTCGCTGGCTCAGCACCTGTGAATTAATAATCTTTTCACTATGTGAAATGGCCTAATTATAGCTTGCTTTAATTAGTCAAAACTAAGTCCTGTTCCAATTCCTGAGAGGTTGTGAAGTGGATTGTTGGAACAGTTTTGCACGGCACACACGCATCTGCAGGGTTAGTGGAAAGTGTGCTTGCTGACAAGAATTCTCTCAACAATGTTAGAAGCAGCCAAAACAGAGGTGCCCTTTCAGTCCTAACCACAGATGCACAAGAATGACTAATGTGGTTCACATTTTTGTTTTATCATGAAACTACCAAGGTCAAATGCAGGGAGGAGGTATGTGCCTTTGATTTCACTTATGCATTGAATGTGTTTTCTACACAGAACCCACTACAGGGTGGATATATAGTCATTTAGGCTCTTTTTAATGTGTTACATGGCTCTTTTCAGAGTGTCAGGTGAGTCACAGAGTGAAGTAGGGAGAGAGTTCAACTGTTCAAAGTCACCTACCTTCTGATAATCTTCAATAGGAAACACACACCTCTGGTTGTTAGATATCCCAGGTATACCATTTTGCAAAGTCTTAGGATGTTATCCACCTTTTCTCCTTCAATTAGGTAACATGCGCATGTGTTACTTTTTATAGACACTGTCTAGGAAACCCCCTTCTCCTTATAACAATCATACAAGTACCTGCATGGCGATGCAAGATCAATCATCACTCTGCGCAACACACATGCTTATGCACTGCATCATACCTACTCTTTTTCCAAACTTCACATAGTGCACCCACTTAGGCCAAATTACTAACAAGACCATTTCCAAGATACATTTGAAGGAGAACCAGGACACTAATGAAGAACAGAGTGTTCTGTGACCATATCAGCATTACCAGAAATGTACATATTAATATCATATTTAAGGAGCTCCCCCTTTGCCACAAACGGAAAGTGCTTTAGGCCTCATGAGGGATATGTAGAATGCTATAACTACTGGCAGGCAGTGGAGGGCCTCTGCTTTTTTTTCAAAACGTTGTCCCAGGAACTCCAACCAGCACACGCAGGAGCCACAGATTGAAGGCTGCTATGCAATAGCTGTCTTGTGTGGCTTCTATTTAGACTGCACATTATTCATTTGAGACCACACCACCTTTTCTGCTCAGTGCTTCCACCTGCAAACTTTCACTCTTCCCACAGACCACACACCAAAGTTATTTGAAGGGCGGGCATGCCTCAGTGTTAATGGATCAGCACAGTGTCCAACTAAAGATCTAGGGCCATATTTATACTTTTTGATGCAAAACTGCGCGAACGCAGTTTTGCGCCAAAAAAATTAGCGCCGGCTAACGCCATTCTGAAGCACCATGCGGGTGCCGTATTTATTCAATGACGTTAGCCGGCGTTAGCCGCCGGCGCTGTCTGGTGTGCGTCGAAAAAACCACGTACACCAGGCAGCGCCGGCGTAGGGGGAAAATGGCGTATGGGCGTCCACAAATAGTGCAAGTCAGGCTGAGGCAAAAAAATCGCCACAACCCGATTTGCGCCATTTTTTTACGACGCCCATCCCCCATTGAAATGACTCCTGTCTTAGCAAAGACAGGAGTCATGCCCCCTTGCCCAATGGCCATGCCCAGGGGACTTCTGTCCCCTGGGCATGGTCATTGGGCATAGTGGCATGTAGGGGGGCACAAATCAGGCCCCCCTATGCCACAAAAAAATAATATATATATATACTTACCTGGACTTACCTTAATGTCCCTGGGGTGGGTCCCTCCATCCTTGGGTGTCCTCCTGGGGTGGGCAAGGGTGGCAGGGGGTGTCCCTGGGGGAAGGGGAGGGCACCTCTGGGCTAATTTTGAGCCCACAGGTCCCTTAACGCCTGCCCTGACCCAGGCGCTAAAATCCGGCGCTAATGCGGGTTTTTTAGACCCGCCCACTCCCGGGCGTCATTTTTGCCCGGGAGTATAAATACAACGCATATGCATCGGAGTCATTTTTTAAGACGGGAACGCCTACCTTGCATATCATTAACGCAAGGAAGGTGTTCACGCAAAAAAATTACGCTAACTCCATGAACTTTGGCGCTAGACGCGTCTAACGCCAAAGTATAAATATGGAGTTAGTTTTGCGTCGAATTTGCGTCGAAAAAAACGACGCAAATTCTGCGCAAACGGAGTACAAATATGCCCCATAGAATGCAAACTAAACTTCCAATGCTGAATGGATTATCCTATGGTGACATGCAGCTCTACGAAGCAGTCAAGCAGTGCTGACTGCTGCTAATAATTCCCCCAGTGGAGTGACAAAGTTTATTTATTAATTTTGCATTACAAAAGTAACGCAGAAATAATAAATTCCACCCATTTCGCTGGTGGAATTAAATATTTACCCACCCTAATTAAATCCAGAGAAAAAGAGTGCAATTTTAAAGTTTATTACAAATGTAAGGCCAAACTTATGTAAATGAGTCTCAAAAACATACTATATAAGTATAGAAGCACCAAAGGTGGGGTGAAGTGTTGAATAATATTAAATCGTACAAGCATAAGGCATACAACTATTTCAGTTGCAGCAATATCAATCATAAGGCATAAAATTTGATGATCAGTATATAAGTCACAGTGCTCTTGCCTATTCATTGGAAAATCTCATTAATCTAAGTACCCTAAACTAAGCTATAGGGACATCCTAATTCAGCCTCAGGAAATACAAGAAATGATGAAGATATAGGAAAGTGTCAGCATCGCAGATACCGTAGTATAAGTTCTGATAGAGGAGTGTTACGTAGCATATAGCAACTCAAAATGACAAATATTAGAGAGGTCTGTACCCCTCCAAGTCTCAGATGGATCTGCTCTCGGGCCAAAGAGAGTCTCCTCTTATCTAACTAGGTGAATACCAATTAACCCTACAGAGCCTTCGAGAAATCAACATCATCAACACCAGTAATTGTCCATCTTCCTTGTACAGTTGAAATTGGCAACTCACTTCAAGTTCTCATCCCATGACTTGAACATCAGGATGACCTTGAGTGTCTTGTGGGTCCTGGTATGCAAACAGGAGTCTTCCCTCTCAGTCCCCTGAAGCTCCTTTTGTCCTTGCCAAAGTATCCTCCCGTACTTCACTGTCTCAAATATACAATATGCCTTTCATTATCTGTAGACTCAGATGAATGCACCTGCAAATAAAGATTATTGCAACACAAGCAACATTCCATGTTGAAGGTTGCACACACAAAATCAACATTTCAGGCATTTAATTAAGATAACTTTATATGGTCTTTCAATGCACATTTGAAATATATGATATATGTGCATCTTCAATTAAAATTGCAATATGATTTATGTAAAAGACAATTAAATGCAAGTTCACTATACTACCTCATACAAAGTACATGGATCTAAATGTGCTTCAATAATACATGTCATTATATTAAAATCAAACATTAGAGCACACATATATGAACTAATAGTCTTCAATTGAGAATGCACCTTCAATAATCATTTAGATGCTCCACTTTACATTAGTAATGATAAGATACACAATATAAGTATTGTTGATTACATTACTTATGTCACTCATGTGACACATAATGGCACAGCCAAAGTTATGCGTTTTCAGAAACAAACCCCCACAGCATGAGGGCCTTTGCTCTGGTGGCAGAGCCTGGCAGAGAAAAGCAGCAAGAGCAACAAGATCATGCCATCTTCAATTAGGTCAGGGTCACTGCCACTGAGAAGTGCTGAGGTTGGCACACCACTGTGTCAAGCATTTCTATAGATACAGCAACTGAGGCTCCACTGTTCGAAACCCATTGGTTTCCCCACCTCAAACTGAGGTTGAAATACCTAAGTTCATGCAGAATTCTTGAATTGTCAGATTCTAAATGACATCTAATGTCAGATAACTGTCACGGACCCCAATTAGAGAGATTTCAATTGATTCTCAATAGGTAATTTGAAACAATTCATAAACATAATTGGGCACATTTGCCGTGACTTCTATAGGTTCTCATGATTCAATGCTTCCTTTGGTAGGGAGTGATTTGGAAAATTGACAGGCTGAGACTGGCACTCTACCAGTTAAACAGAGCAGGGGTGACTCTGGTGTCCTATGCCAGTCTCTGGTTCTTGCCGTTTGGCCTGCAATGGTTCAATCATTTGGTAAGGAATATCAGGCAACAAGATCAGTAGACACTGTGGAGTCGGCAGACAACTTGGAAGGCTTGAGGGTTACTCTTTGACAGGCAGCTTAACGCCCCGAGAACTGATATGTTCTCTTTCTTAGGGTAATCTTGCCACCCTGCTTTTTATCGACTGAGGTTAATTGGGGCCCTAATTATGACATTGATGGTAAATCCCACTAACCGATGTGGTGACGGTCGCCACTATCCGTCCCTCAAATTTTGACGCACACACACCAAACCAACAGAATACTTCCTCAAACACAAATCCACCAGACCAAAGGTTAGTGTTAAACTGTCGGTATGAACACCCATACCGTTACTCCAACAAAATAACGCCCTCCACATTATGACTCAAGAATCACCACAGCAGACATTCAATGGCGGTAAACCATTGGCGATACACACCGGTGGGTCATAATGTCCACTCAAATGCAAAACACCACAACATTGGCTAATACCAAAAACACACAACTGACACTAATACACACACCACACCCACCCACCAACAGCACTATAAAACACATACCCACATTACACACAATCCTTTGCCAACATGAAAAGAATGCAATAGCTAGCCACGCAATTCACTTAAACAACTACACACACACAGCACAACCACCCATTTATCTGTCACACACCACACCCCCCATACCCCACCACATTACCTAGCACCCTCTGCATAACACACACCACACAACACCCATATCCCCACAAAGGCCCCCCCGTTTCACTGATGAGGATTTGCGGGTCATGGTTGGGGAAATAGTCAGGGTAGAGCCACAGTGGTTTGGGGCACAGGTACACCAGATCTCCATTGCCTGGAAGATGGAGCTATGGCAGAGAGTTGTGGACAGAGTGAACGCCATGGGACCACATCCACAAACAAGGGACGACATCAGGAAGAGGTGGAATGACCTATGGGGGAAGTTACATTCCATAGTAGCAAGGGACCAGCTTGCTATCCAAACGACTGGCTGTGGACCCCCACCTCCTCCCCCACAGCTGACAGCATGGGAGGAGCAAGTCTTGACAATCCTGCATCCTGAGGGACTCACTGGAGTTACCGGAGGACGGGACACTGGTGAGTCAATATTTAGGCACTCATTACAACATTGGCAGTAAATGCCGCCTACCTCCGTGCTGATGGGATCCAACATACAGTGACCGCAGTGGTATACCGATACGGGTATTATGACCCACACAGAGAAACCTGCTACTATACAGACACCCACACAAGTCCGCCAGCCCAAAGGTCAGTGATAAACTGGCGGTACCAAAACCCACACTGTTAAGCCACCATGAATACGCCCACAGTATCAGGACCCACTAATCACCGGGGCAGTCTTTCAACCGCAGTAAACCATTGGCGGTACACACCGCCGAGCCCATAATACACACACACTTACAAAACTCCACCACATTGGACAATTCAAACTACACACACCTGACACACATACACCCACCACACCCAAGAACCCACACCCCTATAAAACACACACCCACATTACCCAAAAACGTTTCAACGAAAAAAAAAGATAGCTAACAGAGAGAGAGGCAAGCCAGGAGCACCCACTCAATCTGAGCCACAGAACACCATCACCTATAAACCATCCACGAACCACACAGCACACACCACAACACATCACCCCACACATCCTCACACATACTACTCACACCACATCCATGGCACCCCAAAGACACCACAGGTTTTTTAGAGGAAGAGCTAAGGGTCAAGGTGGAGGAAGTCATCCAGGTAGAGCCACAGCTATTTGGATCACAGGTGCAGCAGACATCCATTGCAAGGAAGATGGAGCTATGGTGGAGAGTCGTGGACAGGGTCAACCCCGTGGGACAGCACCCCAGAACAAGGGATAACATCAGGAAGAGGTGGAACGACCTACGGGGGAAGGTGTGTTCCGTGGTTGCAAAACACCAGGTAGCCGTACAGAGGACTGGCGGTAGACCCCCACCTCCTCCCCCACAACTATCAACATGGGAGGAGCAAGTCTTGGCAATAATGCATCTTGAGGACCTTGCAGGACTAGCAGGAGGTCTGGACTCTGGTAAGTCAAATCTTTACTACTATATCCCCCACCCTACCTGCATGCCATCACAAACTCCTATGCCTACCCTCACCCCATCACTCCACCACCTTACAAATACCCCACTATCACAACCCATCCCCATACCAAGCCCTGCATGCAACACCCATCACAGACCTCACTAAAGTATGCCCATTAGAACAAATCATCTAGCCCACAAACTCACCACGCACACAAGGCAAAGCTGACAGGGCAATTACAACAATACAGGGAAACACACCCATGCACAAGATGGCACACGCAGATACTTTAACACTGCATTTACATCCCCACAGGAGCCCTACTCAACGTCACTGAAGAGGAGGTGCCACCAACATCCATTCCCCCTACATAAGAGGCCCACAGAGATGACGGGAGCTCTCCACGCCTGGATCATGATGACCAACCTGGCCCATCAGGGACCTCAGGACAATCGGGTACCCAGGCACAGTCCCATACCACCACAGAGCCTCCTCCCTCAGGAAACACCAGCACAGCACCCACCCAGCGTGCCCATACCACTGTCCCCAGGGCACGTCAATCAGTAGTGTGTCCACCACTACAGGGATCCCAGGCAACCCCAAAAACACAGGACGATTAGGGACCTGGGGTCAGTGGCAGTGGGCACACGGTTCAAGGGACAGAGGCATAGGACAAGAGGGAAGCTGGGAGGACTGCTGTGCGACGGGGAAGACAGGCCCAGGGAACCCACTCTCCATGAGGCACTTGCAGGGATCCTGGGAGCATACCACTATTCCCAGATCATCTTGGGCCAGATACTGGCCAAGTTGCAGGACAGGAGACCCAGCGGCTGCAGGAGGGACAGTACCTGGGGATCAGGGAGGACCTCAAACACATCCACACCATCCTGGTCACCATTGCAGCGGTGCTCGCTGACATGGCTAACACCATGAGGGAGGCAGTGGCACACCAACGGGCCCCTGACACTAGCCACACTGAAGAACAGCCCACCACCTCCACCGGCACTAGTGGACAGGAGGCCCCACCACTGGAACAACAGGCCACCAGCATCCCACCCCCTGCAGAAGGAGAACCACGCGGCAAATGGTCCCTGCGATCCAGGCAGAAGCCAGAGAACATTGCCAAGACCCCCGCCAGGAAATAAGACTCTCCTGATTGTCACCCTTGTGTCCCACTCTGTTACCCTGTCCACCTTGAACTGTCATTGCTCCACTTCCTATGCCCCATTGGACAATGCACCTGTGATACAAAGAGACTTGACTCTAACTGGACATTCCTCCACCATCACCTAAGCCCATTGCACATCCCCCTCAATCTCATAGCACTTAAATAAATACCTTTGGAACAAATACAAGTCTAGAGTCTGTCAATTGATTGAAAAATTAATTAGTTCAACAATCTGTAAACATTGCAGTTCATATATACAGTTACATATACATTGGTATGACCTGTAGTAGGCAGCAGTAAACACACCAGGAGCCAGAGTAGGGCACAGAGATCTGAAAATAGAGATGCCAAAGCATACAGTAAGTGGCCATAGACATAGGAAAATCATGCTGCCATGTCCAATCTCCAAAACAAAACTGCAATGTAAAGTGAAGTTACAGTGTCTTACCTGTGTGTCACTGGAAGTACTGCTGTATGAGAGAACATCTGTTGTCCACAGCTTCATCCTCTGCCTCCTCTTCCTCACTGTCCACACGGTCCACCGCTGCCACAAGACCATCTCCAGGCCCATCCTCCTACAGAAAAGGTACCTGGCGTCTCAAAGCCAGGTTGTGCAACATGCAACATGCAACGATGATCTGGCACACCTTCTTGGGTGAGTAGTACAGGGATCCACCAGTCAGATGGAGGCACCTGAACCTGGCCTTCAGGAGGTCGAAGGTTCTTTCAATTATCTGCCTTTTTTGCCTGTGTGCCTCATTGTAACGTTCCTCTGCCCTTGTCCTGGCATTCCTCACTGCTGAATGCTTGTTTCCGGTCCAGGGAGGACCTGGCTTGGCAGTTCGGGCTGGACTGTTCCCATGAGGAACAGGGTCAAGACTGATTTGCATATGGCTGGGTCCAAACTGGGGTGGCATGGTGACCAAAAGAACAATGGATTAAACCCAGATCTGTGACTGGGGGTGAGTGTTTGCATTCTTCAGCACTCCGTCCATCATCCTTTTGTGTTCCTCACTGGGGTCAGTAGCCATGAGAGGTTGGAGTAACCAGAGTCACCTGCAAATGTCGAGGCACACACTCACCCTTAGGGACAACCCCATACCCACACACCAATATATACTTGGTGGGGAGCTAGGGCTCACCTATTAGCCACACCCGGTGCCTCTGGAATTGAGCCATCACAAATGGGATGCTGCTATTCCTCAAGATAAAGGCGTCATGCACAGAGCCAGGATACTTGGCATTCACATAGGAGATGTACTGGTCCACCAAACACACCATCTGCACATTCAGAGAGTGATAGCTTTTTCTATTCCTGAACACTTGTTCATTCCTCCAGAGGGGGACAAATGCTACATGTGTACCATCAATGGCACCATTTATGTTGGGGATATGTCCCAGGGCATAAAAGTCATTCTTCACTGTGGCCAAATCCTCCACCTGGGGGAATACGATGTAGCTGTGCATGTGTTTCAGCAGGGCAGACAACACTCTGGCCAACACGTTGGAGAACATTGGCTGAGACATCCCTGATGCCATGGCCACTGTTGTTTGGAAGGAATCACTTGCCAGGAAATGGAGGCCTGACAGGACCTGCACTAAAGAGAGGATACCTGTGGGGTGGTGGATATCTAAAATCAGGTCTGGCTCCAATTGGGCACACAGTTCTTGGATTGTGGCCCTATCAAGTCTGCAGGTTAGGATAATGTGTCTGTCCTCCATTGTCGACAGGTCCACCAGGGGTCTGTACACTGGCGGATGACTCCATCTCATATTCATCCTCAGTGGTTGAAGTCTAGGGAGGAAAACGGTGAGCAGAGGGTCATATTCAAACATCTTTTGAAATAATGATGCATATCTTCATTTACAGAACCAGTATGTGAATCCGAGAGTCAGTTGATGTGCCAGTGTCTGCTGTGACGCAGTTAGGTGCCATGGCCTGTGCCCCCCTGAAATGGGGGCTGGCTGACCTGTGAGGAGGGACAAGTCGAAATTAGGTAATTCCTCTGGCATTGTGTGCCGTTGCTGTCAGCGGTCAAGGACCGCCGGGCATCTTCACATTGGTTAACATTAGGCCCTATGGGTTCCAATGGCAATGTACGCCGGTGGTGACGGTACTCACCGCCGCGGACGTGACCACCATTTTCTATCTGTTCACTCACTTGCTACCTGACCTTCAACAGGAGAGAATGTACACTGCATGTGCTGCTGTGACCTGTGTCTGGAAGCGACAATGGCTCATGTGACAGGGGAAAGGGCCCCTGCCTTCACTTCGGAGGAGTTGGAGAGACTGGTGGATGGGGTCCTACCCAAGTACACTTTACTCTATGGTCCTCCAGACAAACAGGTGAGTACACTGTGAGCATGATGAGTGGGCCATGAATGTATGGAGTGCTGTGTGTGTAAGCCACATGTATGGGGGTGCTGAGGTGTCCTGGGCAGAGTGCTGCATGTATGGTGGTCAATGTATGTGCGTAAGGCGATGGGAGGGACATGGTGGGCCATGTGTATGACTGTCCAGACAGTATGACTAATCCCTTTTCTGCTGTATTTTTCCTGCAGGTCAGTGCCCATCAGAAAAAGGGTATTTGTCGTGCCATCGCCAAGGATGTGCGGACCCTGGGGGTCTTTGACAGGCGGAGCACCCACTGCTGCAAACGTTGGGAGGACCTACGCCGCTGGGCAAGGAAGACCGCGGATGCCCAGCTGGGGCTGGCCTCCCAATGAGGAAGGGGTGCCTGTCGTACCCTGACCCCCCTGATGTTCCGCATCCTGGCGGTGGCCTATCTGGAGTTGGATGGGCGCTGAGGGCATCCCAGCAGCCACAAGGGGATGAGTACAAATTCAGAATCATGACTTTGCGCGCATTAAGGTTTTACCTGGGTGGGCATGTGGACTGTGGGTGCCCCTAGGCCAGGGCAAACATGGCAGGGAAGGTCCCTTTTTGGGCAGGCTCTAAAGCACTTCAACCCCAACGGTGTTAGTGGGCATCTCATACTGGTAAGGCCCTGTTTGTTTCTGGTGTGCAGCTGATGGCGTTATGGTATGTACCCCATGGGCTGGTGACTATCTTTGTAACTGGTAGTGCATGGCCTAGTGCATAGGGCTGCTCCCTATGTTTTGTGTACGCCAACGGTAGTGTTGTTGCTGGCATTGACCAAGTGTATCCTCTGTCTTTCCCCACCATTTTGTTTTGTCACCCTGTCCATGTGTGCATTAGCATCATCTGGCAGAGGAGCAGAGGCACCGGCAACAGAGAGAGCTGCATCCCACATGGGCTTAGAGGCTGAATCCACTGAGGGTGAGGGCACCAGTGGGACGGAGGGCGAGGGGGGCACCACGACAGAGACAGGAGGGGACACTACAGACAGTAACTCCTCCTCTGATGAAATCTCCATGGCAGTGGCGGACACCTCTGTGCCCACCCCAACAACAGGTACAGCCGCCACCCCCCAACCATCACTGCCCTCCCAGAAGCCCCTCAGCGTGTTTCCCGTGCCCGCTGACCCAGGAGGGTGGGCATCTCCTTCGCCCCAGGCACCTCAGGCCCTGCCCCAGTCAGCCCTGCTGCCTTCAGTGAGGAGGCTAGTGACCTCCTGAGATCCCTCACTGTTGGGCAGTCAACCATACTGAATGCCATCCACGGTGTCGAGAGGCATTTGCAACAAACAAATGCATACCTGGAGGGCATTCACTCTGGCGTGGCGGCCCAACAGAGAGCATTTCAGGCTTTGGTTTCCGCACTGATGGCAGATATTTTCCCTGTATCCAGCCTCCCCCTCTTCCTCTACCCAGTTCCAATCCCCTCAACCCCAGCCTATCCAAAGCACACCTTCAGACCAGCATTCACCCAAATCAACACAGAGAAGTGGCTCAGGCAAACACAAGCACCACACTTCATCTCACAGGCACTCACACAAGCAGCATCCCCATGCAGACACACTAACATCCACTGCCTCCACTGTGTCCCCCTCCTCCTCCTCGTCCACCTCCCTCCCAGTTGCGTCAATACTCACACCTGCATGCACTACATCCTCAGCCACTACCTCCATCACCAGCAAGCCCATCACTACACACCCCTCACTTGCAGTCACCACCCACACATCCCCTGTGTTCTCTCCCACTTTGTCTGTGACCCCTCCTCCTCCCAAAGTGCACAAACGCAATCACACACCCACCCAACAGTCATCCACCTCCCAACAGCATCCAGCTCATGCACCTGCACCCAAACACAGAAGACTGACACCTCCTACAACCACTCCCTCTTCCTCTACTCTCAAACCTTCACCCTCTTCCTGCCCCAATGTCCCTAAGAAGCTCTTCCTAGCAAACATTGAACTCTTCCCTACCCCTACTCCCCCCTCCTTCACCTCAAGTCAGGGTGGCCAAAACCCAGCCCAACACCTCAGCCACCAAATCCACGTCTGCTCTGGTGTCCACAGCTGTCAGAGGCTCAAAGGGGGCACTCGTCAGCCCAGCCAGTGTGCCACCAACCCCTGCCAAGGGCAAGAACATTCCGCCACCTGGCAAGGTGAAGAAGAGGACAGCATCCAGCAAGGGGAAGGAGCCACAACCACCCAGCAAGGCCACCTCAAAGACTCCAGCTGCCAGACCCAAGGTAACACCACCATCAGCCAAGTGCAGGAAGGGGCACAAAACACCAGCCAAAGCACGTCAGCCGTCTGAGCCTGCAGGTGAAGGCCTGGTGGCTACAAGAAAAACTGCCAGCACGCCACCTGCACCGCGGCCAGCACCGCCACCTGCACCGCGGCCAGCACCGCCACCTGCACCGCCGCTAGCACCACCGCAAGCACTGCTGCAAGCACCTCCACAAGCACCACTACTGTCAGCAGCAGCAGCCCCAGTGGGCAGCCGTCCGAGGATGCAGGAGAAAGGCTGGAGCCTCCCCCCATCACTGGAAGCACCGGAATCTGCACCGCCGCCAGCACTGCCACCTGCACCGCCACAAGCACCACCGCAAGCATCGCCACCTGCACCGCTGACAGTCACACCACTGCCATCAGCAGCAGCCCCAGTGGGCAGCCATCTGAGGCTGCAGGAGAAGGACTGGAGCCTCCCACCACCACTGGCAGCACCACCAGCACCGGCACTATCAACAATGTGCAGCCGTAGCCGGCGGCAGATGGACTGTAGCCCTCCCTCCATGGACTATCATGCATCCTGTTCACTGCAAATATCGTAGCTCTGACACCCAGGTGAGGGACTGTGACCTGCCCCCTCCCCCCCCAATGTGCTGCATCACTGGGCACCAAGCCCCCTCCAGAACCAGTGGAGAAAGGCATCCACTCACCCTATCCTTGGCAGGATGAAGCACACTGGGCACCAAGCCCCCTCCAGAACTAGTGGAGAAAGGCATCCACTCACCCTATCCTTGGCAGGATGAAGCACACTGGGCACCAAGCCTCCTCCAGAACCAGTGGAGAAAGGCATCCACTAACCCTATCCTTAGCAGGATGAAGAACGCTGGGCACAAAGCCCCCTCAGAAAAGTGGAGACAGGCATCCACTCACCCTATCCTTGGCAGGATGAAGCACACTGGGCACCAAGCCCCCTCCAGAATCAGTGGAACATGCCATCCACTTGAGAGACTGTGGCTTTGCACTCCCCAGGATAAAGCAGTGGGCAAACCACCTACTTGAGAGAATTGAGAGACTGTGGCTTTGCACTCCCCAGGACCAAGCAGGGGGCAAACCACCCACTTGAGAGACTTGAGAGACTGTGGCTTTGCACTCCACAGGACCAAGCAGTGGGCACACCAACCACTTGAGAGACTTGAGAGACTGTGGCTTTGCACTCCCCAGTATCAAACAGTGGACATGGAGCCCCCTCCAGGAGCAGTGGCGCAGTACCATCTTCCGGCTGAGGTGCCCCCCCTCCTCCTTCCCCCTGAGGTGCCTGTGTGTTTTCGACCTGATGCCCCTTCAGTGTCCCTCTCCATTTTGAGGCAGGAGTCAAGTGTGGGCTTGGCCTATGTGCTATAGCCCAGTGGGCCATGGACTATTTTTGTGTGAACATTGTCCTTCATGTTTTTATATATTGTATATATTGTACATGCTGTTTATTTATTTATGTATGCATTTCTCTAAATTTCTAATATTACACTCTTTTGACTCCATTCCTTTTGTCCTTGCGTTATTCCAGAGGGTTACGGGATGTATATGTAATGTTGTTGCATGTGTTTGTGTGTATGGTGTTGGGGGTGAGGGTGGTGGTGGGGGTGTTGTGTGTGTGTGTCACTCTCTTCCCCCCACCCTGTGTACTAGCTGCAGTACTCACAGTGGTCGTTGTCACCGGCGTTCGTACTCCTGGTATATGAGAAGATACAGCAGCATGGGTAACACCTGTAGTTCGGGCTCCATGGCGTCCTGGTTCTTCCTTGAGTGTTGAGATGTGAGTGGTTTCCCTTCAAAGTACTGTTTCCGTCATGCTTTTGATGGCGTTGGTACTGCCCCGGAAAAGCTGGCGGATGGGCGGGTTGTAATGGGGTGGACGTACATTGTGTTCTGCCTGTCTGTTGGCGGTTACCGCCGCCGTGTTTGTTGCTACCGCCATGGTGGTCGGTGTGTTAAAGTGGCTGTTTGTGTTGGCAGTTTCTGCTGTGGTTATGATTCCATTTTTGTTACCGCTGGCCTGTTGGCGGTATTACTGCCGCTTTAACACGGACCACCAGGGTTGTAATGGGGGCCTTACTACCTATCTCCCCATGCCTGCATGCCACCACCACCCCTCACCATGACACCCATCACTCCACTCCATCCCACACAGTGCACCACCACAATTAACTAACCTAAATGCCAAGCCCTGCATGCCATACCCACTGCTTGCACATCCATTCCAGCCCTGCATGTTCACCCACCACCAATGCATGCACAGCATGAAGAACTAACAATCCCACAATACATCACCATACACAAACAAAGGTGGCAGGGCAACATCAATAGTATAGGGGACGCTAGGGATGCAGAATATGTCACAGACATGTAGCATAATACACCACTTATATCCTCACTGGTGCCCCACACAACCTCAGTGGCGAGGAGGTGCCACGGCTACCCAGCCCCCCACCAGAAGATGCCCCCTGGTTCTGGATGAACTCCCTGGCCCATCAGGGACCATTGGTCAGTCGGATACCTGAGCCCACACCCAGTCCACCACATAGCCTCCCTCTTCAGTATCCGACTCCACATCAGTCACCCAACGACCCCAGACCTCTGCCCCCAGGACACATTAATCAGTAGTGTGCCCACCTCTACAGGGACCCCAGTCCACACCTCAGAGGCAAGACAATCCGGGTCCTGGGGTCAGTGGACATAGGCACAGGGGTCCGGGGACACTCCGAGGACAGCTGTGTGCGCCAGGGAGAGGAAAGGCCCAGGGAACCGACTGTCCAGGAGGCACTCACTAATGTCCTCGGGGCATACCAACAATCCCAGGACAAGATGGGTCAGGTGATAGACATCATGGAGAAGAACCAGCGGATGCAGGAGGAACACCACCAGGAGATCAAAAAAGAATTGCAGGGCATCAACACCACCATGGTCTCTATAGCAGGGGTGCTGGGTGATATTGCCAAGACCATGAGGGAGTACACATCACACCAGCGGGCCCCTTCCACTAACCAATCAACTGACCAGCCCTCCACATCTGCTACAGCTAGTGGACAGGAGGCCCTGCCACAGGACCCACAGGCCACTAGCACCCCTCCCCTTGCAGAAGGTGAACTACCCCTTAAACAGTTGCTGCATCCCAGACAGACACCAGAAACACTTGCCAAGACCATGACAACCACCAGGAAATGAGACCCTCCTGAATGTCCTCCTTGTGTTCCACTGTGTCACCTTGTCCACTTTGAACTGCCATTGCTCCTCTTCCTATGGCCCCTTGGACACTGGACCTGTGCTACAAACAGTCTGGACCACTACCCTGGACTATTACAAACCATCACCCCATTTCATTGCACTATTCCTTCATAATTTTCACTTTAATAAACACCCTTGACCACAACTGGAGTAATAGTGCTTTATCTGACAGAAATGTGCAATGTATTGAACTGTATCATCCTGTGCAATTGTCCAGAACTTTGTGATTCCATCCAACAAATAGCCTGTAACAGGTTGTAGTCATGACATCAGTGCACAGTTGTAACCACACCAACATCTGCAAAATGGGAAGGCATAGGTGACAGTCAGTAGGGATGCTAAGGAAGTGACTGTCATCATGCTACAGCCACACACACAAAAAAAATATTAGAGGAATGGTCAGTTCTACTGTCTTACCTGTATGTCTTTGGAAGTACTGCAGTATAACTGATTACCTGATGTCCACAACCTCATCCTCTTCCTCCTCATCCTCATCCTCACTGTTCTCGGGGTCCACTGCTTCCACTGGAGCATTTTCACCCTCCTCCTCCTGCAGATAGGGCACATGTCATCTGATGGCCAAGTTGTGCAACATGCAGCATACAACTGTCGCGCCGCAACGCGCGGCGCGAGCCGAGCGTTCGGCACAAGCCGCGCATTCGGCTCGGGCCGCGCTTCGCGTCCTTAAGACGCGGCGCGCCCCGAGCCTTTCCTGCACCCTATGAGGCCCCAGAGCTTACTTGGGGCCTCGCTCTGTTCTCTCACCTCCGTTTCTGTTAGTATCTCCTAACCCCTCTTACCTGTTGTGGCTTCTTTCTTCTTTCTTCTGTCTTCTTTCTTTTTGGGTCTGTTTTTTGCACTTTCCTTTATGTCTTTTCCCCTTCCCAGGTTACCCTTGTCTTCCCAGCATTCCTCCTTCCCTATTCTCTATGGTTTCTATCCTATTCTATTCTATCTACTTTTCCCTATCCAAGATGGTGTCCTTTTTCTTCCTGTGGGTCACTTCCTGTTTTATGGTATTTAAGGGTGGTTTTTTCTTCTCTTCATTGCGCTGCAACACTCTCTGTTCAGATGGTGTCCTCGCTCCTGATTTCCTAGCCTTTGGTTCTGGAATTCGCCATTTCTGTGTTATTTACGTCAGTTCTTTTTGATTCCTGTTCCTCTGTTCTTGTTTTCAGGAATCCTCTGTGAATCTTCTCTTGGAGGTTTTTTCCCCTTCTTCTGAAGGTTTTTTTTCCCTCTGGCGCTACTTTCTTTAGGTCACGGTCTGTTCTTGGCGTTCCATTGCCTACAGCACCGTGGCTACCAGAAAGAGTCGCCCCTTTTTGGGCCAAAGCCGAACCCTCAAGATCCACGCCTCAAGATCTGCAAACTCCAGGCGCAAGCAGCACGTGAGTCGTGACAGATTGCAGCGCCCAACCATTCCGACGTCTTCTAACACCATGGAAGACACTGTGGTAGCAGCTGCAGATCCGGATCAATCTCTCTTGACGACAATTCAACAACAAGCTCAAGAAATACAACAACTACGTAGTGAGAATGCTGCATTGCGACAGGCTTTGGCTTTCCGTAGTGGTGACGTTCCGACGCTCTCCGCCTCTACCCATCGTTTTTCTGGGGAGCCAACCCAACTGCGTGAGTTCCTTGATTCCTTAACAGTTTACTTCGCCTTCCGACCCACCCAGTTCTCCCAAGACAGAACAAAAGTGGGTTATCTCATCAGTGCCTTATCCGGTCCTGCCTTGGCCTGGGCAACCCCGATGGTATCATCTAACGATCCGGTATTGTCGGACTATTCGGCCTTCGTGAATCGCTTCAAGCAGATGTTTAGTCGTCCAGGATTGGAGGCTTCAGCGGAAGAAGCCTTATGCGATATTCATCAAGGCTCACAAGATGTCCTTCAATACATAACACGCTTTCGTCAGCTAGCGGCAGAGACCACCTTGGTGGAACGTACTTTGGTGACTTTGTTTCGTAGAGGACTCAAAGAGGAAATAAAGGATGAACTAGTACATTCCACCAGAGTGGAAGATCTTCGTGGCCTGATGGATCAAGCCCTTTCCATCGAGTATCGCCTTCAGGAACGGAGAGCAGAGAAGAGAAAGAGTAGAGGGTCTTTCCAACCAAGCACTTCACGAGTTTTTCCACATCGTTCTGAGGAACCTCGCCCTCCTGTCAGAGACATCGAAGGAGAACCCATGCAGGTGGATACAACTCGAGGCCCTCTCTCCGCTAGCGAACGAGAAGATAGACGAAAGAAGGGGTTGTGTTTGTACTGCGGTTCTGCCGGCCACATGCTTCGTACCTGTCCAGTACGTCCTTCAAGGCCATCGGGAAACGCCACTTCCCGTCCTCTGTAAGAAGGGAGGGGACGGGATTAGCAGCTATACCTTCCATCAGTTCCTTTAATGACAATACTACATCCTTGTTCATTGTACCAGTCATGTTACAATTACCTGATGGCCGTCAAGAGAAAACTATGGCACTACTAGATTGTGGAGCTAGTGGAATTTATATGGATAAGAAGTGGGCCACTACTCAACAAATTCCTATACAACCTAAGGAGATTCCCGAACAAGTACACACGGTGGACGGATCCTTGATATCATCGGGTCCAGTTAATACTACTACCCTGATGCTGAGTTTACAGATCGGTAACCATCAGGAACACATCTCCTTTGACCTTATAACTTCCCCCAATCATACCATCATTCTTGGAATCCCGTGGTTCATCAGACATAACCCATATGTGAACTGGGCTACCCGGACGGTTTCCTTGTCCTCACAGTTCTGTCACGAACACTGTTTTGCTTCTGACAAGTATTGGTCACCAAAGAGATCAATAATCACGGAAGGTACTACCGGTTCGACCATTAATACAGTCCAAGGAGTTCCTGAACACTATTTGGAGTTTCAAGACGTATTCCAAAAACCCTCCAGACTAGTGTTACCTCCACATCGAGATTATGATTGTGCTATTCCCTTGGAACCTGGCACTATCGTTCCTTTTGGAAGGATGTATTCCCTCACGGAAACTGAAAAGGAAGTACTAAAGGAGTACTTGGAAGAACATATTCAAAGTGGTCTTATTGTTCCATCGTCTTCTCCGGCCGGGGCTCCTCTCTTTTTCGTGCCCAAGAAGACAAAGGATCTTCGCCCTTGCCTGGATTTTAGAGGCCTGAATAAGATAACTATTAAGGATCGATATCCTTTGCCTCTCATTAGGGACATTTTAGAGGCAGTCAGAGGGGCCCAACAGTTTACCAAACTAGATCTACGGGGAGCCTACCACCTTTTACGCATTAAAGAAGGAGATGAGTGGAAAACGGCCTTTAGGACTCCATTTGGTCACTTTGAATACAGAGTAATGCCCTTTGGTCTTACTAATGCCCCCGCAATCTTTCAGAGATTTATGGACTCAGTGTTTTCTGATCTCCTGAATCAGACAGTTGTCATCTACCTAGATGATATTCTTATTTATTCTAGAAATCCCGAACTCCATTCTTTCCATGTGAAACAAGTCCTTCAACGACTCCGGGCACATCAACTATTTTGCAAACCCGAGAAGTGTGAGTTTGACAAGACGGAAGTCAAATATCTAGGTTATCATTTAAGTCCCACAGGCGTAGCTATGGATCCAGAAAAAGTACAAGCTATTCTAGGTTGGCCTTCTCCATCTTCTATTAAAGAAACACAATGTTTTCTAGGATTAGCGAATTTCTATCGGCAATTCATCGCAGACTTTGCAAAACAAACTAGCCATATAACTCACACTTTAAAGAAGGAAAGTCTAACTAAAGGGTTTGTCTGGACTAAAGATGCCGAAACAGCCTTTCAGGATTTAAAGAAAGCATTCACGCAAGCTCCCATTTTAAGACATCCAGATACCAACAAACAATTTATTGTCGTCACCGATGCTTCTGAAAAGGCCATTGGAGCCGTCCTACTCCAACAACAGGAGGATGATGGTCTTGAACATCCTGTTTTCTATCTGTCTCATATACTCTCTATTGCAGAACAACATTACTCAGTACTAGAAAGAGAATTGTTGGCTCTGAAAACAGCTTGTATAGAATGGAGACAATTCCTGATGGGTTCCAAGGAGCCCTTTGAAGTGAGAACAGACCATCGAAACTTACAATGCTTACGAAATTTCGTATGCCAAAATAGTCGTCAAGCTCGTTGGGCCTTCTTCTTCAGCCAGTATGATTTTTACATTACACATATTCCTGGCTCCCAAAACATTCTGGCTGATGCTCTGTCGCGTCGTTATCCAGATTGTACACCTGCCCCAGCTCAACATCTACTGGAACCTAATAAGATCATTGGGGTAGCTCAGTCTTTTCTGGAGGAGGTACAACTAGAATACTCCAATCTATCTGATGACGAAGTAGAGAACTTAAGGCCTCTATTACACAAGAGACAAGGATACTATTATTATCAAGATCTGTTATTCATCCCTACTAACAGAGTTAGAGAAAAGGCATTACAAATGTGTCATGATTCACCGGTTGCTGGTCATAGAGGCATTAAGGCCACACAAGAACTGCTATCACGATTTTTCTGGTGGCCTACTTGGAAACTGGATATTGAAACATACGTTCAGGCGTGTCCCACATGCGCTCAAGTCAAGATTCCCCGAATCAGACCTGCAGGATTACTCCAGCCCTTGCCGGTTCCGCCAACACCATGGCACACCATCTCTACTGATTTTATGTGTTCGTTACCACCTTCAGCAGGAAACCGGGTAATCATGGTCACTGTGGACTCTTTTACTAAGATGGCTCATTTCACTGCTCTGAAAAAGCTTCCTACATCCCAAGAACTAAGCCAGATATTCATCAACCACATTTTCCGTCTTCATGGACTTCCTCATACCATTATATCTGATAGAGGACCTCAGTACATTTCCCGGTTTTGGAGGTATTTTTGCAAGACACTTAATATCAATAGAGCTCTGTCATCGGGCTTCCATCCTCAGACCAATGGACAGACAGAGCGTCTGAATCAAGGCCTTGAACAATACCTTCGTTGTTTTTGCAACTCTACTCAAAGCAACTGGAACACTTATCTTCCTATTGCTGAATTCTCTTACAATAATTCAGTCCATAGTGCCTCCAAGACCACTCCTTTTTTCTGTTCTTATGGTTTTCATCCTACCTCTTTTCCTACTTTTTCTCAGTCTCCCACTCCCTTGCCCGCTATTACTTATTTTTCCAACCGCCTTCTACAAATCCATAGACTGATTCGATCCAATCTTTTACACACCAAACGATATATGAAGAAAGTAGCAGACAAGAAACGTAGGACCACTCCGGACTACCATCCACAAGATAAAGTTTGTCTTTCTTCTAAATTCTTACCCTCACGTCTCTCTCAGAACAAGTTCACACCTCGCTACTACGGCCCTTTCCGTACTCTCCAGTTGCTTAATCCTGTCACTGTCCGTCTTCACTTGCCTCACACGTGGAAGATTCATCCAGTCTTCCATGTCTCCCAACTCAAACCTTATGTGCCTGATCCTTATTCCCGTCAGTTTTCCTGTCCTCCTCCTGTCTTAGTGGATGATGTTCCTGAATATGAGGTTCAGGAAATTTGTGACTCCCGACTTTTTCACAAACGTCTGCAGTATCTGATTCATTGGAAGGGTTATCCTCTCAGTGAATGTTCTTGGGAAGATGCATCTTCTGTTCATGCTCCTCTTCTGATTCAGCGCTTTCACCGTTTATTTCCTTTCAAACCAGGGCCTTTGGGAGGGGGGCCTACTGTCGCGCCGCACCGCGCGGCGCGAGCCGAGCATTCGGCACAAGCCGCGCGTTCGGCTCGGGCCGCGCTTCGCGTCCTTAAGACGCAGCACGTCCCGAGCCTTTCCTGCACCCTACGAGGCCCCAGAGCTTACTTGGGGCCTCGCTCTGTTCTCTCCCTCCGTTTCTGTTAGTATCTCCTAACCCCTCTTACCTGTTGTGGCTTCTTTCTTCTGTCTTCTTTCTTTTTGGGTCTGTTTTTTGCACTTTCCTTTATGTCTTTTCCCCTTCCCAGGTTACCCTTGTCTTCCCAGCATTCCTCCTTCCCTATTCCCTATGGTTTCTATCCTATTCTACAGGGAGTGCAGAATTATTAGGCAAATGAGTATTTTGACCACATCATCCTCTTTATGCATGTTGTCTTACTCCAAGCTGTATAGGCTCGAAAGCCTACTACCAATTAAGCATATTAGGTGATGTGCATCTCTGTAATGAGAAGGGGTGTGGTCTAATGACATCAACACCCTATATCAGGTGTGCATAATTATTAGGCAACTTCCTTTCCTTTGGCAAAATGGGTCAAAAGAAGGACTTGACAGGCTCAGAAAAGTCAAAAATAGTGAGATATCTTGCAGAGGGATGCAGCACTCTTAAAATTGCAAAGCTTCTGAAGCGTGATCATCGAACAATCAAGCGTTTCATTCAAAATAGTCAACAGGGTCGCAAGAAGCGTGTGGAAAAACCAAGGCGCAAAATAACTGCCCATGAACTGAGAAAAGTCAAGCGTGCAGCTGCCACGATGCCACTTGCCACCAGTTTGGCCATATTTCAGAGCTGCAACATCACTGGAGTGCCCAAAAGCACAAGGTGTGCAATACTCAGAGACATGGCCAAGGTAAGAAAGGCTGAAAGACGACCACCACTGAACAAGACACACAAGCTGAAACGTCAAGACTGGGCCAAGAAATATCTCAAGACTGATTTTTCTAAGGTTTTATGGACTGATGAAATGAGAGTGAGTCTTGATGGGCCAGATGGATGGGCCCGTGGCTGGATTGGTAAAGGGCAGAGAGCTCCAGTCCGACTCAGATGCCAGCAAGGTGGAGGTGGAGTACTGGTTTGGGCTGGTATCATCAAAGATGAGCTTGTGGGGCCTTTTCGGGTTGAGGATGGAGTCAAGCTCAACTCCCAGTCCTACTGCCAGTTCCTGGAAGACACCTTCTTCAAGCAGTGGTACAGGAAGAAGTCTGCATCCTTCAAGAAAAACATGATTTTCATGCAGGACAATGCTCCATCACACGCGCCCAAGTACTCCACAGCGTGGCTGGCAAGAAAGGGTATAAAAGAAGGAAATCTAATGACATGGCCTCCTTGTTCACCTGATCTGAACCCCATTGAGAACCTGTGGTCCATCATCAAATGTGAGATTTACAAGGAGGGAAAACAGTACACCTCTCTGAACAGTGTCTGGGAGGCTGTGGTTGCTGCTGCACGCAATGTTGATGGTGAACAGATCAAAACACTGACAGAATCCATGGATGGCAGGCTTTTGAGTGTCCTTGCAAAGAAAGGTGGCTATATTGGTCACTGATTTGTTTTTGTTTTGTTTTTGAATGTCAGAAATGTATATTTGTGAATGTTGAGATGTTATATTGGTTTCACTGGTAATAATAAATAATTGAAATGGGTATATATTTGTTTTTTGTTAAGTTGCCTAATAATTATGCACAGTAATAGTCACCTGCACACACAGATATCCCCCTAACATAGCTAAAACTAAAAACAAACTAAAAACTACTTCCAAAAATATTCAGCTTTGATATTAATGAGTTTTTTGGGTTCATTGAGTACATGGTTGTTGTTCAATAATAAAAATAATCCTCAAAAATACAACTTGCCTAATAATTCTGCACTCCCTGTATTCTATCTACTTTTCCCTATCCAAGATGGTGTCCTTTTTCTTCCTGTGGGTCACTTCCTGTTTTATGGTATTTAAGGGTGGGTTTTTCTTCTCTTCATTGCGCTGCAACACTCTCTGTTCAGATGGTGTCCTCGCTCCTGATTTCCTAGCCTTTGGTTCTGGAATTCGCCATTTCTGTGTTATTTACGTCAGTTCTTTTTGATTCCTGTTCCTCTGTTCTTGTTTTCAGGAATCCTCTGTGAATCTTCTCTTGGAGGTTTTTTCCCCTTCTTCTGAAGGGGTTTTTTCCCTCTGGCGCTACTTTCTTTAGGTCACGGTCTGTTCTTGGCGTTCCATTGCCTACAGCACCGTGGCTACCAGAAAGAGTCGCCCCTTTTTGGGCCAAAGCCGAACCCTCAAGATCCACGATCAAGATCTGCAAACTCCAGGCGCAAGCAGCACGTGAGTCGTGACAACAACAACTATCTGGCAGACCTTCTCATGGCAGTAGCAGAGGGATTCACCTGTCAGATACAGGCACCTGAACCTGGCCTTCAGGAGACAGAAGGTCCTTTCAATAATCCTCCTGGTATGCGCATGAGCATCATTATATCTATTCTCAGCCCCTGTCCTCGGATTCCCTCCAGGGGTCAAGAGCCAGGACACGTTTGGGTAGCCAGAATCACCTGCAAGAAGTGAGGGACAAACATTAGCCTTGAACAATGGAATGGGGGATGACTCCTGAAGGCATACACCGATATACATTGGGTGGCTACCCTATACACCACACTCTGTGCCTCTGTAGTTGTGCCATCACTTGTAGGACACTGGTATTCCTCAGGACGAAGGTGTCATGCACCGACCCAGGAAACTTGGCAGTGACATGGGATGTACTGGTCAGCAAGGCACACCATCTGGACATTGAGTGAGTGGAAACTCTTCCTATTCCTGAACACCTGTTCATTGGCCCAGGGATATGTCCCATTGCATAGAATTGAGCCTTCACAGTGGCCAAATCTTCTACTTGGGGGAAAGCGATGTAGCTGCACATGTGTTTGAGCAAGGCAGCCAAAACCCTTGCTAGCACTATTGAGAACATTGGCTGTGACTGTCCAGCAGCCAAGCCCACTGTCACTTGGAAAGAGCCTGTTGTCAGGAAATGGAGCACTGATAGGACCTGCACAAAAGGGGGGATACCAGTGGAATGATGAATAGCAGGTATCAGATCAGTCTCTAACTGAGCATACAGATCTGTGATTGTGGCCCTGCCCAGTCTATAGGTGAGTATTGTGTGCCTGTCCTCCAGTGTAGCCAAGTCCACAAGGGGTCTGCACACGGGGGCTTACCTCCTCCTCCTATTCCTCTGCAGTGGTAGACACCCAAGGGACAGAAGAGTGAGAAAGGAGTGACAACATGAAAAATGGATCCACCACTTCAGAGTACATAGAGCGTGTATGTTACTGGACACTGCAAATGGCTATGTATGTACAATCAACACCAATGACGCAATTTTTATTCTAAATTGTGTACCAGTGCTGTAAAATAGCAACTGCCTGTCCTGTATGTAGGGACAGGTGGAAGTGATCTCACTTCGTCGGCATTGGGCATCATGGCAGAAGGCAGTATGCACTGCTGTGCAATTCCTCATTGGCTAACATGGGGCTCTAGGGAGTACAGTATCCAATGAGGATCACCGGCGACGGTGACGATGTACACTGCCGTGGACGTGACTGCCATTTTCTGGCTATCACCTCACTTGATTCCTGACTTTCCACTGGACAACACCTCCAATGCGTGTGCTGCTGTGAACTGTGTCTGGAACCTGCCATGGGCCGTGCACAGGGGAAAGGGCCCCTGCTTTCACTTCAGAGGAGTTAGAGTGCCTGGTGGATGGGGTCCTATTTCTGTGTGGACAGCTGTATGGGCCTCCAGACCAACAGGTGAATACACCATGGGGACGATGCATGCAACAAAGCTGCTTGGAGATGTGTGTGTGTGCTGGCAGTGTGTCATTTTGGTGGGGGGTATGGCTGGTAATAGTGTACTTGCAGGGCCTCAGGTGATGTGTGTGCCATTTGAGGAATAAATGATGTCTGAACACCATATGTGTGACAGGCTGGATATTTGGATTCATGGTGTCCCTCTGTGTTTCCCTGCAGGTCAGCGCTCATCACAAGGAGGGCCTGTGGTGTGCCACCGCCAAGGAGGTGCGGACCCTGGGGGTTTATACGCGGCGGAGCACACACTACAAGAAATAGTGGGAGGACCTGACGTGCTGGGCCTGGAAGACCGCAGAAGCCCAGCTGGGAACGGCCTCCCAACGAGGAAGGGGTGCCCATCAGAACCTGACCCTCCTGATGGCCCGCATACTGGCGGTGGCCTATCCAGAGCTGGATGGGTGCTTGAGGGCATCACAGCGGCCACAAGGGGGTAAGTCTAGTGTGTGACAACCATCTTTGTTGCCTGGCATGGGATTCTGGTGGTGGGATTTAGTCAGTGAATGCCCCTTTATGCCAGCTCATACATTGCTGCGTGGTCCAGCTCAGGGTCATTGGGTGAATAGCAAAAGCTGGATAGCTAGCTAGGTGACTTTCCATGTCATACAGGGCTTGGTAGGTCCCAGGAGGGGTGCAGATGGCAGTGTTTGGCCCTTATCCTGCTGTGGTACCTAGCCAATGGTATGCCAGTGCAGTGCATACTGCTCAATCTTGGTCCCTGCGTGTGATTGTGATGTGTATGCCATCTATGGTGTTGATACGGTAATTGACCCACTGCTCCCTTTCTTTGTCCCCCCCTATTTTCCTTCTGTCATCCTCTCCATGTGTGCATTAGCATCATCTGGTGAAGGAGCAGGGGCACTGGCGAGTGAGAGAGCTGCAGCCCAGGGGACCCAGGTGGCAGAGTCCACCAACGCCGAGGGGACCAGTGGGACGGAGGGTGAGGGGAGCACCACAGCTGGGACAAGAGGTGACAGCACTGACTCTGAAACCTCCTCCGATGGCAGCTCCCTGGTGGTGGTGGACAGATCTGGAACCACCCCAGCTACAGGTACAGCAGCCACCCCTGTACCAGTACTGCCCTCCCAGTAGCTCCCCACGAGTTGCCCAGGCCCGCTCACCCAGGACGGTGGGCATCTCCTTTGCCCCAGGCACCTCAGGCCCTTCCCCAGTGAGCCCTGCTGCCCTCAGTGAGGAGGCTATTGACCTGCTGAGATCCATCTCTCTAGGGCAGTCAACCATAGTGAATGCCATACAGGGGCTGGCATCCCAGATGCAGCAATTCAATGCCTTCCTGGAGGGCATTTACAGTGGCTTGGCGGCCCTACAGAGATCGTTTAAGGCTCTGGCCTCCTCTCTGATGGCAGCCAGTGCCCCTGGTCCTACCGTCCCCCCTCCAACTACCACTATTCAGACCCAGTATTCTCAACCCCAACCCATCCCATACACACATACAGACAAGCATGCACACAAAACATCACACAAGAGTGGCACAGACAAACATAGGCACCAAACTTCAAGCCACAAGCACTTACACAAACAAAAGACAGATACACACACAACAACATCCATTGCCTCCACTGTCTCCTACTCCTCCTCCCTCACAGCCACATCCACACTCACACCTTCATGCGCTGCATGTACCGGGCCCTGCCACTGGTACACCCTTGCTCACAGACACCACAAGAGCAGACCCGCAGACATGCACGCTACATACCACATGCGCAGTCACCACCACCTCATGCAGCACTCCCACCTCACTTGCAGACACCACAACATCCATCCACAAGTCCTGCTTTTCCTCTCCCACCCTGTGTGCCCACCCTCCAGAGAAACACAAATGCTCGCAATCAGACCCCCAACAGCCACCCATCTCACACATGCACACTGTCCATGCAGCTGCACCAAAGTCCAGCACACCAACTCCTCCTACAACCACTCCCTCTACCTCCACTCCCTTCCCTCCTCCCACATCCCATCCCAATGTCCCTAATAAGGTTTTCTTTGCCCATCTTGACCTCTTGCCTAACCCTAGCCCCCATCCTGTCCGTAAGTGCAAGGTCCCATCCACCCAGCCCGGCACCTTAGACAACCAGTCTGCCACTGCTCCCACCCACAAATCTGCTGCTGCCACTAAGGGGCCCTTGAGTGGGAAGGCAGCCACTCCCAGCAAGGAGACACCTCCGCCTCAGAAACAGAGGTCTAAGGTGGCAGAACCAAAGAGACAGAGGACAGGGTCAGGGTAGGCACCTCCTAAACTGGGAGGCAAGGACACAAGTCAAACAAGTCACATGACAAAGGCCAAGCGGGCCCATCACATGAATGAACCCAAAGATCCCTATTCACCACCTGAGGGCAAGGACCCCCATCCAGCACATGAAGGCAAGGATCCCCATCCACCGTCTGAGAGCAAGGCTCCCCATCTACCACCTGAGGGCAAGGATCCCCCTCTCCACTACTAGAGGCCACAGAACTCCCTCCAGGGACTGTGGGTTAAGACTCCCCTCCAGGGGCAGTGGGCAAGGAGCCCTTTTCAGAACCAGTGGGCAAGGAGCCCCCTCCAGAACCAGTGGGCAAAGAGCCTCTCCAGAACCAGGGGAAAGATACCCACTCCAGGGACTGTGGTCTCAGACTCCCCTCCAGAACCAGTGGGCAAGGAGCCCCCTCCAGCTTAGGTGTCCCACCAACCCCCACCTCCCACCCCTTCCACCTGAGGTGCCTTCCTATTTCCAACATGATGCCCCGGAACAGTGGAGTCCAGATGATGTCAGGAGTCAAGTCGGGGCTCGGATGATGCCCTGTGGCCATGTGGCCCTTTAGTACTTTGGACGGGCCATTGGCCCAATCTTTACATTGATGTGTATATAGTTATTTATTTATTCATTATGGTGGCTCTTGGCAGCAAATTGCCGTGCTTGTACTACAGATATGTGTCCTTGCATTCTTTGGTCCTGGGTCCTGTAACTGTCGATGTACTGTGCAGCTGGTTGTGTGTGTGTGCATGGTGTGTGTTGTACGTGTCTGTGTCACTCTCCTTTTCCTCCCTCCCTCCCTTATGTGCTAGGTGGCTGTACTCACCATGGCGTGGTAGACCATCGGGAAGACTTAGCGTTCCGGTTCCATGGCGGCCGCGGAGTCCTCTGTGTCCCTGAGGTGAGTCTTTCCTTTTCTGTAATGTGTTTCTGCCAAGCTTTTGATGGCGTTGCTAATGCCCTGGAAATCCTGGCTGTTTGTTAAGTCATGATATGGCGGGTGGTATCTTGACTTCTGCCGGGCTGTAGGTGGCTACTGCTGTGGTCGGTGGTGTTAGCGCCCTAGCGGTTGGTGTGGTACATTGGCTGTCTATGGGAGGTCTCACCGCCATGGTCAAAATTTGGCGTTAATTACTGCCAGCCTGTTGGCGGTATTACTGCCACTTTAACAGTGGCGGTCAGTACACCGCCAATGTCATAATTAGGGCCTATATGTTTTTTCAGGATGCCTATATATTGACTATTACAGTATTGGTGCATGCATTCAATCAGTGACAGAAGCTTGGCATTGACGTGACTTTATTAAGTTTAAAAGTGCGGCATCTTCATCACAGAATTCATTTAAAAAATGAATGCTAGTGCTGGTTCAAGGGCAATTGCTAGATTTCTGCTTTGAGTGCTTGTTTTGCTGGGACACCCAGAATTGGTAGTCATAGTAAAGGTATTTGGATTAGGCCTCACATCAAATTGTATTTGTTTTTTTAGAACTTTTCTTTATCCACTCGCACATGAATAAGGCTGGTAGTAAATACAATCTTCTTTAAAGCATATTAGGATCTTTGTATAATGCACAAAGCTTTGAAATCTCACCTTGAACTAATTAATAACCTGTTCTAGAAGATCTACTTTAAAGTGCAATGGGTATTCCTGGATGTGGGTCCCATGCCACTATTCCCATGTCCTCAAGCTGCACGTCACTTATGAAGCACAAGAAGACAGAAACCAATAATAATTTGACCTAGTTTAGTAGTTTGTGTTGGACTGTTCCATTTGGAATAGGATCAAAGCTGATTTGCATATGGCTAGTTTCTTTCTAGAGCAGTACAGAGAGAAAAATAATTATGGAGTAGTATGTGGCTCAGGAAATTGCCAGTTGCTGGACTAACTTAAGCATTGCAACCATCACATTTTGGCTTTCCATTCATTAGACAACTGGGGGCATATTTCCTAAATGTTCATGCAGCACAGGAATCCACCTTGTTGTGCTGCGTGAAAGACAGAGGGGAGGCATGTACCATATTTAACATCATATGGCACGTCCCTGCTTTCTGCTTGTGCTGACGAACAAAGTGCTGCCTAGCAGCAACCCAGGCACCCATGCACCATGGTGCCAGGGTGTCTGTGATGTAAGCAGGATTGTTTTTGTTTAGGAAGGGACATCTTCCTGAACAAAAATAAGCCTTTGAGGCAATTCCCTCTTTGCATGTATGCAGCACAGCGCAGCACACATAGAAAGAGGAAAAAATTAGGAGAACCAAAAATATTTCTCCTTGTTACACCTCAAAGCATTTTGACGCATTCCCAGCCTACCACTAATAGTAAATCTGGGAAAGCACCAAAATATGTGGGAGGATGAATGGAAATGCCTACGCTCCACCCATGGAACGCCTCCCTGGAATAGAGTAACACAATGCAGCAAAATGCACTGCCTTACTTTACTCCACATTTACCAACCCATGCAGGACCATGAAAGGTGGCCTTGTGTGGCTTGGTGAATGTCAAGCTAGGTTTTTCATCACCCTTGCACCCCCTTGCCTGGAGAAATGGAGATGCAAAGCCATGATAAATATGGTCCAAAACACATATTAATTATGTGTTTTATGTTAATACAGAAGATGACTGTCAGAAATGGGGTTTCTGGTTGACTAGGGTATGCAATAAAGCCAGGCAGAACCCACCCATTCTAGTCAGGGAGAGGGAGTTACTCACCCACGATAACCCCTGCTCACCCCCTTGGTAGCTTGGCAAGAGTAGTCAGGCCTATCCCAGAGTCAATCTGTAAAACGATTGCACAACACACACTACACACGTGAAGCACTATTCCCACCACAAAGGAAACACAACATCAAGTTATATAAAAATAAATTATATTGTACACATCATCATTAAACCAAACACAACATGTCAGTAATACTGACTCACTAACATTACAGCCATACCAAACATGCCTACGCCACCCCTCATAAATCAGACAATGCTCCCTAAAAATAAGGCAGGGCATTTCATATGCAATCCTATGAGACGGCAGCACTCACAGCAGAGAGAAACCAAATAGGCTGTTTGTCACTACCAGGACAGGAAATGCAACCAGGCACATGTCCTGTCTTCTACATACATAGCACCCTGCCCATAGCGCTAGCATGGCCTACCTCAGTGACTTACATGTGGTAAAAAGGGAGTTCTGAGCCTGGCAAGTAAATTTAAATGTCAGGTCCCTGTGGTAGAAAACTGCACATGTAGGCCCTGCACTAGCAGGCCTGAGACAGGTTAGAAAGGCTACTTCTGTGGGTGGCGCAGACAGCACTGCAGGCCCACTAGTAGCATTTATTTTACAGGCCCTTGATATAGTGATACCACTGTACAAGGGACTTACAGGTAAAAATAAATGTGCCAATTAGGTATTAGCCAATCATGCCAACTTTAGAAGGGAGAGCACCTGCACTTTAGCACTGATCAGCAGTGGTAAAGTGCTCAGAGTTCTAGAGCCAACAGCAAGAGGTCAGAAAAAATAGGAGGAAGGAGGTAAAAACTCTGGGAACGAACCCGCAAAAAGAGCCAGGTCCAACAATGACAATAATGACATTTTTGACTAAATATAAAGTAAAGTCTCTGTAGACCAGCAGCTTAAAGTACACTAATCCTCTGTGGCAGTAATCTATTAGAATGCAGTTACATCAAAAACAAAAGAAATCCAGCTAGGCTTACTGCCAACACAAGGCGTACACGTACAGATGTGTAAATAACCAGTTCATGTCCCAATGACAGTATAAACTTTACTTTTCAATGTACTGCCGCAGGAGAAAGATTTGTCTAGTCCTTAAAAGAAAAAAAAAATGATGGGGTGTACCTCGGGATATTTAACCACAGAAGGAATCAAATGGATCTTTCCAAGAAGGCACTCCCAGGCAATGTCTCCCTCAGTGGTATACTTTCGGTGCAGGAAATGGAGCATAAGACTACACCGAAACTCATAAAGACCTGGAAGGCTAAATGTGCTAAAAACAATGTTTGAAAAAGGTGTTCTAGGGACTGCTTCGATTGAAGCTAGGTTAGGGGTATTAATGTATCAACATAGCACATAGGTATTTGAGCCTTACAAAACAGCATGTAAAACCGACGATTCTCTAGCCGCTTTTTTCATAAAACTACCTAAAATATAACATAGAATGCAAACTTTCAAACTGACCATCATTTCTTAATATTTGTTTTGACATCATTTCAGAGAGTGTGATTTGTCCTATGGAGGAATGACAAGTGATCATAGGAAGGCTTAAATGCTAACAGAAATACAGCTCGCTTGTCACTTAAGGCTCTATAAAGAACAATGGTTTAACAAGCAGCGCACAATTTTGACAGTGGTGGCGGAGAGAGACAACGACAAGCTTGTCAATGAAGTCTAGAATAAAAAAAATATATTAATGCTGTAAAGGACCAAGACAGCAGGAGGAATAGTAAGGTCAGTACAGACAAGGTATTACCAGTGTTTTCATGTCAGTTCACGGATGGTGGGAAATGCATGATGCAAGGATCAGCTCTGGCAGATTGCACAGCCAGCTCACTTCAACAGACAGGATTCATTGAGCTAACTCCCTCTAACAAGGCTGGTTTACAGAGAGCCAGAATCAAAGAAAGACTGAATTTATTGTGCTGGTTTACAAGGAGCCAGAATCAAAAAAAAGATTGAATTTACCATTTGAGCTGTAACATAAAGATGTCCAGAAACAATATTTATCGCACAGATTTTTATTTCCCAAAATGTCTGAGGTAATAAGAAGATCTGTATTCTAATAGAATGTGCAATTAATTGTCAGAGGCAATATACTTATACTCACTCGGTGTAGGCATTAGACTGCTCCAATTATTAATTCTGTCCACTATATACATCTTAAAAAATGTGACGAAATGGTACACATTATTTACAAGACCGTGAGCCATAATTACTACACAAATTTAGTAAATCTGTTGTTCACCATGCAAAAGGCCTCATTTCGAGTTTGGCTGTCTCAGGAAATCCATGTTGGCAGTGGCAGCCTTACCGCCAACAGGCTGGCGGAGAAGACCACCAAATTATGACCGTAGCGGGATTCCCAACAGAATACATCCAAAACACCGCTGGCACTGCCACTGCGGTCAAAACGCAACAGATGACTGAAGGCACCTGCAGGACAGTGGAAACCATGTTTCTGCCAGACAGATTATGAGGAAGCACACCACCAAGGTTTCTGCCGCGGTCACACCACCACGGCAACCCAGGTGGAAATGAACTGCATAAAAGGAGACACTCACCATCAGGAAGTCACACTTGTCTGGAGCCACCATGGATCCAGAACTAGACATCATCTCACTGCTCCTGCTCGCACAAAGACTTCAGAATCTTTGCCGCCGATGACTACAGCAACCGTGAGTACACACACACTTAGCTGTAACTGTTGTATATTGTCAATGTTTGTACACTCAAACAATATACTATGGGGAAGGGGGTGTGAGGGTGACAACCACACGCTACTACACACTGACATACACACTCACATACAGCCACACACACACCTGCTCATACACAGTACACACACTATGGCAAACACACACACACGTCAAAAGCACACACTTACGCATGGAAACATAGCACAGGCCCAGTCACACACAATACCAAAAAACACCACAACACCTCACAACAACACCACAACCACACTATTGTCACTCACAATAGACACTATCCAGGGACATATCACACATACAACACAACCTACAACCAACAGGGAATGGACACACACAATCACACAACCATACAACGTACCAATCAACATACATCACACACGGCACATCGTATCTCTCATACCAGGCTCTAAACATGCACACACACACACACACAGTCAAAGCACACAAAGCCACACAACACAGCACCAAACGTGTCAACACAAACACCACTCAATAGCATGACAACAAAATGTTTAGAGGAGACACATGCCCCTCACACAACACCCACCCTATCTCTGTGGGACAAAAGCACTCCACACACCCTCACATGCTGCCCAAACAATACAGCTAGCACAAGTGCCACACACACAAAATCTGACACCCAATGTTAGTCAGGAACAACTCGACACAGGGAAATGAAATGCATAACAAAGATGTAACTTAAAAACCAACAAGTTGGTTATCATACATTAATAATTGAGAACTTTTAAAGTCAAAGGCCGAAGGCCAGTCCATAGGCAAAAGTCACTGTGCACACAATGCACATATGGGTGCCCTGAACATGACTCCTGACTGCCATGTGACCTCCACAGGTAGGGGCATCAACTGGGCAAGCACGCACCTAAGGGATTATTGGCAGGGTTTCAGGGCTGGGTGGGCTTAGGTTTGTGGGGGCCTATGGAATGTGGCTTGAGGGGCTTTAGGTTTAGGCTTAGGGAAGGGTTGGCTTTTCTTGGGAGGGGTGGGCTTCTTGGCAGGGGAGGGGCATGTGTACTTGCTGGGGGTAGACGAGGCCTTCGAGGTGAAAGGGATGGAGTTGGAGAGGGAAAATGAACGTTTGGGGGTCTCACAGGTGGAGAGGAGTAGGGAAAAGGACTAACTCCAAAAGGAAAGCTTTTTTAGACACATGGGGACGGTCATAGCAAAAGGGTTTGTGTGTGGAGGGAGAGGGAGTGGTTGTCTGAGGTGTTGGTGTGGATGTCTTGCATGCATGTTTGTGGGAGGTATGCTTGTAGGTGCTGGGTGTCTGTTGGATGGGTGAGTGAAGGCGTTTATGTGTCTTGGGATGAGGGAAGTGGAGGTGCTGGGGATGCCGTGGCGGGTGGGTGACTGTCTGTTGGGGTAGTGACTGCAGGTAGTGTAGTGGATCCTATTTAGTTCTATTGGGAATCAGGAGATAGCTTGGACTTCTGGCGTATGGGCCTGTGCCCCGTCACCTAGTGACTTTTAACCTACTTACCCAGCTCTGTTTTTAGAGCATTTATTTAATTATTTCTTCCAAAATGGCTGCTATGTTTATAGTTAGGAAGATGTTTTGATTTCACATTATCAGGGCCACTCTGTGACGGCGTCACTTTCAGCATCGAAGACAGGTGATAGACGTACGTATTCACATCATGTCCCTTTCCCACTCACGGGTGACAGGAACATGATGCACTTTTGGAGGAAATTGTTTCTGTAATTCCCACCCCAAGAATGCCTTCTTATCTATTGTTTTAGAACATACCTGCATCAGGGGTCTTACAAGATCCGTAGAAATATATCTCATGCAGAGAAGGTTATCAAAGGGATTCCTATCAGATGCCTTGATGCAGACCGAGCCTCCGTTTCCCCACGAAGTCTGATCTAGACACTTCATTCCAAGGTAACGAGGGTTGGGGGGCTCTTCTCATGGTACTAGTAGATTAGATTTAACACACCTAGCTCTCTTCAAATTAGAGATTAGGGCCCAGATTTATACTTTTTGACGTTAAACAGCGCTAACGCAGTTTAGCGTCATAAAGTATACCGCCAGCTAGCGCCATCTTGAGACTCCGGCCGGGCGTCATATTTATGGGATGACATAAGCCAGCGGTAAGGCCCGGTTAGCGTCAAAATAGATGACGCTAACCAGGTAGGGGAGGCGTAGGGGAAACTTGAGGTTGTGCGCCAAAGAATGGCGCTAGTCAGGTTAGAATCAAGAAAATGACTCTAACCTGATTAGCGCCATATTTCAGTGCACAACCCCCATCAACATTCCTCCTGTCTAAGTGAAGACAGGAGTCATGCCCCCAGCCCATTGGCCCAACCCAGGGGACTTAGGTCCCCTGGGCATGGCCATTGGGCCCAGTGCCATGTAGGAGACTCTACTTACCTGGGATGGGGTCCCCCCATCCTTAGGTATCTTCCTGGTGTGGGTGGGGGTGGGTGGGGGTGTCCCCGGGGCCAGGGAAAGGCACCTGTGGGTTCTTTCCATGGTCACTGACCATGGAAATAGGCCCACAGGTCCTCTAACGCCTACCCATACCCAGGTGTTAAGTAATGGCACTAAGGAAACTTAGCACCATTATTTAAGGCCCCCTTCCCCCTGTGCATGAATTTATCACGGGGGATAAATATGGCGCAAGGGCCATAATGTCGTTTTCTGCACGGGACACCTATCTTGCATCTCATTGACACAAAGTAGGTTTCTACGTCCAGAAAATGAAGTTAACTCCATAACTTTGATGCTAAATGTGTCTAGCGCCAAAGTATTAATATGGAGGTAGGTGTGCGCTGAATTCGGCGCAAACTGAGTATAAATATGCCCCTAGGTTCTACATGTTAGGGTGATAGGGCCTATTTCACAATTCATGTTATTGCAAGTTGCTCTTTATATTCATAAGTCTTGTTTTTACAATTCTGTTTCTTGCATTGTTCATTATCCTAATCATTGCAGCCCATGCATTTTACAATAGATTGCAGTGTTGTTAATGAAACCCATTGAAAACTTTACTGCATCTCCTTCATTGCCTGTGAGTGAATGCGACTTGTTTCTTATGTGTGAAAAGGGTGATCTCTGTTTAACCACGTCTACCCTGGGATGTCGCACTCTTGAGTCCACGCATAAAGGCTACCATAAATCACCTTTTACTGTTTTTGTTTTTGGTACTGCTTGTGAGCCGGGAGAGTTGGGCTGACAGTTGCGACTTGTTGTAGGATTGGCCTAGTTGCCTACAAACAAAAGTGCTGTCATCCCTAAACCAGCAGTCTTGCCAAGAGCAAGAGTCCAACTACGACATGACACCATTAATGATGGTGTTTTGGCACTAATTTACTGATTCCCTCAGTATCTCTGTCTCTTACACAACACGTACCCTAAATATCATTATACAGAGATGTCTGTGGTCTTTGAGATAATAATCCTCAGCTGAACAGGGAGCACCTAACTAGGCTGTAGGTTGTTCGAGCTCGAACTCTTAAAAGGACATTCTCCCCATTTGGTGTTCCATCTCTTAATCCATTTCATAATATGGCTAACATCATAGACATTCTAGAGAATGACAGACATGCATTAACACTACATCTGATAGGGCATGACCTTAGATACTTGGGCGGGGATGTCACATTTACAGTAGGAGCTGATGAAGCTTACCAATCAGAAACATTTTATTTCTGTGTCACCTTTCCTGGAGAAGACCTCAGAACATACACATTCCACCCATACAAAATTGAAAATGTACCACAGCGGTGCCAAGCTTACGAGTATCTTGATATACCAATAACTTTGAAGAACATCAGAACTGGTTTAATGGCACCCTACCACACGTAACACATCCCGTGAGATTAGATCCTTTAGGTAATGATGGACCAACGTGGCCAGTGTTTGCCACGTATACACCTCACCCGGGTGCACAGAACATGCAGGCAGCTGATCTGCGCGATCTTTACAATGAGCTAGTAACACTATATAGGCCACTACTGGGATTAATCCACAAACAGTACATTCTATCATGTACAAAGTGCCCAGTAAGCAAGAGAAAATCCTGTTCTGGATAGCCCAGAAAACGAATCAGCTGGGAGCTATGTCTCTCCATACAGGACTACAGGAAAATATAGAATTCTCACAATGAGCTTGCCATTCGGAATGGTTCCCTCAGAGTATGACTGCACCACATGGGGTACAGTCTTCACTACTATTTTACTACCACACATGGTACCTCGACACTTGCCAATTTACTGGAAGTGTTGAAACAAATTCAGAATTAACATAGGGCCGCTCCAGACCTAGAATTGGGGATGGGTCACTGTGACACAGTCTACTCAATAATACTCAGTATTATTAAAGGGAAAGCTGTAGCATGGACTATATGCAGCGGCTCTGAGAGATTCCACACTTGGAACAGGAGAAACAGCTACCAAAAATAATTTCAGATACCTATACTAGTATAGGACGGGATAGTTTGGGAGCTTAGCTGAAAACCATCCCCATGGAAGGTACCAAACAAGCACAGGAGGGTTGTAAAAAGTGCTGGGATAAACAAAAGCAAATTAAAGACAGAAGAAGTCAGCGAGCAGACTCTCCACACCTGAAGAACTCCAAAAGGAGATATAGGCCCTCATTATGACATTGGTGGTAAAAACCAAATACCGCTGCGCTGATTGCCGCCAACATACCGCCACGGAGGCAAACACCCATCTGCCAGATTATGACACACACACACAAAAACGACAGAAAACAGCCACTACCACAAATCCGCCAGGCCCACTGAACGAGATAAACTGTCCGTACCACCACCCATACTGTTCTGCAACCAAAACAACACCCTTCAAATAATGACTCACCAATCACCACAGCAGACATGCAACGGCGGTAAAACATTGGCGGTGTACACAGCCATGGCATATATGGCCACTCAAAAACAAAACAAGGCTACATTGGTCAGAACCAGAAACCCACACCTGACACAAATACACACACTCCACACACCGACCAACAGCACCATAAGACACCCACCCACATCACCCTCAATCCTTTGCAAACACGAGAAGACCTCTACACTGCCACACCAATCCCAGATAAAACTGCACACACCTATCACAGCTACCCATTCATCCATCACACATCACACTCCCCTATATACTATGGAACTCGTAATACGGCTGGTGGTATATCCGTCACATTTGGGATGGATTAACACCTCCTCCAAAGTTGTAATAACCCCCTATATGTTTTGTTCAGTTTAGCTGCCTATTGGCTTTGACATGGCATTAGCCATTACATTTTGTATTCAGTTTAGCTGCCTATTGGATTTGACATGGCATTAGATATTACATTCTGTATTCAGTATAGCTGCCTATTGGCTTTGACATGGCATTAGCCATTACATTCTGTATTCAGTTTAGCTGTCTATTGGCTTTGACATGACATTAGATATTACATTTGCTATTTAGGTTAGCTGCCTATTGGCTTTAACGTGGGGTTAAACATTGCAGTTGAGACATTGAAGATGAGCTGTGTTTTTCCAAGCTGTGTTTTTCCACAAGATGGACCAAGCTGTTTTCTTCACACCAGACCTTAGCTGATAAGAGCACGTAGATTTTGTGTTTACCTCGCAGTTCAGTCTGAGAGCGAGTGAGCTCAGGAGAATTAGCCTCTCTCCAAGGTTCTTCGGCTCTCACACTGAGTTTGCTTTTAAGGATGACTCTGGGCTACAGAAAGGTAGATTGAATCTGCTTAACTTCAGACAGGAACTAGACGTCAGTTGCCTGTCTCCTGTTTGGGTAGAGAATCTCTTTCTCGCAGTTGACCGGAGTCATCAACTTGCAGACCCCAGAAAGATGAAGCTGAATATAGGCCCTACCGCCTTGCCCATACGGTGATGACTTTCTTTGCTTTGAAGTTATGCTATGATATAATCACATCTATTTGCTGTGTACATTGCAACTGAGAAGTACTTTGATATATTTTGCTTTCATTGCTGCGACTAGTTTTGAACGTGTGCTTCCAATCTACTAATTTCGTCTCTCAGGAACTTGTGGGGGGGGAATTAATAAGAATAAGGGCCTGATTCTAACTTTGGAGGACGGTGTTAAACCGTCCCAAAAGTGGCGGATATACCACCTACCGTATTACGAGTTCCATAGGATATAATGGACTCGTAATACGGTAGGTGGTATATCCGCCACTTTTGGGACGGTTTAACACCGTCCTCCAAAGTTAGAATCAGGCCCTAAATGTCTTCTTTGAACTCAGAAGTGCATTCCAGAGAGGTTCTGTAAGCTTGGTTATGAGATAAAAGGGAAAGCAGAACAGTGAACCACCTGCAAATGTTCCCTGTGACCCAGACAGACACCAGAAACAGTTGACAAGACCAAGACCACCGCCAGGAATTGTGCCCCTCCTGAATGTTCCTCTTGTGTTACACTGTATCACATTGTCCACTTTGAACTGCCATTGCTCCCTTTCCCATGGGCCCTTGGACACTGGACCTGTGCAACAAACAGACTGGCCCACAACACTGGACTTGTCCCAAACATCACCCCACTCTATTTCCCTTTGCATTGTATACCAAATATTTAATAATCACCCTTAGAACCAACTTGAGTAATAGTGCTTTATCTAAAGTAAGTGTACAATGTATTGTACTGTAACGAACTGCATGATCCTGTGCAAATGTCCAGTAATATGTTGATCCATCCTACAAATGTGTCTAAGCAGTCTGTTGTAACCACACCAACATCTGCAATAAGGGAAGGCATAGGTGACAGTCAGGTGGGATGCAAAGGTACACACAGCAAAACACTGAAATGGAGAAATGTTTAGATCAACAGTCTTACCTGAGTGTCATTGGAAGTACTGCTGTATCATAATTGTTGTGTTGTCCTCATCCTCTTCTTCACTGTCCTCACTGTCCACTGCTGCCACAGGTGCATTGTCACCCCCTCCTACTGCGGATTGGGCACATGGGTGGTCATTCTGACCTCGGCGGTAAAAGGCGCCTACCGCCGGTCAGAAATCCTCCATAATCCCGCCGCGGTCGCGGAAACCCGCCACGGTCATTCTGACCCGCAGAAGGCAAACCTCCGAAAATCCGACCGCCACAACAGACCGCCAGACCAGCGGTCGGCGGAAAGGTGGAGGTGACCAAACCTCCACCGCCACGCCAACAGAAATACGCCCATGCCATTACGACCCACGAATCCACGCGGCGGTCATTCAAACGCGGTATTCCATTGGCGGGACACACCGGCGCGGTCAGAATACACACAAACGAACAAAACTCACCCACATTGGACGATTTGAATCCCACACACCTGATACACATACACACACCACTCCCACACACACAATACAATATAAAACACCCACCCACATCACCCACAAACCCCTACGCTTAAAAATTCGTAAAGAAGACAAGAGCGAGACACCAGCATCCAAAACATAACAGCCACAGCCACTCAACACCATCACCCACACACTATCCACACACAAAACAACACACACCACCACACTCAACTCACTTAAATACACATACTCCACCCCACACATCATACACACCACCCCATGGCACCCCAAAGACAACCCCGCTTCACAGACGAAGAACTCAGGGTTATGGTGGAGGAAATCGTTCGGGTAGAGCCCCAGCTGTTCGGCACACAGATACAATACACCAGCATTGCCCGGAGGACGGAGCTATGGCAGAGGATTGTCGACAGGGTGAACGCAGTGGGACAGCACCCCAGAAATCGGGAAGACATCAGGAAGCGATGGAACGACCTACGGGGGAAGGTGCGTTCCATGGTATCCAGGCACAACATCGCCGTGCAGAAGACTGGCGGAGGACCCCCACCTCAACCCCCACAATTCACATCATGGGAGGAGGAAGTCTTGAACATCCTGCATCCTGACGGCCTCGCAGGAGTCGGCGGAGGAATGGATACTGGTAAGTTGAAGCTTCAATACTGCTTCCCCCCCACCTGCATGCCAAATCAGACCCCAACCCTCACCCCCATCCTCGAACTCCACCCTCACCCCCACCCCCATCCTCACCCCCACCCTCAACCCCACCACCATCCTCACCCCCACCACCATCCTCACCCCCAGCACACCTATTCCCCGCCAATGTCTCACCATCACAACCCACACATCCCAAAACCTAGGCCTGCATGCGTCCACTAAGCATGGACACCCATCACCAAAGCATGCCCAATGCATATACACATCCCCCCCACAAGCCACCCTCACCAAAGCCCCCACACACGAATGCCAGCACTTGGGGACACGGGAACCCACAGATACACCCATATGCCACACATTGAAACTATAACCATACCTCTATACCCCTGCAGGACCCGACCGTCAACACACCGCGGCGGAGGGGCCAGAATTATCCACACCCCCCACCCAAGAGGCCGTCAGCGATGACAGCAGCTCTGTCGATCTGGACACCGATGACCAGCCCGGACCATCGGGGACCTCTGGACAGTCGGTTCCCCTCACACAGGCACAGGCCACTATAGACCCTAACCCCTCTGGGAACACCAGCACAGCTCCCACCCAGCGGGCCCATGCCTCTGTCTCCAGGGCGCGTCAATCTGCGGTGTGTCTACCACTACAGGGCACCCAGGATAACCCACCACCCCAACAACAACAGGGACCTGGGGGCAGTGGTAGTGGGCACACCGGCCAGGGGGCAGAGGCCCAGGGAAACAGGGCAACTCGGCGGGCAGCTGTGCGACAGGGGGGGGAGGAGAGGCCCAGGGAACCCACTCTCCACGAGGTCCTCACCACCATCATGGGAGCATACAACCGCTCCCAGGAGACGATGGCGACGGTAGTGGCCCGGTTCCAGGAGATCCAGGTGCTGCAGGAGGAACACTATCGGGGGTACAGGGAGGACATCAGAGCCATCAACACCACCCTGGTTACCATGGTAGGGCTACTGCAGGACCTCGTAAACAGCAGGGCGGACACTGAACAACACCCAAGGGCCCCTGCCACTAGCCTGGACCAAGAACAGCCATCCACCTCCGCCGGCGCTAGTGGACAGGAGGCCCCCGCACAGCAGCAGCCCACCAGACCCCCACCTCCTGCAGGAGAAGAACCACCCCGCAAGAGGGCCCTGAGATCTCGCAAGACAGAGTAGGATGTCAAGACCCCCGCCAGCAATGGATACCACCTGATGTCATCCCACTGTCCCACATTGTCACCCTGTCCATCCTCGAACTGCCCATGCTCCATCTCTCCACAGGCCTCTGGACAATGCACCTGTGTGACTGTTACTCTGGACTCTGCCATGGACATTCCTTCACCATAGCCCCCACCCACTTGAAACCACCCATCCCATTTTGAGCACTTCAATAAACACCTATTTTGCACCAAAATATCAGGAGTCTGGCTGTGATTTCAATAGATTGTAATTGACATGACAGTGCAAATATGTCCTTGTACATGGTGAAGTCAACAAACAGCTGCCACAAAGCTGTAGTCCATGGGGAAACGAAGCACAGGACTCGTAGTGGGGACCCCAGATCTGAAATATGGAGGGAAAAGCCAAAACTCAGTCATCATACACTGGGGCAAATAGACAGGCAGCAGAGATGCTGCAGAGTAGTTAACATTTACTAAATTATCTTTGAAATGTTACCTGTGTCCTATTGGAAGTACTGTTCAATGATTCTGTCCCTGTTGTCTGTTTCAGCCCCGTCGTCTTCCTCCTCGTCACTCTCCTCAGGTTCCACCGCTGCCACAACACCACCGTCTCGACCATCCTCCTGCAGGAAAGGCACCTGGCGGCGCAAAGCCAGGTTGTGAAGCATGCAGCAGGTCACGATGATGTGACACACCTTCTTAGGTGAGTACATTAGGGATCCACCGGTCATATGCAGGCACCTAAACCTGGCCTTTAGGAGGCCAAAGGTGCGTTCGATCACCCTCCTAGTACGCCCATGGGCCTCATTGTACCGTTCCTCTGCCCTGGTCCGGGGATTCCTTACTGGGGTCAGTAGCCACGACAGGTTGGGGTACCCAGAGTCCCCCACTAGCCATACACGGTGTCTCTGTAGCTGTTCCATCACGTAAGGGATGCTGCTATTCCTGAGGATGTAGGCGTCATGCACTGACCCTGGGAATTTGGCATTTACATGCGAGATGTACTGGTCAGCCAAACACACCACCTGGATGTTCATTGAATGGTAACTTTTTCTGTTCCTGTACACCTGCTCCCTGTCTCTTGGGGGAACCAAAGCCACATGGGTCCCATCAATGGCACCAATTACGTTGGGAATATGTCCAAGGGCGTAGAAATCACCCTTCACTGTAGCCAATTCGCCCACCTCAGGGAAAATGATGTAGTTCCTCACGGATTTCATCAGGGCAGACAACACTCTGGATAACACCTTCGAAAACATGGGCTGAGACATCCCGGAAGCAATTCCCACGGTTGTCTGAAATGACCCACTTGCCAAGAAATGTAGTACTGACATGACCTGCACCAGAGGGGGAATCCCTGTGGGTTGGCGGATGGGGGACATCAGGTCGGGCTCCAGCTGGGCACACAGTTCATGGATAGTGGCACGGTTAAGACGGTAGGTCAGGATAATGTGGCGTTCTTCCATTGTCGACAGGTCCACCAGCGGTCGGTACACGGGAGGATTCATCCGTCTCCTCGCCCAACCCAGCGGACGGTGCCTAGGAAGGACAACATGGAGCACACAGTCAGGCAACCCACAGGTACGTACTCACAGCTAGCACAGTATACGATTCTCTATGCAGTGAATGGCGTGTCTGAGTGGCTATGCAAGGCCTAGGCCTGTGTGACGCAGTTGAAATTGAGCCATGTGGGCCCTGGAAATGGCGGCTGCCTGACCTGTGAAGTGTGACAATGGGATGTGAGGTCAATGCGCTGGCGTGGCACACCGCGGCGGGCGGCGGGCGAAGACCGCGGCGCGAAGCCGCATTGGTTAACATTGAAGCCTATGGGTTTCAGGAGCCAATGGCGAAGGGCGCCGGCGGTGGCGGGACGCACCGCCGCGGTACGCACCGCCGCGGACGTGACCGCCATTTTCTATCTACTTATCCACTTGCGACTTTCACAGGAGAGGACCTATACTGCAAGTGTTGCTGTGACCTCGGTCTGGAAGGGACAATGGCTGCTGCGACTGGGGATAGGGCCCCTGCCTTCACTGGAGAGGAGTTGGAGAAACTTGTGGATGGGGTCCTCCCCCAGTGTGCGCTACTCTACGGTCCTCCAGACCAACAAGTGAGTTTAATTCAATATGGATTTGGGGCCACTGGCTGGCTTGGGGGCCTGGCGGGGATGGGGGGCATGTTGGGGCTGGCGGGGGGCCTGGCGGGGGGCCTGGCGGGGATGGGGGGCATGTTGGGCCTGGCGGGGGGCCTGGCGGGGATGGGGGGCATGTTGGGCATGGCGGGGGGCCTGGCGGGGGGCCTGGCGGGGATGGGGGGCATGTTGGGGCTGGCGGGGGGCCTGGCGGGGATGGGGGGCATGTTGGGCCTGGCGGGGGGCCTGGCGGGGATGGGGGGCATGTTGGGCATGGCGGGGGGCCTGGCGGGGGGCCTGGCGGGGATGGGGGGCATGTTGGGCATGGCGGGGGGCCTGGCGGGGATGGGGGGCATGTTGGGCATGGCGGGGGGCATGGCGGAGGGCCTGGCGGGGATGGGGGGCATGTTGGGGCTGGCGGGGGGCCTGGCGGGGATGGGGGGCATGTTGGGCCTGGCGGGGTGCCTGGCGGGGATGGGGGGCATGTTGGGCATGGCGGGGGGCCTGGCGGGGGGCCTGGCGGGGATGGGGGGCATGTTGGGCATGGCGGGGGCCTGGCGGGGATGGGGGGCATGTTGGGCATGGCGGGGGGCATGGCGGGGGGCCTGGCGGGGATGGGGGGCATGTTGGGCATGGCGGGGGGCCTGGCGGGGGGCCTGGCGGGGATGGGGGGCGTTGGGCCACTGGAAAGGAAAATGCTGAGTAACTTGAACGTGGTATTTCTCCCTCCCTGTACGTGTCACATAGGTCCGCGCCCATGAGAAGATCGGGATTTGGCGTGCCATCGCCAAGGAAGTCCGGGCCCTGGGGGTCCACCATCGACGGGGCACCCACTGCCGCAAGAGGTGGGAGGACATCCGCTGCGGGACCAAGAAGACCGCCGAGTCTCTGCTGGGGATGGCCTCCCAACGTAGGCGGGGTGCCTGCCGTCAACTGAGCCCCCTGATGTTCCGGATCCTGGCGGTGGCCTACCCTGATTTGGATGGGCGCGTGAGGGCAGCACAGCAGACACAAGGGGGTGAGTACAAGCATTATCTACTCTGTTGTCGCGCAGTGGAGGTGTCTGGGGGGGGAGGAGGGCTGGGGGTCCCCCTAGGCCAGGGCGATATCTGTAGGCTGGGCACCCCCGTAAGCCCCTGTGTCCCCAGCCACCACCCTCAGTAGTTTGTCAGTACAGCCATCCCTGGGCCGTGTCATCCATGGGTGCAGTTGTCAACTCTAGGCGTGTAGGGCATGTTCCACGGAATGCGTAGCGTACCCCAAGTGCGCAACTTAGTGCAGGGGGCATCTGTGTCTGTCATGTCCGCTAACTGTACCGGAGATCCATGTACTCAATATCCCTTTATTTCTCTCTCCCCCCCCCTTTTTGTTTGTCTTTCTGTGCTTGTGTGCATCAGCATCATCAGGCGGAGGAGAAGTGGCATCGGGGCAGGAGGGAGCTGCATCTCACATGGCCCAGGAGGGCCATGCCACAGAGTCAGACTGGACCAGTGAGACGGAGGGCGAGGGGAGCTCCACGACGGGGACGACTGGAGCCTGCAGCGACACGGACACGTCCTCGGAAGGGGGCTCCCTTGCGGGGGTGGCACCATCCGTGCCCCCCGCCATTACAGGTACCGCCGCCACCCAGCGCACCATCTCCGCCCTCCCAGCAGCCCCTCCGCGTTCGCCCCGTGCCCGCTCTGCCAGGAAGCCGGGCATCTCCTTCGCCCCAGGCACCTCAGGCCCTGCCCCTGTTACCCCCGCTGCCCTCAGTGAGGAGGTCATTGACCTCCTCCGAACGCTCATTGTTGGGCAGACTACCCTTTTGAATGCCATCCAGGGGGTGGAGAGGGAGGTTCATCGCAGCAATGCGTACCTGGAGGGCATTCATTCGGGTCAGGCTGCCCATCAGCGATCGTTCCAGGCTCTGGCCTCAGCACTGACGGCAGCCATTGTCCCTGTCTCCTGCCTGCCTCTACTAACTCCCTCCTCCCAGTCTCCTGTTCCTCTGCCTGTCCCACCCACACCATCAGACCAGCCTGCACACACCTCAACACCCAAGAGAAGCTCATCCAAACATAAGCACCACAGATCACGCAGACATTCACACACGCAACATTCCGATGCAGACATGCCAACAGTCACTACCACCTCTGTGACCCCCACCTCCTCGTCTCCCTCCTCCCTCCCTGTGACGTCTACACTCACACCTCCATTCACCTCACCATCAGCCAGTGTTTCCATCACCAGCACACCCTCCACTCCAGTCCGCACACGTGCAGTCACCACCCCCACTGCCATTTACACGTCCCCTGTGTCCTCTCCCACTGTGTCTGTCACCCCCTCTTCCACACCACACAAACGCAGCCACCCACCCACCCAACAGCCATCCACCTCACGACAGCCTATCCCTCCTGCACCTGCACCCAAAGACAGCAAACGTGACTCACCTACAACCACATCCTCTCCCTCCACTCCCATTCCCACTGTACCTACAACTCTCCATTGTCCCAAGAAGCTCTTCCTCGCCACTACTAACTTCTTTCCTGACCCTGAGCCCCCCCCTCCTTCTCGTCGGGGTAAGAAGAGCACCTCAGCCACCACCAGCCCTGCAGCCCCCTTGACAAGGGTGCAGGGGTATTGGAGCCCGCCAGCCCGCATGTCTGGATCTTCGCCCAGCAGCAAGGGGACAGCCAGCCCACCCCCTGGGAAGAGGAGCAGAAGGCGGAAGGGGCGCCGCAGGAGCCCGCCTTCTACATCCCCCCCGGACACCACCCAGAGACAGTCACCAGCCACAGCTCCAAAGGGAGGAAAGGGCCACAGGCCGACGACTAAGGAGGGCAAGGGCAGCAAGTTGGAGAGGTCAGGCAGCAGGCCTGCTGCCCAGGAGGAGCCCACAACCCCCATAGCCGCTGCCCCGGGAGGAACCGGCACAGCTGCCCCGGGAGAGCCCACCAGCCCCATAGCCGCTGCCCAGGGAGGACCCAGCCCAGCTGGCCAGGAGGGCCCCACCACCCACAGCCCAGGTGGGCAGTGAAGGAGCACCATCCCCGCTGCCCAGGAGGGCACCACCAGGCATTTAGCAGTTGGCCATAGACCGTCCGCCGTCTCAAGAACCGCTGAACTGGGCCCTTCAAGGCAAGAACCGCTGAACTGGGCCCCGCCGTCTCAAGAACCGCTGAACTGGGCCCTTCAAGGCAAGAACCGCTGAACTGGGCCCTTCAAGGCAAGAACCGCTGAACTGGGCCCCGCCGTCTCAAGAACCGCTGAACTGGGCCCTTCAAGGCAAGAACCGCTGAACTGGGCCCTTCAAGGCAAGAAGCGCTGAACTGGGCCCCGCCGTCTCAAGAACCGCTGAACTGGGCCCCGCCGTCTCAAGAACCGCTGAACTGGGCCCCGCCGTCTCAAGAACCGCTGAACTGGGCCCCGCCGTCTCAAGAACCGCTGAACTGGGCCCTTCAAGGCAAGAACCGCTGAACTGGGCCCTTCAAGGCAAGAACCGCTGAACTGGGCCCTTCAAGGCAAGAAGCGCTGAACTGGGCCCCGCCGTCTCAAGAACCGCTGAACTGGGCCCTTCAAGGCAAGAACCGCTGAACTGGGCCCTTCAAGGCAAGAACCGCTGAACTGGGCCCCGCCGTCTCAAGAACCGCTGAACTGGGCCCCGCCGTCTCAAGAACCGCTGAACTGGGCCCCGCCGTCTCAAGAACCGCTGAACTGGGCCCCGCCGTCTCAAGAACCGCTGAACTGGGCCCCGCCGTCTCAAGAACCGCTGAACTGGGCCCCGCCGTCTCAAGAACCGCTGAACTGGGCCCTTCAAGGCAAGAACCGCTGAACTGGGCCCTTCAAGGCAAGAACCGCTGAACTGGGCCCTTCAAGGCAAGAAGCGCTGAACTGGGCCCCGCCGTCTCAAGAACCGCTGAACTGGGCCCTTCAAGGCAAGAACCGCTGAACTGGGCCCTTCAAGGCAAGAACCGCTGAACTGGGCCCCGCCGTCTCAAGAACCGCTGAACTGGGCCCCGCCGTCTCAAGAACCGCTGAACTGGGCCCCGCCGTCTCAAGAACCGCTGAACTGGGCCCTTCAAGGCAAGAACCGCTGAACTGGGCCCTTCAAGGCAAGAACCGCTGAACTGGGCCCTTCAAGGCAAGAACCGCTGAACTGGGCCCCGCCGTCTCAAGAACCGCTGAACTGGGCCCTTCAAGGCAAGAACCGCTGAACTGGGCCCCGCCGTCTCAAGAACCGCTGAACTGGGCCCTTCAAGGCAAGAACCGCTGAACTGGGCCCTTCAAGGCAAGAACCGCTGAACTGGGCCCCGCCGTCTCATGAACCGCTGAACTGGGCCCTTCAGGGCAAGAACCGCTGGCCCTTTGGCAGACGTGGCAGGGCAGGATCTATCTCGGGCAGGGCTGCAGGATGTCCTCTGGCCAACTTGCCTCCCCCAGTGGCAGTGGGGTCTGTTATGGACTGTATGGACTGTGGCTTTGCTCTCCCCAGGATGGCCCAGTGGGCAGGCCACCCACTGTATGGACTGTTTGGACTGTGGCTTTGCTCTCCCCAGGATGGCCCAGTGGGCAGGCCACCCACTGTATGGACTGTATGGACTGTGGCTTTGCTCTCCCCAGGATGGCCCAGTGGGCAGGCCACCCACTGTATGGACTGTATGGACTGTGGCTTTGCTCTCCCCAGGATGGCCCAGTGGGCAGGCCACCCACTGTATGGACTGTATGGACTGTGGCTTTGCTCTCCCCAGGATGGCCCAGTGGGCAGGCCACCCACTGTATGGACTGTTTGGACTGTGGCTTTGCTCTCCCCAGGATGGCCCAGTGGGCAGGCCACCCACTGTATGGACTGTATGGACTGTGGCTTTGCTCTCCCCAGGATGGCCCAGTGGGCAGGCCACCCACTGTATGGACTGTATGGACTGTGGCTTTGCTCTCCCCAGGATGGCCCAGTGGGCAGGCCACCCACTGTATGGACTGTATGGACTGTGGCTTTGCTCTCCCCAGGATGGCCCAGTGGTCATGGAGTCCCCTCGTGGATCTGGCGTCGTGTACTCAAGTGGCTGAGGTGCCCCCCCTTCCCTTCCCCCTGAGGTGCCTGTCCTATTTTCTTTCTGATGCCCCTGCAGTGTTCTCTCCGTGGAGTTCTTGTCGTGGGACTGGGCCTTGCCCCTTTGCACAGGACCCCTGTGATCCACGGACAGTGGTTGGACTACATTTAGTAGCTGTATATATTTTGTACATAGTTTATTTATTTATTGGGATTAATGGCGTACATATTTCAATATATCTGCCCGTTTATGATCTCTTCTTTTGGTCTTTGCATTATTTCGGAGGGGGGTGGTTTGTGGGTTGTGACAGTGATCTGTGGGAATGCATTGATGTGTGTGTTGTAGTGGGTGTGGGTGGGTGGGTGTGTGCCGGTAATCTTTTCCCTCCCCTGTGTCGTAGGTGCAGTACTCACCGATGTCTTCCGCGCCGCCGGGCGTGCTCCTGGTATATGAGGAGGAATAGGAGTGCGGGGATGACCTGTAACTCTGGCTCCATACTGCCGGAATCTCGCGTGGAGTGCGTAGAGGTGAGCGTTTTCCCGTTCGTAGTCTGTTTCCGCCGTGTTCTTATCGGCGGTGCTCCCGCCCCGGAAAAGGTGGCAGATTGGTGGGTCGTAATAGGGTGGGCGGTACTTTGTCTGCCGTCGGGCTGTTGGCGGGAACCGCCGCGCTGTTTGTTTGTACCGCTGTGGCGGTCGGAGTGTTAAGTTGGCGGGCTGTGTTGGCGGTTCCCGCCAGGGTCAGAATTGCATATTTTAGACCGCCGGCCTGTTGGCGGCTTGGCCGCCGCTTTATCACCGACCGCCAGGGTCAGAATGAGGTCCATGGTGTCTGAGAGCCAAACTGTGCAACATGCAGCACACAACAACAATCTTGCAGACCTTCTCAGGGGAGTAGCATAGGGATCCACCTGTCACCTTAACCTGGCCTTCAGGAGACCGCAGGTCCTTTAAGCAATCCTCCTGGTATGACCATGAGCATCATTGTACCCATTCTCAGCCCCTGTTCTCAGATTATTAACAGGGGTCAGGAGCCAGGCCAGGTTTGGGTAGCCGGAGTCACCTGGAAGAAGTGAGGGGCACACATTAGCCTTTCACAATGGCATGGGGTATGACTCCTGAAAGCATACACTCACATACATTAGGTGGGAACTCAGGCTCACCTATAAGCCACACTCTGTGCCTCTGTCGTTGTGCCATCAGTTATGGGACGCTGCTATTCCTCAGGACAAAGGCATTGTGCACTGACCCAGGATACTTGGCAGTGAAGTGGATGATGTACTGGTCAGCAAGGCACACCATCTGGACATTGAGTGAGTAGAAACTCTTCCTATTCCTGTACACCTGTTAATTGGCCTGGGGGAGGGTGAGATAAGGCAATATGGGTCCCGTCAATGGCCCAATTACATGTGGTATGTGTCCCATTGCATAGAATCCTGTCTAACAGCTGACAATTCATCTACCTGGGGGAATGCAATGTAGCTGCACATGTGTTCGAGCAAGGCTGACAAAACCCTTGCAAGCACAACAGAGAACATTGGCTGTGACATTCCTGTAGCCAAGCCCACTGTCGCCTAGAACAAGCCAGTTGTCAGGAAAGGGAGCACTGACAGTACCTGCACAAGAGGGGGTATTAATGTGGTGCAACAGATAGCAGGTAGCAGATCAGGCTCTAATTGGCCCTGTTCAGACAAGAGGTGAGTATGATGTGCCTGTCCTCCAGTGTAGCCAAGTCCACAAGGGGTCTGTACAAGGGTGCTTGCCTCCTCCTCCTATTCCTCCACTGTGGTTGGTATCTAAGGGAGGCACAAGTAAGATGGGTGTGACAACAGGACCAATGGAAACATAACATCTTAGTACAGAGAGCATGTAAGTATATATGACACTAGAATTGCCTAGGTGTGTACATTTGCCATCAATGATGCACTATATAATCAGAACATGTGTACTAGCAGCAGAAAATGGCAACCGCCTGTCTTGTATGCAGGGACAGGTGGAAGTGACCTCACTCCGCCGGTGTTAGGCGTCATGGTGGGAGGCGGTCTGCAATGCCGTACAGTTCCTCATTGGCTAACATGGGGCTCTATGGAGTACAGGAACCACTGATGATCAACACTGGCGGTGACAATGTTCTCTGCCACAGAAGTGACTGCAATTTTCTGTATATCACTTCACTTGATTCCTGACTTTCCACAGAACTACATCTCCAGTGCATGTGCTGCTGTGACCTGTGTATGGAAACTGCCATGACCCGTACAACACGTCAGAGAAGTTAGAGAGATTCCTAGATGGGGTCCTACCCCTGTATGGGAAGTTGTACGGGCCTCCAGACCAACAGGTGAGTACATCATGGATACGTTGCATGCGATATGGCTGCATGTAGATATGTGTGTGTGCTGGCGGTGTGTCATTTAAGGGGGTATGGCTGGTGGCAGTGTTAATGCAGAGGAACGGGTCAAGTGTCTGCCTGATGAGGGGCAAATGAAGGATGTAGGCCATATGTGTGACAGGCTTGACTGTGTGGTTCATGGTGTCCCTCTGTTTGTATTTCATCTGCAGGTCAGCGCCCATCAGAAGAAGTGGTTGTGGCATGCCATCGCCAAGGACATGCGGACCCTGGGGGTCCATAGCCGTTGGGGCACCCACTGCAGGAAACAGTGGGAGGACCTGAGATGCTGGGCCCAGAAGACCACGGAGGCCCAGCTGCGGATGGACCCCCAACGAGGGAGGGGTATCCGTCGGAACCTGACCCCCCTGATGGCCCGCATACTGGCAGTGGCCTACCCAGAGCTGGATGGGTGCTTGAGGGCATCACAGCAGCCACAAGGGGGTGAATACAGAGTGTGTGACAACCATCTCAGTTGCCTGGCATGGGATTTGGGTATGGGGTACTAGTCAGTGGATGCCCCAATATGCCAGCTTAGACATTTCTGAGTGGTCCAGCTTAGTTTTATTGGGTGTAGTGCATGTTTTTGAACACTAGGTAGCTGGCTTTCCATGGCAGACAGGGCTTAGTTGGTCCCAGTTGGTGTGCAGATGGGAGTGTTTGGCTCCTACCTGCTGTACTACTTAGCCAATGGAATGCCAGTGTTGTCCATACTGCCCAGTCTTAGTCTCAGTGTGTGACAGTGATGTGTATGCCATCTGTGCTGATGGTGCTGTGATTGACCCTGTGCTCTCTTTCTTCCCCTCTCCTTTTGTCATCCTCTCCATGTGTTAGCATCATCTGGCGAAGGAGCAGGGGCACCGTTGAGTGAGGGAGCTGCAGCCCACGGGACCCAGGAGGCAGGGTCCACCGATGCTGAGGGGACCAGTGGGACAGAGGGTGAGGCAAGCGCCACGGGTAGGACAGGAGCTGATACAACTGACTCTGATTCCTCCCCTGCAGGCAGTTCCCTGGTGGTGGCGGACCCCTCTGGGTCCACCCCATCTACAGGTTCTGCCACCACCATCCATACCACCACCGCTCTCCCAGTAGCCCCCCACCCAGTTGCCCATGCCCGCTCACCCAGGAGGGTGGGCATCTCCTTTACCCCAGACACCTCAGGCCCTGCCCCAGTCAGCACTGCTACCCTCAGTGAGGAGGCTATTGACCTCCTGAGATCCATCTCTGTAGGGCAGTCAACCACAGTGTATGCCATCCAGGAGCTGGCATCCGAGATGCAGCAATGCAATGCCTTCCTGTAGGGCATTCACAGTGGCTTGGCGGCCCAACAGAGATCATTTCAGGCTCTGGCCTCTTCACTGATGACAGCCAGTGTCCCAGTTTCTTCTGTCTCCCTCCAACTCCCACTTTCTAGCCCCAGTCTCCTCTCCCCAAACTCATCCCATTCACGCATTCTGACAGGCATGCACCCAAAACAACAGACAAGACTCATATAGACAAATACAGGTACCGCACTGCAGTCCACAAGCACTCACACAACCACAGACAGATGCACAGACAACATCACCACTGCCTGCACTCTCTCCCCCTTCTCCTCCTCCCTCACAGTCACATCAGCACTCACACCTGCATGCACATCATCAACAGTCCCAGAACCTGCCACCTGCACAGCCTTTCCCACAGTCACCACAACAGCAGATTCGCAGACATGCACCACACACCTCATGCGCAGTCACCACCATCACCATCATCACCACATGCAGCACACCCACCTCATTTGCAGACACCACCACAACATCCATCCACATGTCCTGTTTGACCTCCCCCACCCTGTCTGCCCCCTCCAAAGACATACAAATGCTTGCACACAGTCCCCCAACAGCGAACCACACGCCCACTGTCCATGCACCTGCACCCAAGTCCAGCACACCTCCTCCTCCTACAACCACTCCCTCTACCTCCACTCCCATACCTCCTTCCACAGCCCACCCCATTGGTCCTTAGAAGCTTTCCCTTTCCTTCCTTGACCTCCTCCCTTCCCCTCCCCGTCCTGCCCATAAGAGAAAGGTCCCACCCCGCCCAGTACCTCTAGCACCAAATCTAGTCCTGTTCCACCCACTAAGGGGCACATGAGTATAACAACAGCCCCCTGCCCCAAGCCCACTCCTCCATCCCCAAAAAGGAAGGGCAAACAGCTGCCCTCTCCCAAACCCAAACCCAAGGAGCCCTCACCCCAAAAATGGCCCCTCTATACCTCCCTGCCTCCTGTGGTGCCTATTTCCAACATGATGCCCCTGCACAGTAGAGTCCGGATCTTGTCAGGAGTCAAGTGGGAGCTTGGACTTTGCCCTGCATTTTCAGACTTTGAAATGGCCAATGGCCCTGTATGTATTTATGCAATCCTGTATTTGTTTAGATTTGGGCTCTTCATCCTACTGGATTACAGTGTTTGGAACAGAGGTATGTGTTCTGGCTTTCTTTGCTCCTGAGTCCTGTTAATGTCAACTTACTCTGCATATGGTTCTGGGTGTGTGTTGTGTATATGGTGTTTGTTGTGCATGGTGTGTCACTCTTCCCTCCCTCCCTTGTGTGCTAGGCTGCTGTACTCACCGTTGCCATTTTCGTCGGCGTTGGTGCTCCAGGACAGCCATGGCGTGGTACAGCATTGGGAAGACTTCCAGTTGCGGCCACAAACTCTGCTGTGTCCCTGGAGGTGAGTGTCTCCCTTTATATGATATGTTTCTGCCAGGCTTTTGGTGGGGTTGCTGATACCCCGGAAATCCTGGCAGTGTGCTATAACATAATATGGTAGGTGTATCCTTGCCTGCTGCCTGCCTGTAGGTGGCCACCGCCATATTCAGTGGTCATACCACACTGGCGGTTGGGGTTGTACATTGGCTGTCTATGGGGGGGATCACCACCATGGTCATAATTTGGTGGTCATTACCAGCAGCCTGGCTGCGGTACTACAGCCATCGCTGCCGTGATGGTCACCTGACCACCAATATCATAATCAGGGTCATAATATTAGAAATAGAGAAATTTTAAAGGCTCCTGACAGATATACTGATTCATGTCCCTCTTGTTCCTTTCATGATGCACTGGATAGATGTAGCAAGAGAGTGGGCTGGTCAGAGCAACGTCCTGACTACATGAAACAGAAAAAAGACTCACCGCGGACTTCAGTTTAAAAAGAAAAACGTGGCAGCACTTTTATTTAAAAATGCTAGTAAACTTGAAAACATTGCTGAAGAACAAGATGTGGGCTGTGACATTGCTGGATAGCAAAGCAGAAGTCATGATATGTTGCCAGAGTCTGAAAGATCCTCTGGATGCGACAGCAACTAGCAATTTTATGGCAGACTGGACTGCAGCCAGCACATTCTTCCACCCAACAGGGTTATGATTTAAATATCCAAATTGAGGGAGACATAATCAATCCATCAAACAATTAACCAGTTTTTGTAAAGCGCAGCTACTCACCCAGGAGGGTCTCAAGTCACTGGGGAAGTGGGGAGGGGCTTCATCCAAACAGCCACGTCTTGAGGTTTTTCCTGAAGATGGTGAGTGACGTGCTTTGTCTGAGATGCAGGGGGAGGTTGTTGCAGCTCTTTATTACAATGTAGGTGAAGGATTGACCTCCGGTGGTGGTTTTGTTGTTGCGAGGGATGGTGGCCAGGGCCTTCTCGGCGGACAGGAGGGATCTGGCGGGGGTGTGGAAGGAGACGCGGTGGTTCAGGTATGCTGGTCCTGCATTGTGTATGGCCTTGTACATGTGGCTGAGAAGCTTGAAGGTGATTCACTTCTTGACTGGTAGCTAGTGGAGGGTCCCCAGGTATTGGGTGATGTGTTCTTGGCGTGGGAGGTCCAGAATGAGTCTGGCGCTCTGGAAGAGTTGTTGTTTTTTGATGTTTCTAGTTGAGGTGCCGGCATACAGGGCATTGCCGTAGTCAAGCTTGCTTGTGACTAAGGCGTGGGTGATTGTCCTGTGACAGTGTTGGGATCCATCTGGAGAACTTCCGAAGTTTGCGGAGTGTGTGCAGGAGGAGGCGACTGAGTTTCCCTGGCGGGTCATGGATAGGGAGGAGTTGAGGATGATTCTTAGGTTGCGGGCTTGCTCAGTCATTGCGGGGGGGCGCTGAGGGATGTGCACCACCAGGAGTAGTCCCATGCTGAAGTGGTGTTTTAGAAGCTGATGAGCTCAGTCTTCTTGGAGTTGAGCTTGAGAGAGCTTTCTCTCACCCAAGTGGTGATGGCTTCCATTCCTGAGTGGAACTTCCTTTTGGCCGTGTATGGATTTTCAGTGAGGGAAATGATGAGTTGTGTATCATCGGCATATGGCACAATGTTCATACTGTGGCTTCTGACAATGGCAACAAGAGGAGCCATGTATACGTTGAACAGTGTGGGACTCAGTGAGGATCCTTCAGGGACTCCGCAGTTGACTTCTGTGGGTCTGGAATTGTAGGGGCAGGAGTCTGACCTTCTGTTTCCTCCCAGACAGGGAGGAGTTGATTCATTCCAGGGCTCTTCTGCTGATTCCTATATCATGGAGTCTGGTGCACAGAGTGCTGTGGGACAGCGTGTCAAAAGCTGCTGAGAAGTCGAGGAGTATGAGTGCTGCGGTGTGGCCATGGTCTAGGAGTAATCCGAAGTCGCTGGTTGCTGCGGAAGCCAGACTGGGAGCTGTTCAGGGAGTTGTTGGCCTCAAGGAAATTCCGTAGTTGTACATTAATTGCTTTCTCCAGTACTTTGGCGGTATAGGGTAGCAGCGAGATGGCCCAGAAATTCTTTAGTTCTGATGGATCGGCCAAAGGTATATTCAGGAGAGGGCATATTTCTGTGTGTATCCAGTCCTCAGGGAAGGTGCCAGTGTTGATGGAGCAGTTGTTTGTATTCTGAAGCTCAGGGCGATGGATGCACTGGCTCTGATGTATATGTGGTGCGGCCAGGGGTCCGTGGGTGCTCCAGAGTCGGTGCTGATCATGATGCTGACTGTTTCCTCTGTGGTGAGCATGGACCAGCTGTGGATGGTCTGGGTGGATTCTGGGGGGGTGGGTTGGTCACAGGTTCCAATGCCAGGAGTTTCCAGGAGGAAGCTGTCGTAGAAGTCTAGATCTTGTGGTGTAAAATGGTGGCATGTTTGACGCTTAGGTCCTGTGATGTGGGATGCTAGTGGCTTCAGAGGGAGGATCTGTGAACTCATTGATGACTGGGAAGGATTCCTTAGAGTTGTGTGCAGAGGAGTTGATGCGCTCCCAGAGTGCGTCCTTCCTTGAGTTCTTGATTTTTCGGCAGTGATCGGCAGTTGCAGCTCTGAATTAGGCGAGTTCTTCACTGGTTTGGCTGTTCCTCAATTTTTTCTCGAAATGTCTATGTGTGCGCTTTGATTTTTGGAGCTCGTGGTGATCCAACTCACTTTCTTAGGCATGCGTTTTACCGATGTCAGCCATAGGGGGGCTAGAGTTTCGGCGCATTCGGTGTTCCATGCATTGAAATTGCATGCTGCTGTGTTGGCGTCATAAGAGGGAAGAGGGAGGGATTCGGCAAGCGATGAGGTGAGCTGGTCATTCGAGATTTCATTCCATTTCCTGTGGGGGATTCTAGGGGTGTGGGTGTGGCTGCTCAGTGCAGTGATTGTGAAGTGTTTGTAGCGGTGGTTGATCCATTCTAGGGTGGAGGTGGTCTCTATGGCGATCCGGTTGCTTGAGGTAAAAATGGGGTCCAGTGTTTGTCCTGTGATGGTATGGGTGCAGAGACTAGCTGTCTGAGGACGAGGGTGGCGAGGTTGTTGAGTAGAGTGGTGGTGTTTGGATCAGCACGGTCCTCGATTTGGGAATTTAGGTCGCAGAGGAGGAGGTAGACGCCTGATGCCAGGGACGTGGGGGGTAGCGATTTCTACAATGTCGTCTATGAAAGCTGGGCGGGGGCTGGGATGCCTGTACACCAGTGTGCTGCAGATGGAGGAGTTGTGGTTGGAGTGGATCAGGAAGTGAAGGTGTTCCATGTTCTTCTTGGACAGCCTTGACACGTAGTGAGGACTTGCGTACGATGAGGAGTCCTCGACCTGGGCGGGAAGGCTGGTACCTCCTTAGGATGCTGTATCCTTTGGGAACTGGCGATGGTGATGTCTGGTCCCGAGGTGGCGTTGGTCCAGGTCTTGGTACGGAAGGCGATGCCCGGTCGTGCGGTGTCCATCAAATCCCAGAGTTCGGTGGAGTGCTTGTGGAGTGAGCGGATGTTCAGGAGCACGCAGTTGATGGGGTTGGGGAGGTTGTTGGTATCTTTGTGTGAGGAGAGTACCTTCAACTTGTTGAGGCCAGCGCTGAAGTTGAAGTTCCTGCAGGTGAAGGGTCCATGGGCATCCTTGGGGGAGGTGATGCAGCAGTTGCTGAGATGTCCAGTGTTGAGGCAGAGGAGGGTCTCGGAGTCGTAACAGAGGCAGGCCAGTGGGTGGTTTAACGGAGATCCAGGGTTCCTGTCGCTGACACGTTCCGGGTGCGGACAGGCGCACAGCGGCCACCATTAAGAAGGAGAGGGGGGGAGCAGTCAGCTGGGATGTGGGAAGGCAGGAAAGATGCTTCGCAGGAGGAGGGGGTAGAGGTAAGGAGGGGGAATGGAAAATAAAAGGAAATATGAGTGAAGAAAGGCAGAAAAATCAAGAGTGAAAGAGTGACAGAGAGAAATACTTACTTCTGATGGTCTCTAGACCACCAGGGATGAGGTGCAGGGATGAGCCTGGGGGTGGAGGTGGGCCTTGAACTGAGAGTCAGGAGGCTCTCAGTTCATCCCAGGCAAAAGACAGAGGCAGCAGCAGCCAGAGGACCTGGGAAGGGCAGCGGACGCTGATCAGGAGGTCAGTGCAGTCGACCTCTCACAGCGCTGTGGCTGCACTAAGAAGCGGAGGGGGTGGGGGAGTGGTCAGCTGGGAGGTGGGAGGATGGGAAAGATGCTTCACGGGGAGGGAGGCAGAGGAAAGGAGGGGAGAAAGGAAATATTTGTGAAAAAAGGCAGAAAAAGGAAGAGTGAATGAGCGACAGAGAGAAATGGTCACTGGACCACCAGGGATGAGGGTGCGGGTGGAGGAGGGCCTTAAACTGATAGTCAGGAGGCTCTCAGTTCATCCCAGCAAAAGGCAGAGGCAGCAGCAGCCAGAGGAGCTGGGGAGGGCAGCAGACGCTGTCCAAGAGGTCAGTGCAGTTGCCTGGTCATAGAATGCACCATTTGTGTAATATTCTGGGATGAAGATGCCAATATGCCTTCTTTCTCAGGGCTTGTTTCAGAAGCGGTAAAACAAGCCTAGATTGTCAACTGGGCTTTAGCGCAACCATGTTAGGTTGGGATAAAGATTCTCCTTACAATGTAATACCAATTAGGTTTATACCCCAGCCTCAGCCCCAATATCCTGTTAAACATGAAGCCAAAGCTCCAATGAGGGAGATCCTCACTCAGCTCGTGAAGCAGGGGATAATTGAACCCTGTGTCTTAGCAATGAATAACCCTTTATTCCCTGTTACGTAACCCGACCATTCATATAGAATAGTCTTAGATTACAGACGCTTAAACAGTCATACACACACATATACAATTCAAAATTCACATAGCACAGCACAAATTAACAACATAGTGCATAAGAAATACAAAACAACCTTGGATATCTCCAATGGCTTCTTCTGCCAGAACTTAGCACACAAAAGTCGAGACCTGAGTGCATTCTAATTTAGCTTACAAAAATGCTTTTGTCATTTGCCTCAAGGCTACAGGGACAGCCCAGGGCTATTTGCAGCCCTGGTAACATCAATATTGCATGATATTGATCCTGAGGTATTGTCACAGATGACGACCTCAACATTCATCATGCCAGGGTCGATCGGATCGTTCTGGGATTTGCAGCCCTTGCTTACAAATTTAAATTTAGAAAAACTAAAATGGCCTTTCTCTGTGTATTATTCCTGGGATATGAGCTATCAAACGAGGGCAAGAGCCTGGCCCCATACTTTTTAGAAAAAATGTGCTCAACTCCAGCCACGAAACACTATCAAGAAACTACAGTTGTTACCTGTTTTTTAAAAACTTTGGCAGAACATGCATTCCTGATTATGCACAATGCATCAAGCCACTTTAGGATTTAATACACCCTGATTTCACTAGCAGACACTGGACAGTAGAACACACATGCATCCTTAGAGTATTGCAACAGTGTGTGCTAGAAGCAAAACACTTACACTCTTGTGATAATAAAAACATTTGGTCATCAGAATAATTGCTGGTGCTATTGGGTTCACTTATGTCACCTTTAATGAAGGCGACATGGTGCCCATAGCATATAAATCACTTTTATATTTCAATGCAGAACAACCACAAAAAATAATCTAACTGCAGTACAGATGGCTGTCATCAAGGAGGGGTGACTTGTCCAAGGGAAACGATTTTTGTCGTTACTCCGGTGCCAGCCTTTGAGGCCGTCACCAAAGCTAGCGTTTCTAACGGTAAAGCATTACATCCATGTTGGATTCAATGAGCAACCGCCCTGACTGCCACTGATGTTGATTACATCTTTGATCCCAAACATCAAACACAAAACTGTCTCCAATATGAACAGGAGTACCCCGCCCCTCTTGACATCTTGCTGTTTGACAGATTCCATACTGTCATTTACACTAATGGTTCAGCACAACCAGCTGTAGCTACTAAATATCAGTACTCAGCCTCTTGCGCAACTATGAGTGGAGTGATGGAGGATGGTATATTCCACCCTCACAATACCTGAACACAGATCTTGGAGGACTGCACAGGTCAGCTGTCTGGACTTAAAGCTCTTATCCTAGCGCTGGAACATACAAATCCAGGACAACTCACATTGATTGTCTGTGATTCGTACTACTGTGTCCAGTCCTACAATGATTATCATAATTATTGACGATTGAACGGGATCAGAGACTCAAAGGGGAACAACATAAAACACAGAACTCTGTGGGTGAGGATGGTTAATCTTAAGGATAAGCTACCTAATGCTCATGTAGTCCATACATTGGGCCATCAATGTGTAGGTGTGCACGTTATTGGCAACACTTTTGCTCATGAAGCATCCAAATCTGCAGTAGCTACAGCTTCTGTTGGTACAGTGACTTGCTCCCAGATGAGACTGGATAATGAAATTAGTCTTAGGGTGATCATCCCCCAACTTTTTGCCTAGCTCACTCCACTTTTCTGTGTTAGATGGTTTTAGGACTCTGCGCACTTTACCACTGCTTACAAGGGCTAAAGTGCATATTCTCTCTCCCTTGAACATGGTAACATTGGTTTATCCCCAAATGAAATATTTGATTTACTTATAAGTTCCTAGTAAAGTACACAACATGTGCCCAGAGCCAGTAAATTCAATGCTACCAGCACTGATTGTGCCACCCACATAAGTAACCCCTTAACCATATCTCAGGCTTGGCTTTGCCACTTCGACTTGGCATTTAAAAGTACTTGCTGAGCCTTAAACTCCCCTTTTTCTACATATAAGTAACTCCTAAGGTATGCCCTAGGTAATCCTTAGTGCAGAGTGCTCTGTAGGTAAAGGGCAGGACATGTACATATGTGTTTTACCTGACCTGGTAGTGGAAAACTCCTACATTTGCTACTGTGAGGCCTGTTCCTTTCATAGACTACCATTAGAACTGCCCTTGTATACTTTTTGAGTGGTAGATTCTGATCTGAAAGGGGTAACCAGATCATATTTAGTATGGCTCAATAGTAACTGAGCATTCTGCTTATTGGTGAGGTTGGATTTTAGATTACTATTTTTGAAATGCCACTTTTAGAAAGTGAGCAGTTCTCTGCACTTAAAACGAACTGTGCCTTATAGCCTATCTCCAATCAACGCCCGTTCTGTGCTGGTTGACAGCTCCCTTGTTCATTTCACCCAGACAACCACAAACACAAGACACTCAGGCACATCTGTATTCATCGGCATATTGAATGGGTCTTCCTGGGCTGGAAGGGTGGAGGACTGACACTTACATTTCAAAAGTCAATGGTCTGCCCTCACCAAATGGACTGATAAACCCCACACTGGGACCATGGCAGACAGGACTTGGTCGAAAGGGGAACGTGTGCACTTCAAAACCACTCTTTGAAGTCTCACCCACTTCAAAGCATTTTTGGGTACATAAACTGGGTCTCTGACTCCACCAAGTCAAACACTTCTGGATCTACACCTGCACCATGCCAGAGGAGCTGCCTGGCTACCCAAAGGACTCATCTCGACTACTTTGCTGAGAAGGACTGCTGCCCTGCAGGCTTCTGACTTTGCTGAAAGGACTCTGCCTCCCCCCAAAAGTTCTCTCCAAGGGCTTGGGTTGAGCTTGCCTCCTGTTCCTGAAGACTCAGGACCAACAAAGACTTCACCTCTTCAAGAAATTCCTGGTGCTTATGAGATCTTTGTCATTTTGACCTTATTTTATGCAGAAAAATATTATCTATTTTTCTAAATCTGTGTGGTCTATTTTTGTGGTATTTTCACTGTGTTACTGTATGATTTATTACACAAATACTTTACATATTGCCTCCTATGTTAAGCCTGACTGCTCAGTGCCAAGCCACCAGAGGGTGGGCACAGGATACTTTGGATTGTGTTGTGACTTACCCTGACTAGGATTGTGGTCCCTACTTGGACAAGGGTATATACCTCTGCCAACTAGAGACTCATTTCTAACAGCAAGCCTCTCCCAAAAGCATACCCTACAAAATATTCATACCACATCAGTGCACAGAATGTTGCCTTTGTAACAATTACTCAGGTTGGACATAGAGTGATCCCCAACCAAGACCAGAGATTAGATCTGATTAAAGCAGCATGTGAGGTTGTCGCTTCTGTACATACTTGCGTTGCAGCCACATTAACACTTTTACAGAAACGTTTCTGGTGGCCAAGTCTATACAAACAGATGAAGCAATGTGTTCTTTGCTGTGACTTTTGCCAGCAGATAAAGGGCTCAAACATCAAACACCTTCCGAAGACATCCCTCTTAGTGCCCAACAGGCCACTACAATGTGTACACCTGGACCATTGTGGTCCCCTTCAACCTGATGGTGCATACAAATACATCTTAGTCACTATAGATTCTTGTTCTAGATTCCTGTGGGTTTTGCCACAGCAGTTGGCTGACGCTCAAAGTGTTATAAAAGACCTGCTGATCTTTTTCGGTACATATGTGTTTGCATCATTCCATTTGGACCAGGGCCCTGCCTTTACCTCCAAGGCATTCAGGGACAGTATGAGGATAATGGGTGTTGAACTTCGTTACTTCTCACCCTATCATCCCTAGGGTAATTCAGTTGTGGAGAGGAGGAATCGAGATCTAAAGCAGCCCTTAACAGCTAGAGCATTAGGTTCTGGCCGCAGTTGACTTAATGACTCATATGGGGTCCAGAGAGCACTGAATAATCTGCTAAGAGAGTCCTTGGGAAGACGCACTCATCACAAGTTTCTCTTTGGGATACCCATATATGTCTCAGATCAAGATGGCTCTGGTTTGGTGGCACCAGATATAACTTTCTACATAAATGAACGTCTCACTGTCTTACAGGAGCGTCAGCAGTTTTGTTATAATTCATTCACCAGTCCTGCCACCTTAGGAACAAGGAATTTGTCAACAACTTCTACAGGCTGGATTCAGAGATCTGGTTCATGGGGAGATTGCTGAGAAGAAGAAATTCGGCCCATCCTACAGAGCACTGGTCCAAGTCCTGACAATGCAAGGTACCAGAAATGTCATCCAACCACCGATGCCTGGTTCCAAAGCAAACAGATTCATCTCCATTGACAACATCAAACTACACCATGTGGCCAATCCTGCAAAGTAGACCCAGAGGTCCCTTGGGTAGTTCCTGGGCCCCTTTCACTAACCAACAGGATATTCCTCTTCAAAGAAGAAACAACAACTCTTCTGACTACAACAGCATGTACAACGATGCTACAAACTCCTACTCGAGCATGGGGAGAACGGAAAATGTGCTTTTGCTGGTTCCTGTTACATCTTCACCTGTCCAAGATGTGGCTGTCTTCTAGTCCAACTCAACACAAACAGATGACATTGTCTACTATGAACCTCCACATGAAGTGGATCCATCCACCAGTAATGCACCAACTCCTGTGTTTGCAGAGACTGCTTCAGGTTATTTCATTGACCTTGATGACTTTTTTTCGACTTTATCCGGACCTGCAACTGAAACTGTTTCAAAGACACGCATTGCTGTACATATGGCTTAAAAAGAACTATTTAATTTATCAATGGAATTGTCTGTGGACATTTCTGATATTACTTGCTTTTCTATAATGCATTGGTTTTGTGACTGTTTTCTTTCTCTTGTTAAATGGTCATTATCTTCCTGAACGCTCTTCTGTCGAGCCAGTGGATGAAGTCCTAAATCTGTATCTTTCCTCACATGAGGTCCGAAGAGACTTGTCCCTTGTGAACATTTTAGCAGTACCAATTCCTGATGGGATTGTGTGGGCTAAAGGTCCATTTGAAATATACAGGCCCACTGATGTCATTCAAATTCCATATGTTTTCAAAATTTCAATGACTGTTGTAATGACACCTGGTGTTCTTTCTGATGACTGGGATGTTCAAACAGTTGATTCATTGCTTGCTGAATTGTAGAATTACCCTGTATTTGAAAGTGATGATGTGTACACTAACACAAAGAATTATGGGGAAATGTCCTATAATAATAATTGGGGACATTACTACCTGAACAGAGCAACTAGACACAGATTAGTATTTAATTACACACAGTGGGAACACTGTTCAACTCTGCCTGTGGGGAGCCCAAAGCATTATTCAGATACATTCACATATTTTTCTGGTAGTGACACAAAGAATGCAGAATCATACTGCTTCAAGTTACCACCTTCTAAAATTAGGAAGATTTTGCTAACAAACACAAAATTGATCCACTCGGATTCCTTCTTGCAGTTGAGGGATACGAATATTGAAAGAGCACTATCAATGTAAAAAGTGTATGGGGAACACAAGATTGGCAAATTCAGAATACAGAAGCTTTATTTAGAGCAGCCTTATTCCTGTCCAAATTATATTTTTAAATGATACAGTTCAACAGACATCCCGTCTAGGGTTAGCAAAAATGAAGAAAATGAATGCACCTAGTATAGCCATACCCACAAAATTGACCAATTGTCAGACCTTCCTAAAAGTCAAAGGTTGAGGCTGGTACCTATAATTCTTCACTTTCCAGTCCTGGTGGGTGGTTTTTGTGGCCAAAAGACACAAGTGGGCGACAGGCACGTTCTGTTAATTCCTCAGAAGGTTTCAAGATTAGACAGCTTGTCTCTCGCTTTGTTTTGGGTCAACACTCGGGTATAGTTACCACATACAGTGTGGGTAAACTGTGCCAATAATGGTTACAGACTAACACCAGCGCAGTCGTGCATGATTTCAATGAACGCGAACTAACGCCATTCCCTAATGCCATCCCTGCACCATATTTGAAAAAAGCACAATGGCGCTAAAGAATGGTAAACGTCTCAAAAAAAGACGCTAGCTGGTGATGGATGGCATTAGGGGAAATGGCGCTAGTGAGTCAAAAATGACATTAAGCTGATTAGCAGCAAAATATCTGTTGCTAGTCAGCCTAGCTTCATTTTTTGATGCACAAACAACCCAAAAAATAACTCCTGTCTAAGTGTAGACAGGAGTCATTACCACAACCCTAATGCTCACCAAAGGAGACCAGTGTCCCCTGGACAACCCCAACATACAAAGTGCCAGCTAGGGGGCCCCATTTAAGAGGCCCCAGTAGCACACCACACACAAACACTTACCTGAGATGGTCTCCCTCTTCCAGTAGTGTTCCTGTGGTGTGGGTGGTGGTGATGCTGGGCATTGGGGTGGGCATCTATGTGTCCATTCCCTGGTGTTTCCCTATGGAAGTGGGCCTACGAGCGTTTTAATGCCTGGTCTGACCAGGCGTCAGATAATGATCGGGTTTATTGCCATTATGTATGCTCTTTTCAAGTGTGTTTGGAGGCTTTCCTGTGACTTTGGCATTGACTAGTGGGATATTGCTGCTGCTCTTCCTGATACACAGTGGTTGTGCCCTCCCAGCTAAGCGGGGTAATGGAGCTACTACCACCAACCCACCTGTGCCATGATCACATGGTGCAGTTCTTTGGTGCTCCGTTGCTGGGGGACTTGAAACATGATTGGTCATTGTCATTCCGGCTGATCCTATGGTGCATGCAACCTGTCTTCCATTGCACCTGGAGCCTCTTTGAGTGTCTACCTTTGATGTGCTTTGCTTTTCTGCCAATGCCTCCTGTGGACCGAGAACTGCTGGTCTTGCCGATGAGGGTTAATTTATAGTCGTGCCAACTGAGTCTGATCCATGAGGACACTTACGAGCCGCACTTGGGGGACTATCTGGCTCCGTCAGGCACTTTGGATGGTGCTGCCCTTGTGGGTGATCCTGCGCTTGAGGCTGCTGCAGACTACTGCTCTGTGGATCTGTCTTCCACTCCTGTCATCGATCTGACATCTGAAGATGTGGATTCATTCCTGGAAGCCCTTCCTTTGATGACTTTTACTGTTAAATGAATTCGGTTATTGGCTTATTCTAAAGTTTCAAAGTTATGCCAAATTTGCCTTTAACATGGCCTACTGTGCTTGTCATCATTTTGTCTCTGTGCATGTTTTAGCTATTTCTAACTGGTTTTAATTAGACTTTAATAGTAGTTTTAGCTTGACATAGTCCAGAGCATTCTAGCTTTGGTTTATGCACCTTCTCTGGCATCATCATTATAGCGTCATACTTCTTCCGGCAATGGGAAGGGTGTAGTGGATCCTATTTCATTTTATTGGGATTCAGGAGATAGCTTACCCTTCTGGCTTGCAGGCCTGCACCCCCATCACCCAGTCACTTTTAACCTACTTAGCCTGCTCTCTTTTAGCACATTCATTTAATTATTTCTTCCAAAATGGCGGCTATGTTTATTTTTGGGAAGATGTTTTGATTTCACGTTATCAGTGCGACTCTGTGACAGTGTCACTATCAGCGTCAAAGACAAGTGATAGACGTAGGTATTCACATCATGTCCCTTTTCCACTTATGGGTGACAGGAACATGATGTACTTTTGGAGGGAATTGTTTATGTAATTGTCACCCCAAGCATGCCTTCTTATCTACTGTTTGGGGACATACCTGCATAAGGGGTCCTATAAGATCTGAATAAATACATCTCACGCAAACAAGGCTGTCAGAGGGGTTCCTACCAGACGCCATCAACGCTATCTATACTACACGTCACCAAGATGCAGACCGAGCCTTTGTGTCCCCAAGGATCTTATATAGAGACACCATTCTAAGGTAACAAGGGTTAGGGGGCTCTTCTCATGGACATGGCACTGGCAAATTAGGTTTAACACACCTACTCTCTTCAGGTTAGAGATTAGGTTCTCCATACTAGGATATTAGGGACTATTTCACATTTCATGTTATTGCAAGATGGTGGGGGTCTTTATATTCATGACTCTCATTTGTATAATTCTGTTTCCTGCATTATTCTAATCATTGCAGCCCATGCATTTTACAGTAGATTGCAGTCTTGTTAATCAATCAATCAATCAATCAATTTATTTGTTGAGCGCGCTACTCACCCGGAAGGGTCTCAAGGCGTGGGGGCAAGGGGGTGCACCTGCTCGAAGAGCCAGGTCTTGAGGCGCTTCCTGAAGGTCAGGAGGTCTTGGGTCATATGTAGGTTGGATGGAGTGAGTTCCAGATTGTGGCTGCGAGGTGAGCGAAGGATCTGCCACCGGTTTTGGTACGGTAAATGCGAGGGACTGTTGCGAGGGAGAGGTTGGCAGAGTGGAGCTGGCGTGTCAGGATGTGGTAGTTGAGTCGATCGTTGAGGTAGGCCGGCCCGGTGTCGTGGAGAGCCTTGTGAGCGTGGATTAGGATTTTGAAGATGATCCTTTTGTCGATATGTAGCCAGTGGAGGTCCTTGAGGTGGGCAGAGATGTGTTCGTGGTGAGGGAGATTGAGGATGAGACGTGCTGAGGCATTCTGGATGCACTGGAGTTTTTTCTGGAGCTTGGCCATTGTTCCCGCGTAGAGGGTGTTGCCGTAGTCCAGTCTGCTGCTAACGAAGGGGTGGGTGACCATTCTTCAGGTTTGTACCGGAATCCACCCGAAGGTCTTGCAAACAATTCAAAGGGTGTTGAAGCATGAGGGCAAGATGGCGTTGACTTGCTGGGTCATGGAGAGTGAAGATTCCAGTATGAAACCGAGGTTGTGTGCGTGGGTGGTGGGTGTTGGGGGCGACCCCAGGATGGCTGGCCACCAGGAGTCATCCCATGCTGACTTGTTGGGGCTGAAGATGATGATCTCGATTTTTTCAGAGTTCAGCTTGAGGTGGCTTACTGTCATCTAGTTGGCAATAGCGAGGAGTCCGGTGTAGAGGTTGCGGGGTTCCTCTCAAGGGAGAGGATGAGCTGAGTGTCATCTGCGTAGGAAATTATGTTGAGGCCGTGGGATTGGACGATGTTGGCGACCAGAGCCATGTAGATATTGAACAGGGTGGGGCTGAGTGAGGATCCCTGGGGGACTCTGCAGATGGTTTTGGTGGCCTTTGATCGGAATGGGAGGAGGCAAACTCTTTGTGTTCTCTCAGGAGAAAAGAGGTGAGCCAGTCCAGGGCTCTTTGGTGAATTGCGGCGTCGAAGAGGCGTGTGCAAAGGGTTGGGTGACCTACGGTGTCGAAGGCTGGGGAAAGGTCGAGAAGGATGAGAGCAACGGTTTCACCTTTGTCGAGCCTAGCCCTGATGTCGTCGGTGCAGGCAATGAGGGTGGTCTCAGTGCTGTGGTTTTTGCAGAATCCAGACTGGGAGACATCGAGTAGACTGTTGCCTTCCAGGAAGCGGGAAAACTGGTTGTTGACTATCTTCTCTATGACCTTCTTGGGGAAGGGGAGAAGGGAGGTCGGTTGGTAGTTTTTTAGGTCATAGTGGTCTGCTTTGGGCTTTTGAGTATGGCTTTGACTTTGGCGTGTTTCCAGCTTTCCGGAAAAATGGCCCGGAGCTAAAGAGCAATGATTTGGCGGGCCTTATTGAAGAAGTGGTGAGGGCAGGGGTCTGCGGTGGAGCCGGAGTGGATGGTGCTCATGGTTTTGGTGATTTCCACATCGTTGGTGGGGGTCCAGGCACTCAGTACATTGGTCCAGCAGGGTACGATGGGGTTGACCATGTCGGTGGTGGTGGTGGTGGGGGACAGCGTTGTGAAGCTTCCATGAATGTCTGTGATCTTGCGATGGAAGAAGATGGAGAGGGAGTCGCAGAGGTCTTGTGAGCGGACAGGGTTGGTGGAGCAGGACTTGGGGTTGGTGAGTTCCTATTGAAAACTTTACTGCATATCCTTCATTGCCTCGTGCAAATGAGACTTGTTGCTCATGTGAAAAAGGGAAGACCTCCATTTAACCACAAATCCGTAAAGGCTGCCACAAATCACCTTTTACTGTTTGGGTTTTAGGTGACATTCTGCTTGTGAGCAGGGAGGGTTGAGCTGACAGTTGAGGCTTGTTGTAGGATTGGCCTAGTCACCTACAAATAAAAGTACTGTCATCCCTAAACCAGCAGTCTTGCCTAGAGCAAGAGTCCAACTACAACACTATGGTTGATGTTCTGCATATAGGACTGTCAGTGGTTGTGGTGTCTGTGGGTGTAGTGACTGGGGAGGATGTCTGAGGGTCTACTGTGATGCTGTCTGTGGGTAGGAGAGGTGTAGTGGCTAAATCTTTGAATTGTGGTATGGCGTCTGCAGGTGTGTCAGATGTGCTGTCTGTGACATTGGGGGTGTCAGGGCAGGTTGTGACTATTGCTGTGTGTGCATCTGAATGTTGCGTGTGTGCATGCCGGTATGTCTGTCTGAGCATCCCTTGGATGTTGAGGTGGATGCATGCCTGTCTGTTTGTATGCTTCGACTGGGTCTGGGAAGAGGGGTTTGAGATTGGGAAGAGGAAGGTGGAGGGGGGACGGCAGACAAAGGGTGACAGGCTGCCGCCAGTGTGGGGGCCCAAAGCCTGAAAGGATCTCTGTAGGCCAGCCAGTGCACTCTGAATGCCCTCCAAGAACGCATTACTCTTTTGGATTTGAGTTGCCAGTCCCTGAATGGCATTCACAATGGTTGACTGACCCACGGAGATGGACCTCAGGAGGTCAATAGCTTCTTCCCTGAGGGCAGCAGGGCAAACATGGCTGGGGCAGACGTGCCTGTGTATAAGGAGACACCCACCCTCTTGGGTGAGCAGGTACAGCCAACTGGTTGAGTAGGCACAGGGAGGACAGTGGTAGACAGAGATGGTGCTGGAGGTAGTCCCGGATTGGTCTGCCACCACCAGGGAGTGTGCACTGGAGGAAGATTCCGAACATGATGTCGTGGATACTGTCTCCCCGTGACACTCCCCATGCCCTCTGGGCCACTGGGTCCCTTGCCGTTGGTGGCATCATGACTTGAGTTCCCGTGGCCACCAGCTTCCCCATTGAGCAATGCCCCATCTCCTTCACCTACCAATGCTGATGCTGGAAAACAGAAAGAGAGGTAGGGTCAACATATTCTTTTCAAACACTAAGATCTCAATGTGCACATCAATCACATTACAACCACTTGCACTACACCCTCAGGTAGACCTAGGTTAGTGCCAACATCATGTCACAACTAGATACCATCTACACCCCTACATCACAACAATATCACACACCAGCTAAGCCACCTATTGCACACCTACTATACCATCATATCACTAGAGCTATTACAATAACCGTTCTAAGACAACCTGGCTTGCCAACATGAGTCCCTATCTGCAGCAACAAAGCCAAACAACAATCAAGCAATGGGATAATAGTGATAGCATGCATTTCAACATATCACATCCACAACATCCACACATACCTATATTATTAGCTGGTGTAATGTACCAGGAAAGGAACCTTATCATATGCCAAGCCCAAGACAGCATGTTGCATACAAGCCAAAACCATTTCATGTCACAGAGTCTACAACCTTCACAACTGACAATTACAAACATGCAACAACTATATTTGCCTTTTCATACATTTGAGTATGATATAGTTTAAACACGGCATCAACACATGTCCCAATAGTCATGTAGAAAAAGATGATAAATACTTTTTTGAGCTACTCATCTTAGCCATTCTCTGCCTGTAAATAAAGCCATGTACACTTATATGGGCCAACTTATCCTACAGGATATACCCAGCCAACCCAAGCTACCATACCAACACCTTAAAATAAATGGACACCTGTCATGTGCATGAAGGCCACATACAAAACAACTGATCATGATGAGTGGCAACATCAATAGCCAATTATTTAAGTGGTAACATCATTATACACACTTCAGACATGAGCAATCTTACATCTGTATTTGAATATTACAATGCCCTAAGACACTTCTGAGCTTAACCTGATAGAGACATAGACCTCGATGCAAGCCAAGTGACTGGGTACACATACCATTCCATGCACATGTGAAGATAAACTACCACACCTGCAACAGAATTAAGTCAGTACAAGCAATAGAATTCCATACACAAAAGCCTTAAAAACATATCCACAATAGCAAAAGTATGTATGTTTAAGTTGCATGACAATGTTGATATGTGGCAGAACCTAACAATGTATACTTGATGTTGGCAAAAACCAGTGTAGATTGTACCTATTATTAAGATGTTGTGGCCTATTTAGCATGCCCACAATATAGTGGAATAGGAAATTGCTGCGTAACCACTTACCATCCAAAGAACATGTACATGGTACTAATATTCTGAGCTCTCATATAAATGATATAGGTTGCACTAGGAGTCAAGTTATACCACCATGGTTTCCAACATGCAGGATGTCCATTCTGATTAAACATCGCAGGTGCCAATCAATGTTCCCTGTAAGGTGCACGCACGGGCGCATGCGCATCCTTCCTTCCCCCACCACGCAGGCCTCTTTGCCAAGCGCGCACATTTCTGCAACATCACGTAGTTGCCTGCATCACGCCGTTGCCTGCATCACGCGAGAGAGTGAAACCGTACATCAGCGCTGCGTTTAAAAAAAGAAACAGCGCCAAAACACAATCACTCTCTTGGCAGCAGAGCAGGACAAGAAACGGCAGTGCAGTGACCCAACAAGAAATTCCTGCCCAAGGAAAGCACCAACTGACAGCAGTTAAGTGTGCTTGTAATGTAGCATAGTGGGTCGTGTATCTCCTCGGTAGCAATACCTGGGTACCTACATGTCATAGATCTTGGGGGAATTCAGGGTGACTGGCACAGTTAACTGGCAAATTGATGTTACCCGGCATGTTCGAGCCGTGAAGACGTCAGAGACAATTGAAACTCAACTCCGGTCCCATACAGTGGGCACGGGAAAGAGAAGTAATAAAGATACAGTGCACAGAATTGCAAAGAATCTGCATACTGCTGTCAGGACCAGAGCCAGAAAATAGGCTGACAGTTGCCCTTTGAATAAGTCAGCCTACAGCCAGTTCCATGAAGAGCTAACTAGCCAACGTGACAGAAAAAATATGACTCAGAGCCAAATCAAATGGGAATGCGGAGACGGCATTTCCTTTACGTTTACAATTCATGCAGAACATCAATAACGGTATGGCAAATAAGGACTGTTCTTGGCAGACACAGTTCCTATGGAACGGGACTGCTGCAGTGTTTATGCATTTCCAAGGGGAACTTTCGGACCGGTGCGAGCAGCTGTTACATCACATGGGCTGAATAACTCACAATGAGAGCGTTTTAAAGTCGTATTCAAGCACAGAGGTCGATTATGTTTTTTTGCCAATGTTTATTCTAGAAGAAAATGTGCTCTTAATTCACCCTTCATGGGGGTGGGAGAGAGTGTAGTTAGGACTGCCTAGATGATGAAACGCAGGTACTATTGACTGTGCTGACTATGAAAGTCTGAGGTTCTTTTCCAAGGTGCAGTTTCCCTTTGTTTCTGTCCGAGCACCTCTAGTACCTGGATCACTACTTCCACTACAGAGCTAAAAAGTTTTCAATCAATCTGTCTGATTGCAATTCATGCGTTTGGCACATGGATATTTGTTAGTCACATTCAGTAATGAAACAACGTATTATTGTGTAACAGCCGCAGTCGTTTACCTACCATATTTTTTCACTTGTAAAGGGGAAGGATGAAACAAAACCGCCAATGTCACTGCCAGTGAAATATAAAGAGCTATGGGCCAGATGTACCAAACTTTTTGCATGTCACAAACAGCGAATTTCGCTTTTTGCGATGTGCAAAAAGCACATTGCGATGCCCAATCCCCGTTTTGCAAGTCAGTAACCTGGTTACTGACTCGCAAAACAGGACTGTGAGTCGCAATTAGGAAGCGCAATGCTGTACTGCTTTGTGACCGCGAACGCGGTTGCAAAGCAATCGCAGTAACCACCAGTGTCACACTGGTGGTAACCCATTCGCAAAAGGGAAGGGATCCCCATGACATGGAAAACATTTTTTGAGACCACAGCCTGCTCTGAAAAAATGAAAATAAAACGTTTAATTTTTTCGTTTTGTAATGCATCTCATTTTCCTTTAAGGAAAACGGGCTGCATTACAAAATGAAAAAAACTGCTTTCCAGCAGGCCAACATCCCTGTGAGTGCCGCCACTCGCAAGGGGGTCACAAATTGAGACCCACCTCATTAATATTAATGAGGTGGACCTTTGCGACCCCCTTGCGAGTCGCAGATGGTGTCAGGGACACCATCCTACATTCTGGATTGGGACTCGCAAATTGCGAGTCAGTCTGACTCGCAATTTGTGAGTCGCAATCAAGAATTTTGCTACATCTGGCCCTAAATTCCTTCTTCTAAACCCCCTTTTGTATATCAAAACACAACATGTTGCTGCTCCCATCATAGCCCAACCTAACTTTGTATGATGCACGTACACTTAAGCCAGGTTCACTGGAATTAAGCGACCGACAAGGGAGAGACAAATTATGTGGCAAGGTTGAGTAAATTGTGCGTCAAGAAAAGCCAAATTATGCGGCATAATGCACCACATTTTATAATAGTATTACTTCAGTTTTTCATCATTTTTAAACTTGGTAACACTGTTTCGACATTGGTTGTACCACAGTACCAGTTTAACATCCAAATATAGCAATAAGCAACAGGAAAGTTACTGGTCCAGCTTTCCAAAAGGGACCGTCCCCTGTAATGGCAACCCACGTTGCTGCATTTTTAGTAACTAAATTTTTAGTAACCACATTTTGAACAGTCTGAGCTCGAAACTATTTTGTTTGTTAAAATCATCAGATTATGCAACAGATGATGATTTATAGGGGAAAAGCAGCAAATCTATATTAATGGGCAAATTGCTGCAGCCACAATCACATAATTGCAGTGGCCTTGGCTTAAACCAACAGACAATCAGTCCACCGCAAGAAACCCATTTCATAAAGTCAGGGCTGGACTGGGAACCTAAAGCAGCCCTGGCAGATTTCGTCAGACCAGGCCCCGTGCATTGCGTAGCCAGCAAGCAAGCAAGCCTGATTACTACAAGTTTTTTTTTGGTGTGGTTTACTCCCTCCCACCCCCCAAGATAATCTGGTGAAAAATGGCAAAAATGGTGCATTCTGGGAGTCAGTGAGTGCCAGTGGAGGCTAAGGCTGCTTGGAGCTGTGTGGAGGCCGGAAGTAATGAGCAACTTACCTTACATTGCTCGCACCTCACAGGGAACATTGTCTGCAAGCAACCCGAAGCTAGACCCAGTCTTGATCCAGAAAGCAAGGTGATAACCATGAATTCTCAACACTACAATGTATGTGGTTGTGGAAGAAATTAAAATCTATTTTGAAAGTGGCATGTAAACACATTTGATGAGAAGGTTATGTTGTTGCTTGTTGCGTTGTACGTGAAATGTCGCTTGTAGTTTGTTGTCCAGCCCCTCCCCTTTTACGACCATGCAGGTATGCAGGATTTATTAATATTTGTATCACATTTATTCACTTTTGTGTTTAATATTTGTGTCTATATATGTGTTTGTGTTGTGGTGTGCTTTCTGTACAAGGACATCAAGGCTCTTTAATGGCTACTTTATTTCCTGTTAATGTTAAAAGTTAATGCGTACATGCTTAATTTCACCATTTTTTATGGAATTGTCAGGTACCTTTTCATCCCTCACAGAACGTGATTCTAAAACAGAATTTCTGACACTCATCGGTGCTCCCAATATGTTAGGCCCTATCGCCTTGTCCTTCCACTAATTGTAGATGTGACAGGGTTGCACCAACCAGTATTTCACCTGCTTCACTAGTAAACTAACTGCTTGGGCCGACGCCAATAATGATTAAATATAGCCATAGGAAGGTCCACTATTTTGTGTGTGTCAGTGGGATTCCTTCTTTGCATTGTTGTTAGCTAGCTAGCTACAGAAACAGACGAAGAGCACTCACTGTCTGTCCAAGATCCCTAAAGACTGCATGACTGGCTGATTTCACACATGTGCAGCTTGCACAAAAGGAGTCAAGAGAAAGTAGCCTTTGTGAAGTTAAAACTTAGCCTCTACATTTTGAATTCATGAAAGGATAGGTGTCAGGGAACAAGTGCTTAATTTGTAAATAAAACCGTGCCGGTGCCCAAAGCCCTCAATTTAAACATGCGGCTGCAGCAATTAAATGTGCAAACATGGAATACTGAGGCAGCATAACTCTGAAGCCATCTCAGGCCTCTTTAATCCATTTAGAGCCCTTCCCTGTCCCTTCAGATCACTCTAGCAGCTTTCTGCTTTCTGCCATTAAGATGCTTTTTCTCTTCCTCTTCTTTCCCATATGTGTCTTTTGCCTGCAGTAAATGCTTGAAGCAGAAAAAATAAGAGTCAGCCCTCAAAATTAAGTGCTGGTGCTCTGCACCGGGAACAACAAGCACAAATTAAGCACCGCAGGGACCACATTTTTCAAAGGAGCCTCACAGCACAGCTGATGAATGCCAGGGTTGTTGAATACCAAGGCTATCAGTTCTTTATTTCACTTCATGCCTCTTTCATCCACCATTATCATGTGCCTACCCTAAGTTTCTTTTCATCCATGCATTCCCACTTTGCCACTGTTTTCCTGTCTTTCTCTTGCTCCTTCTTTCTCCCTTTTTGCTTTTTCATTTGTTTTTCCTGAATAAAAATATGCTCCAGTCCCCAAAAAAGAGTGCCAGTGGACCCCACCTAGAAACACCTCCTCAAATTAATCACTGAGCCGATATTGTCCTCTCAGGGCATGATCATATGTAGAATGATTACAATTTGGGACCACTTTTTTAATGGAATTTTCACACATCTGTCTCTTAATTGCTTTCTCCAAGAAAGTACCTTGACACAAATATGGAACTCTAATTTTACACTTTTCCACCTCTCTGCCAGTCATGGAATACTTGACTCTATCCTTCATCCCGTAAAGAGTGCAAGGGTAACAAGTTTAGCACTCATGGATGAATTAATGGCACAGCAGTATGTTGAATATTAGTGATTTTTAGTGTTAATCAGGTCTCTGTTACTCTAAGTTGTATGGTACTAGTAACTGAAAGGGCTTGTTATTTGTATTTTTACAAAACAATGTATCGCCCTCTTTGGTGATTGCAATACTTTAAAAAATAGGTTCCAAATTAAAATTTTATAAAAATGATTCACTTCCTTTCTGTGCACAATAATTTCCTCCATTAAAGTATGTCAAATGGAGCTGAAAGCAGTGACACCAGAGGAACCAGAGTTCGTCTAAACTGAAACCCCAAGAAACTATTCAATAGCTCTGGAACTGTCATGCATAATGTTTTTGTAACTCCTATAACCTACGCTAAATATCTTCTTTCCAATTGCAGATGTTCAAAATTTGGATTAAAATGGGCGGGCGGGAGTACCAAGGAAAACCAGGTAATTCTGTAGATGTTCCAGGTGGGATTAAGGGTCTCTAGATAAATCACGTTCATGATCCACACCTTTGCTTCTATTACAGGTTTGTTGGACCAAGCAAGTTATAGATTTGAAAGGGCCGACATGCGTAGAAACATAAGGACCAGGTACTTATTTGGTGGGTTCCCCCACCTGGGTCACCTGGCACATTATAATATGGCAGTATGCTGTAACCAACTGCTAACCATCTTTTCTTTTGTTGCAGGCATCTCAGACAGCACTGGTCATAGACGCGGACGGGCAGACCAGAGTAGCAGCAGAATGAGCAGGTTATTGTTTGCTAGCTTTTCCTTATAGTGCATCTGAGACATTGAAACAATCTCTTTTTACAGGCATCCTAGATCCTGCTACACATACATTTGAACACCCATTCATGAGTAGAAGCAGAAAGACAAGGTAATAATTTAGCGGATGTCCATTGTGGTGCACCTAGTACAGTGGAATATGTTAAGCTCATGTAATCACCTTTTCTTCTATTGCAGGCATCCCCAACAGCACTACTCATAGATTACAAAAGGCACATGTGAGTAGAAGCAGAAAGACATGGTAATTATTTGGTAGATTTCACATGTGATGCACCTAATATATTAAAATATAACAACATTCTTCAAACCTCTTTTTTATTTTTTTGCATGCTTCTTAGACAGTGCTAATCATATGTTAGAAAAGGCAGACATGGCTACAAGCAGAAAGACTAGGTAATTATTTAGTAGTTTTTCCGTGCAGTGCATCAGAAACATTGGAACATAAGCATGTGCTGTAACCATTTTTTTTATTCTATTGCAGACATCTTAGACAGTGTTACATCTACAGGCAGGTGTAAGAACAAACATAAAGGACCAGGTAATTACTTGCTACATTTTCCAAGAGATAGCTCAGACTTGTCTGGTAGACTGCATTCAATAGCATAAGAACCAACTTTAAATAATGTTCCTCGCTTTAAATAATGTTCCTCTTTTTTTTGCAGGCTTTGCGGCATAGTAGGCTCAGACTGATTACCACCAAAATGTTCAAGCGCAAAGCTGTGACTTCTGCAGGGAGCAGTGCTTCACCACAAAGGAATAAATGCTGTCTTGTGTTCAAAGAAGAATGGTTGAAAAAATTGTGCAAACAGACACAGAAGTCACGGAGCAAGGTTTGCATACACCTGGGAGAGCTATTTCTATACAATCCAGAAGTTGCCTGATTTGCAAAGTATGTGCAGAAGCAAAGATCGCAGGGGACTTTTCTACTGGGAAGAAATGGAGTGATGGCTGGAAGATGGACTATTTGAAACGTCATCTATGTAGCAAAGTTCATGAATCTGCTTTGGTGACCCTAAGATATAAAAGTGCTGCTGCCAGGCTGGGTTTCGGAGTGCTCACCATGCTGACGGAAACCCCCAGTGACAGGGCAAACAGACTAGAAGTGGTTGAACGGCAGAGATCCCTGCCTGAGGAGATAAAGATTCTCCTCAACAATGTGTTGCTAGCAGTCAAAATTAACATTTCAATGTTATCTGTTCAAGACATTCATGACCACATTGTGTTGTATGTGAAGACACTAGACAGCTGGAGGAGAAAGAACTATGCCTTTGAGTTTTTGGAGGCCATCAACAGCGTGATACGCTCTGACCTCATGGAAGAACTTGCAGTGCTCAGTATCATACATTGATAATTGACGAGAGCACAGATATTTCAGTTGCAAAAATGCTCATCCTCTACTTCAAATTCAGATCTGTAACGTCAACAGAGCATAAAACAGTGTTTGGGGGAATTGTAACTCTGAGTACATACAATGCGGAGGCTATCACTATAGCTGTAAAAGGCTTCTACACTGCCAATTAACTGAAGCTTATGAAAATAATAATGTTTACATCAGATGGTGCATCAGTGATGCTGGGAGAGAACAATGGTGTTGCTACCGGCCTCAAACAATCCATTCCCCATCTAATTGAGCAGCACTGTGTTGTGCACAATGAAGATTTGGGAGTTGATGATGCCTGGAAAAAAGTGCTGATGATCAGGAAAATGGAAACATGACTGAGGACTGTCTGTGCTGTGTTCTCCCGCTCACCTGTAAGGAAGTCCAAGCTAGATGAAATTGCTTTAGTCACTGAATGTGAAGCGGTCTCCTTTCGGCCACTCAATGAAGTGCATGGCTTTCAAGGCATTTTGCTGTTGGTGCACTCTTGCAAAATTATGAGGTTGCTCTCAAATAGTTTGATCATGAAAGATTTGAGGAGAATGACCCAATTGCTAAATATTGCTACAAAAAACTATCTGATTCAAACTACCATATTTCCTTTGCAGCCCTGAATGACTTTCTGGGTGAACTTGCATCTTTGTGCGAGTTGTTTCAGAAAAGCTCTTCGACCACTGTTGAAGCTGTACAGTATGCAAGAGTACAAATTAGCCTAATAAAGGAGCAGTACTTGGGCGACACTTTATTTTCAGCAACACAGTAAGAGATCTGATGGCTTTGTACAGAGAAGACAGACAGTATGATAGTGAGCCAATGTTATCTTTCATTAAACTTCTTTGTGAGCACATGGAAAGAAAGTTTCCAGAAGATTAATTGAAGGAATGGACAAGCTACGATTTCCATGCTGCAACAACACAATCAAGGTTTGATTTTGGGACTGAGAATGTACAAAGACTTGTTGAAAAGTATACGAAGGTCTTGGTCCTGTGTGATTGTGACACCTCTGATGATGTTGTTCAGCAATACCGAGATTATAAATATGTGGTGGCAGAACATATAAAAAGCGGATTGTTTAGGACCTTTCAAGACATGGTGAATTTCACTCCGTTGAATGCTGCACAGTATAGTGTTGTATTTCATCTTATTGATGTCTGTGCAACTTTTAAGGCTTCAAGTGCAGACTGCGAACGAGGATTCAGCCTCATGAGCTCAATCCCTCAGTCCAGATTAAGAAACAGACTTGAAGAGAGTCACCTATATATGCTGATGAGGACAAGGTCCTACCTCTCAAATGGGAAAGTTGACTTAGAACAAGTTTATCAGCACTGGAAGAATGGCAAGGACCAGCGAGAAAAACAAACATGTCACACATCTAATGTTGGCACCTTACTTGTCTAAACTCTGATGCAGCTCCTATTACAGTCCATGTGTGGGTTGGGTAAGAACATTTCTCATCCGTCTCTTGGCAGGGGAATCGTGGCATTTATCAGTAGTGTATTCATCAAATTGTAAATGTTAACGAATTGTACAACGTGCTCTATTTGATGTGCATGGCCCTCTGCAGCACTCTGAGAGTATTCATTAAAGTTTCACATTGGTTCAGCCTCCTGATTTCTGTTTTCTCTAACTGGGGTGTAGATGGCACTTAACAGGTCATGTCCTTGGGGTGTGCCACTAGGTCACAAAACTGCCTTAATGCTTTATTATATGGAGCAATGTTTATACTAATATCCCTTTTTTGCTTTAGTGGTAAAACAAAGCTAAGGAGAAGCAAATGCCAAAGATCTTGGTAGTTTTGCACTGCGCTCACGTGAATGGTCAATTTCTTGGCGCACGTATCCTTGGCTGCAGCGCAACAGAGACCTTACACTGCTGCACACAGTGGAAAAAAATTAAGAGGGAACATTGGTGCCAATATATAGTCCTCACGTACCAATGTGGAAACCTCCTAACAGGTCTACAGGTCTGGGTAAGTGTAGCACGTGTGGCATGCGTAATGTCAGATTGAGATCACAGCCTCGCAATAAATTGATACTCATTTGAAACCTCATGAATAGTAGGACTGTTTTTAACTTGACAGACTCTATGTTGCACATAGAGACGGATCATGGGGCACTGGAATGGACAGAGGGCAAAGACCAGGAGAACTTACCATCAGGATTTTGGGAGTATGGATCTATAGGTGGCAAGGATCAATGAACAGGGTATTAAGAGGAGTATAGTGATACACATATGACACAGTCACATGTGCATCATCATAGGCTAGTGTACAGAAGGGATGATATAGGTGAGTAACCTGTCCTTATACACAATACTATGTGTACACCTATGTACCAATGTTGATGACTGTACATCTAGGTGTCCCTGAGAGACATTTTACCTTTTGCACTTACCACAATGTCACAGCTTAAAGTCTTTCACATTATACATTGACCAGGGAGAGGAGTGTAAAGGAGTGTAGTCAGTACTTACCTCCTTGTGGCTGCTGTGTTGTCATCAAACGCCCACCTAACTCAGGGTAGGCTACCACCAATATGCGGGCCATTAGGGGGGAGGTAAAAGTCCGATGGGCATCCCTTCCTTCTTGGGAGGACATCCCCAGGTGGACCTCTGTGGTATTCCGCACCCAGCGTCTCAGGTCCTCCCACCGCTTCCTACAGTGGGTGCTCTGCTGGCTGTGGACCCCCGGGGTCCACACTTTCTTGGCGATGGCATGCCAGAACCCCTTTTTCTGATGGGCGTTGACCTGCATGGATGACTCAGACAAGATGAGAAAGTCTTGTCCACATGCACCATTTCAAAACAAGCAGGGTATAAAATCAAGATAGTGCAAGTAGCCAAACATACCCATCCCCACACTTCAAAATATTTTTCAAGTCACCATCTGCAGTCAGGCAATGTGTGTAGTCAGGCATACAACATGCATAACCAGTACCTAGTTTTGGCTAGAAACATATGAGCAGACCACAAGAATGTCCTTAAAATGGTATATCTCAGCAACTGCTGTAATGAACATTTCTGGGTCGGGGTACATACATCGCACTCTACCCACTATGTATTAGGGGTAACAGTCTTTCTATCCACAAGTGTACATGTCCATCTACCCACACATCGTTCCTTCCTGCACATTTCATCTACATCATAATACACTCTAACTTTCACAGATTGGTATTGCTCCTCTGGTGCACCACATAGCAGTTCATACAGGGGTAGGACCTCCTCCACAAGCTCATCAAGCTCTTCTAGAGAGAAGGCAGGGGCCCTATCACCTGTAGGATGTGGCATGATTGCTCCCAGAGGCAGTACACAGCATTTCAGGTCATGGAGGTCTTGCTTGCAGCAGTGTCAGGAGGCAAGTGAGGGATTTTGCAGAAGATCGCGGTAATGTCAGCCACGTATAGGACTGTCACTGCCGGCAGACATCGCAATTGGACCAATTCCGGCAAAGGTAGCAATGTGTTCCAAAGGCAATGTCCACTGCGGTTGTAACTACCTACCGCCATGACGACATTCACTGGCGGAGTCAGGTCACTTCCTGATGTCCTTTACAGTAGGTCAGGCAGCTGCCACATTAGGACTCATATATATATATATGTATATATATATATATATATATATATATATATATATATATATATATATATACGAGGAAGTAATGAGAGTTGTATCATTTACTGAAAACTCATTTCTATGATAATGTGTTAAGTGCTGGCTTACTGTTTACAGGTATCAATGTGCATATTATTAGTAAAGGAAGTAAAATGAGGTATTTTGGTTTATGTACATGAAACTGTGTTGTCACCATACTAATGACAATCTGAAGATAGTATAGGTGCAACAAATATGTGTTACATGCCATGTAGGTTAATTAAACTTTTGTTGTCAGTGACATGTATCTCTGTTTAGAAAACAAGCAAGGGTTTATAGGATTTGAATACAGTATGCTTTCACATTTTGCCTAGCTATGTGCTGAATACCACATATTCACTGTTTCATGTGACATGATTTAGATATATGTGCGACGTTGGTGTAGTCATACTCATGATGTATAAATTGAGTCATTCACGTACATACAAGTGTTGTCAAAAATAGTTACCCTGGCCTGAGGAGAGCAAGACAACCTCCAGTGTACCGTGTACTAGCAGATCATGGAGGAGCGACAAGTAATCTAAATATATAGCCTGTATAGGCATACAATTATGGTTCTACATTGTCAGTTGGAGCCAGATCTGATGCCTGCCATTTGCAATCCCAATAGCATATCTGCCATTGTTCAAGTTGTGTCAGTGCTACACTTCCTGGCCAGTACATCCTTTCAGAATACAGTGGCCCTAACTGCAGGGTTGTCTCAGCCCATGTTCAGTCTGGTTTTGAAGACTGTACTGTCTGCATTGTTAAAACACCTGGACAGCTACATCAGATTTCCCCAATGCGAGGATTTGGCCCATGTGAATGCAGATTTCTATGCTTTGGGACGCATTCCACAAGTGGTTAGAGCCATAGATGGCACCCATGTAGCCTTGGCTCACCCAAGTGCTAATGAACCGGTATTTATAAACAGGAAAAACTTCCACCACATAAACGTCCAAGTGGTCTGTTTGGCTGACCTTTACATTTTACAAGTTTGTGCAAGGTATCCAGGATCAGTCCATGATTCCTTCATCATGAGGAACAGCAATATCCCACTTCTGATGACATGACTACACACAGAGAGGGCCTGGCTGGTTGGCAAGTCATATATGTCATGTGTGTCTGCAACTTTTTTTCTGCTGACATATATCTGGATGTCTAAGATTAAAGTTTGTATTGGTGTGACTATACCTTACAGGGGACTCTAACTACCTAAACCATCCTAAATTATTGACACCAGTGAGGTACCCAACCACACCAGGGGAAGTTCGCTTCAATGAAGTCCATGGAATGACAAGGCGTGCCATGGAGCATACGTTTGGGCTCCTGAAGGCAAGGTTTTACAGCATAGACAAGTCTGGAGGAGCCCTTCCCTACTCACCCTACAAGGTATGTCAAATAATTGTTGCCTGCTGCATACTCCACATCCTTGCCCTGAGACATCAGATACCATTCATACCAGATGAGGGGGAGCCAGCAGATCGTGTGGGTGGAAATGTAGATTTGTCAGGTGAGAATGAGCCTGATGAGGATAAAGCTGGATACATTAGGGTAGATGTCATCAGTCTCTACTGCAACTGATTCAAGGTATGTGATGTGATGATACACAATTTTGATTCCTTGGTGTATTATTAAGGGTATGCATGCCATGTAATGTTCTATCTACCACCATCAATGAGGTCTCAAGAGGCTCCAGAGCCTATGACTAAGATATACATTCACATTGTTACTTGGGGTTGTGTACGAAACTGTTATGTATGGAGTCTATTGTTTTATAAATGCACACATGTGATGTATGCCTTCCACTCTGGCCTATATCTAATCTTTCTCAATCACAGACTTGCAGAGTGACTGTTTGGCTCATCCTCGTTTGGCAATCTCAGACAGTGTCACAGTCTGATGGGATTTGCAGACTGACATGAGAGGTGGACATGGATTACACCAGGTACTGTTTAGCATGAGAATTGTGGTGTGTGTGTTCTATGCCCAGACTCTCAGAACAGTGAGTTGTATTTGTCCTTTTCCACAAAAAAGACCTGTTTAGTATTGTAGGTGGTTTAAACAGTGCCAAGTGTGTGTTCATTTGTGTATAACACATGTCATAGGGAGTATTATGACCCTGGCGGTCACTAGACTGCCAGGTTCACGGTCGCAGTCGGACTGCCACCAAAGTGGCGGTCCAGCCACGACATTATGACCATGGCTGAACCGCCACGGTCAAACCACTGACACCACCAGGCTGCCACCAGCCTGCAGCCTGGTGGTCTGGTCAGGTGTAATCCACCAGGACAGTGCTGCAAGCAGCACTGCCCTGGGGATTGTGAGTCCCCATCCGCCAGGCTGTCCACGGTGGCAAACACTGCATTGGAAAGGCTGGATGGGGCACTCGGGGGGCCCCTGTGGGCCCCTGCACTGCCCATGCACTTGGCATGGGCAGTGAAGGGACCCCCATGCACAGCCCCATCAAATTACAGGCAGTGGAATGTGCGACGGGTGCTGCTGCACCCGCTGCAGTGCCACATTGCCGCCGGCTCCATTGGGAGCCGGCTGCAATGTTAAGGCCCTGTTCCCCGCTGGGCCGGGGGGTGGAAACTCAGGGGAAGCCATAATAGGGCTGGCGGGGTTCAGGCCGCACAGGTGGCCTGATGGTGAGATGGCATTGGCGGGTGGCCTCTGCCGCCCACCAATGTCAAAATGAGGGCCATCTGGTATCCAGACCCTAATCCATAATTTTGGTTTGTGTTGTACGTGTACTAACATTTGCACAGCTGTCAATGTGTTTACTCATTGCAAACAAATGTGCATGCGTCTGAAGACTGTCATATGCAAGTGGCAAGCCTACAGATACCTGACCGTGATAATTGGAAGATTCAATGACTGGAGAGATTAGTACTGACCTCTGTCTGTTTCATGGGGTATGGTCATTTGGGAGGTAAGGTATGGGTATGTGATAACGCTTTAGCTGATGATACATGGAACCAGTCTGCCTCCTGGAATGGTTAAAGACGGACATGTCTCTAACCTCTGTATTCTGTGGGTTGGTAGTGAATGACTGAAACAATGAAGTCCACAGCAGTACTTTGCAACAGATGATTGCCATTCTCCAAATAAATATGCGGATATGTACAATACAGGTGAGTTGTGTCATGTCTATGTTACAATCCCAATGCAATATGTGTCCTGGTTATCTAGTACATGTGTGAGGGCCATGACAATGTTTTAACATTGGAGAGGAGCATTTTGCTAGTTGTCATACATGACAGTTGTATATGGATGATACATCACACTTACACAGGATCTGTGGTTAAGTGGTGTTTATTGGGGAGTGCACAACAAAATGAGTGATTTGAAACAGACATAACACAAAGGGTTCAGTCATGGTGGATGAAAGCCATCAAGGTAGCTGCTACACCATTGGGAAACAAGTCCAGTGTCCTTGCACCAAAGGGAAAATGGAGCTAGGTTTACGAACAGTCAACAGGGTGTGTCAGTGACACACAAGGGAGACCAATCGGGAGAGATTCACCTCCTGGCAGTGGGTTTGCTCTTGGCATCTGCTACTCCTGGATGTCTGGGTGGGCATCCACTTTTGTGGGGGGTTATTCCGTTACAGAGGGTGCAGTGTCTGAGAAATTCCCTTCCCCTGGCAAGGCCTCAGTTTCACTAGCAGCCATTGTCGTCGAAGGGCCTGATGTCTCATTGCTAGAGGAAGAGGCCTGATGTTGGGTGCCAAACCTACTCAGTGTAGTGTTCATGTCCCTCAGCACCCCAGCAATGGAAGCCAGTATGGTATTTTCAGGCTGCCACTGCTGCATGGCTTTCTGGTAGTTGTCCCTCTGCAGCGGTTGGATCCCTCCCATCATGGTCAGTACCTGGCCCATTTTGGCTTGGAAATGTTTGTAGGCTCCCAAGACTTGCAAGATGTCTTCTGGTCAGCTGTATCCCATGGCGCCCCCATCCTCTGGCCCACACCATCTCTCCCATGCTCAATACACCCACGTACCTGTGCCCCTGGCACAGTGTGTCCACTCCCACTGGTGGCAGGACCGTTATTGTCAGGGGTGACATTAGGAGACTCAGGTACGTGTACTGGGGGCACACAATGGAAACGACTGTCCTTGGCATACAGGTTTAGGGGTGAATGGCTGCCTGTGATGCATTTGCAACAGGGCTAGGAGGAGACATTGTGTCAGGGTAAGGCTGACAGTTGTTGATTGACCAGATGTCCCTGATGGGCCAGCTTAGTCCTCAGTGTTCAAACATCCAGGGGTGTTTTTCTCAATGGGGCCTTCATCCAGAAGGATAGTGTCAGTCTCTGGTGTCCTCTCCTTGTTGGGGATGGCAAGGTTACTTATAGGAGAAGTGGAACACTCAGTTGCTGTAAGTGATGCAACAAGCGATGTATAAATTAGACAGGTAAATATGGTATGTGAGATGCACACACTGCCTTCACATGATCCTCTGAATTGACAAAGACAGCTGCTACTAAATCTTTGTTCGTGCAATGTGGGACACTGAGATTTACAATTGCATACAGCATGCTGCAAGCTCTTGCAGTTTGTTGGTGTTTAGATTGCTGCTGATACCCTCAAATCTTGTCTGAATAAAGACACGACAATGTTAATTTCTCTAATAGTAAGGTGTATGGCATTATTGAGTCAACTAAAAGCTGAACAATGCACAATGATGTCAGAGCTGGCACACAATATAGGAGTGACAATTTGACCTAGGCCTCTGTCTGGATGTACTGCAAGTGCATCCAGTTTGCCATTTAGTTGCTCCTAACCCAGATGACTATATGACATTATTAGAGAGCTTTTCTCAAAGGCCAGTTTGGTAAGAGACACAGATGCAGCTGTGATTTGCTTGTAACGGTACTGGTAGTGGGCCACTGCATAGCTGTCACTGCCATGAACTGTTAAATGGTGGACCATTTAGGATGGGTTACTTTGATTGTTAGTTTCACATGCAAGACATTTCAAATGTAGTGCTCTTTTCTGGTTTTGTTAGTGGTCGAAAAGTGCCTTCTGGGAGTTATGCTGTTAGTTCCCAGTCCCTAACATGCACTTCCCAAAACACTGTGGCCCAAGGTGAGTTTACCTGACATGTGGCATGGCAGAGAGGGATATGTGGAGATTTGAACAGAGGGTTGGTGGGTGGTTTTGTCATTGGGGTGGGGAAAGGTGATCAGTGAGCATGCAAGGTAAAACAGTTTGGTGACATGAATGTTGTTGTTACATACCCCACTCCACTCCCCCAGGTATTCCTGTCAGGCTCTCAGGACGCAGGATGTCCATGACCTTCTCCTCCCATGATATGAACTGTGGGGGGGCTCACCACCAATCTTGAGGACCGCCAGCTGGTTGCCATGGAACATACCTTTCCCCTGAGGTCGTTCCAGCTCTTCCTGATGTCCTACCTAGTGCGTGGGTAATAGCATACAGCATTCACCCTATGAGCTATCCTTTGCCAAAACTATATGTTCCTGGCGATTCATGTTTGCTGGACCTGTGATGCCAATAGATATGGCTTTACCCTGGCAACTTGACCACCATGAACCTCAACTCATCATCAGTGAAACGTGGATGTTTTTGTGGGGACAATGTAGTGACAGTAAAGAAGGTGAGGTAGTAAAAAAGGATGAAAAAACTTTAGTGGTGAGGTGTAGGTGGTGTGATGTGAGTGGGTAATGGTTGTTGTGTATTGTGTGGGTTGTAAATTTGTGTGTTGTGTATTTTGTGCGAGTGTGGGATGAGTGCTGAGTGAAATGTGTATGGTTGCCTATTGTTTGTTTAACTGGTTCTTTTTATTTCTGCTAGTCACTGGCTGTGATTGGCTTTCTGGTTGCAAAGGTTTGTGGGTTGTGTAGGAGTGTGTTTTATAGTGCAGTGTGTAGGTGTGTTGGCTGTGTGAATGTGGTCAGGTGTGGGGTATCTAACATATCCAAGTGGTATAGTGTTCTGACTCATGTGAATGTGTTGGACCAAATGTAGAAAGACATCTATTTTTATTGGCGTTAACATTTAGGACCTCATTAAGAGTGTGGCGGACGAGGACCTCCACACTCACGTTGATGGTTGGACTGCCGCACTCCAGGCGGTCCAACCACCTAATTACAACCCTGGTGTGTGGACCTGCCAGGGGACCACTTTCCCCACCGGAAGCATGGTTCCCGATGACATGACAGCAGTCAGAGTTGTACTCTGCTAGGGTGGCGCTTAACTCAGCACGGCCTGGCTAATTACAACTCCCCTCACCGCTAGCCTTTTCATGGTGGTTTCACCAACATGGAAATGCTGGCAGTGAGAGTATGCTGGGGGCCACAGGGAGGCCCCTCCACTGCCCATGCCCATGGCATTTTGAAGAGGGCAGGTAAAAGAAATCCTTTAGCCAGAGTCATTAAGGAAACAAATTGAACCACTGATTAGCCAAGCCTTGGTTGGTAAGTTGGTATATCTTTGTCTGAAGTGCTTGCATGGGAACTCTCTAAAGCCTTAAATAATGGTCAAGTTGCTGAACTGCTAAAGTACCAATTGGCAAAACCTCCAACCAAGGATAATATTGGTGCTAAAATGCAAATGATAGACAATTAGGAACACTCTATTGTAACCTTCTCGCCAGTCAGACTGGCGGGAACATTGTAATAGAGCAGGGGGGCACCACTGCCATGATGGTGGTGTCCTCCCCGCGAGTTTGGCAGTCCTGTGGTGGGACCGCCAAACTCACAATGAGGCCATTAGCATCCTAGGATACAAGGACCACAAGTCTATGTCTCAGCTATGCTATTGTTACTTATTACAGATGAGCACATCAATAACAATTTTTTTAAGTCTGCTCTCTAAACTCCTGATTCTTGTATATCTTGGAATGATGTTGTGCAGGAACATCCAGGCAACAAACATGGGAAACGCTTCCCTGGCACATAGTAAGGTTACGCAGTGATTTGCGCTGCCATGCAGGGCTACGCAAGTTGGCCGTGCGTGGCTTCATAAATCTGACCTAAGGTGCCCTCTTCGCATAATCCAGTCTACACCAGTCCAGAGACCCCCAGTGCCTGCTCTGGCATGAAACTGGACAAAGGAAAGGGGAGTGATAACTCCCCTGTCCATCACCACCCCAGGGGTGGTGCTCAGAGCTCCTTCAGAGGGTCCCCGGGTTTTGCTCTCTTGGATTCCAAGTTGGCAGGGAACTCTGGGAGCATCTGAGTGGCCAGTGCCAGCAAGTGACATCAGAGCTCTCCCCTGATAGGTGATTACCTGTTTACCTGACCAATCCCCCTTTCAGGGCTATTTAGGGTCTCTCCTTTGGGTGTTTTTTCAGATTCAGATTGCAAAACTCCAGCAGGAATCCTCTGTATCCTTTACTTCACCTTCTCACTGAAGAAACTGCATCTGGATCCTCCAGAAACTCTACAAACTGCAACAAAGAAGCAAAGATGATTTCTGCAACAATCTGTATCTTCAGCTCTTTCCAGCAACTGCAACTGTTTCCCAGGTGTGCATCCTCAGAGGACAGCCTGTCTTCAGCCTGTACTAGAAGAGAGAGGGAATCTCCATTTGAAGTGGAGTAGTCACTCCCTTGCTTCAGCAAGCACCTCTCTGCATAGATGACTTGCTGTGTGGATCCCCTCTCCTGACAAGCTGTGTGGATCCTGCATCATGGGTAGACTGAAGTGGTCTCAACGTCCTGACGTCCTACTGTCCAACTTTGGTAGAGGTAAGAGCTAGCCTCCCCACGCAAGACAGTACCCCTATGCTCCGCATGTTTTGCAGTTGCCAAAGCTTGTTGACATCCTTCCAGGAAGTTCTTCATGCACTGTGCAGCTCCGGCCCCTAGCACTCTATCCTACGATGCATATATTCCTGAGTGGTTCTCCGGCGGCGTGGGATCCTTTGTTGTAGCTCTGCATGGGCCTCCTTTCACACCTCCTTTGTCCACATGCTGTGGGACTCCTGTGCATGCTGTCTGGTCTTCTGTGGGCTCTCTGAGTTGCTGAGAGCCACCTCTGACTCCCCCTCATGGGTAGAGTCCACCAGGTCCCTCTGGATCCAGGCAGTGCCATTTTCAGCTCATCGCAAACTTTGCATGTGCCAAGGCTTGTTGGTGGACTCCAGCGCAGCAAACCAGACTGCAATCCTCCATCCGGCGTGGGACATCATCTGTACCAACCAGGACACCGAACCTGTCTTCTTGGGTGCAGTACTGACTGTTCTTCTTCACCAGTGGTTTTCCTTTTACACCTTCATCCGGGTTAGCAGGGGCTCCTGTTCTCCCTGGACTCTTCTGTGCTTCTTGGACTTGGTACCCTTCTTCCACATGTCTTCAGGTCCAGGAATCCACTGTTGGTGTCTTGCAGTATCTTCTGGTATTATCTCCTTTCTAGTGTTTCTGTGTGTTCTAAGAACGTTCATGTACTTTACTCCTACTTTCCTGGGCTCTGGAGTGGGTGATAGAACTTACCTTCAGTGTTTATTAGTACTCCCAGCGACCCTCTACACACTACACTTGCCTAGGTGGAAAACTGACATTTCAGTTCCACTTTCTTAGTATATCGTTTGAGTTCCCCCAGGCCCATTTCTAACTATTGTGATTTTCACTAATTGCACTGTTTTCTAATTGTTGTATGCTTATTTCTGCATACTAGTGTATATACTTTGTGTATTACTTACCTCCTAAGGGAGTATAGTTTCTATGGTATTTTTAGTATTTGTGTCACTAAAATAAAGTACCTATTTTGTCACACTGAGTATTTTCTTTCATATGTGTGTGTGTACAGTGTGACTACAGTTGTACTGCATGAGCTTTGCATGTCTCCTAGATAAGCCATGGCTGCTCAGCCACAGCTCCCTCTAGAGAGCCTGGCTTCTAGAAACTGCCCACTTTTCACTAATAAGGGATAACGGGGCCTGGTATATGGTGTAAGTACCATAGGTATCCATTACAAATCAGGCCAGCCTCCTTCATACAGTATTGGTCTCAGCTCCCTTAAAGGAACTGAGGCCAATACCATAGAACAACAGCACCTCAGGGGCCTGGTCAGGGGGGCTTGTCAGGGGTGCTGGTCTGGGGAGCCCCTGCACTGCCCACAACATGGTGGTGGGCATTGCAGGGCCCCCATGGCCCCTGCACTTCCTTTACATCATCCTTTTCATGGTGGTTAAACCACCATGAAAATGCTGGTGGAAAGGGGACTTGAGTTCACCATGGTGGCACTGAACTCAGTGCCACCATGGCTTACCACGAGTCTGACAGATTTCAGTCTGTCGGGAACCATGATCCTGGCGGGGGTCCCCATGGTAGTCCGACTACCAGGGTCATAATGTGGCAGTCAGATCGTCTGGAGTGTGACTGTCTGACTGCCACAATGAGGTCCTAAGTCAATTCCTTTAACAGGAGTTGAATATAAATGATGAATGGATGAGGTGAAAGGACCAACCCTTGTGGATCCCCAGAATCAATGTTGACATTTGCCGACCTAAATGTTGTAAGTTTCTACTGCCTGTGTTCTGTTCTCCAGAAATGAAGCCATTCATTTATGCACAGTTTCAGAAATACCCGCAGCCCTTGCTTGGTGGAACAAGATTGTGTGAATCACCACATCAAAAGCTGTAGATAAATCAAGCAGGACTAATAACTAAATAAGACCAATTTCCAGATTGTTCCTAAACTCATCAATGACCGGCAATATCATTGTTTCAGTATTATATTTGGGACAGAAACCTATTACCTGATGGTCAAAATTTTTTGATTTGGACAAATGAGAGTTGAATTCTTGGGCTACGTGAGATTTAAGACGTTGAGCACAGTAAGGCTATAAGGAGATGGGGTGATCATTCTTTAATACCACTGGATCATCACCTTGTTTTAATAGCAGTAACACTATGGCTTTTTAATACATTTTCAGTCACTATTCCATCTTCATTGAGGAGTTTAAGAAAGCTGTAAGCGGTTTTCCTCTACTGAGGGCTATAGCCTGCATGAAGCTAGGAAGACATAGGTCGCAGAGGGGGGTGTCAATTTTACTTTAGCTAGCCAGCACTGATTCTTGCTCTAGTGAAGTAAAGGTGGTTAGCTTTAAATAGACTTGCTCCTCCTCCTCTAGTTCCTTGCATCCAAAACCAGGGCTATCTGTAATGGCCTCCTTAAGCGCCTTAGCATATGAAGATGTTATAGGGTGAGCAGGATATCCATCATGTTTGTGAAAGAGTACCCATCTGTCAAACTCTAGCCCAGACCCTTTGTCTTTAAAAATGTTTTATAAATAATATCTTTAAACAATTCAGGGCCAGATATATGAAACACTGGTCACAAAATACTTTTTGCAAATTTATCATCAATTTAAAAAAATTAATATTCAAGTCCTGGAAAAATGCAACCTAACTAGGTCAGAGCACTCTTGGCGATCAATGTTATTTTCAACACATGTTTAAGACTTGGCTCGTCACACTTTTACTGCCATTTTACTCTTGCCGATCACTTCAGTCCTCCAGGTGAAAAGATGCCCTTTAGACCTACCTCAAAGTTCAACATGCGAAAACAACAAGGTAATGGATAGAATGCATGAATTAATCTTAGTCACTTGGGGCCCAATCCATCATTTTTCACCCACCATGCCACCTCAGTTTGGACCCAGCCATCTGCAAATTAGTCTTGACCCTGTTCCACATAGGAACAATCTGGCCTGCACTGGCAGGCCAGGTTCTCCCTGGACCGAGACACAAGCAGCTAAGGACCAGTTTTGTCCTTGTTATGGGCACTTCATCTGGGTGTTTCTTGGTTCCAGTGGCACAGTGAACCCATGACCCACATCTGGGCTTACCTGGCACACTTAGGGCATCAAATGCAAAAAGAACAAGGGGATATATGGAATGCTAGAATTAATTTCCACCAATGGCAATCTTTTGGGGCTGAATCCCATTCTATCATTTTCCATCCACAATGCCACCTCTGTTTGGACCCAGCCCTTTTCAAATCAGTGTTGACCATGTTCCTGATGGGAACAGTCCAGCCTGAACTGCCAGACTAGGTGCTCCCTGAACCAGTACACAAGCAATACAGGACTGGTTTCGCCCTTGTTATGGGCTCTTCAGCAGGGTATAACTTGGGTTCTAGTGGCACAATGAGTCTGAGATTCAAATGATTTTTGCTCAGCTATGCCTGTTGCTGAAAGCTTGGAAGAGGGTAATCTTAGCAGATTAAACATTTTGTGTTATCATTTTTAGAAAAAAAACATACACTTTCCTACAATGCACTTTTTTCTATTTTTCAAGGAAGCTCAAAATGTTGGTATGTTTTTACTGTTCTCTTAGCTCTCGTCAGGGGAATCTTCAAATCCTGAGTACATTTAGAATTCACAACCTATGGTAAAAAATGATGGACATTTGACAAGGATACATTTTGTTGGAAAAAAGTTATAAAGGCTTAAGTGTCAAGTGATGCAAACATGAAAAGGAGCTCAGTTTTGGGGTTTCCTTTATCGCACCACACTTTCCATGGTGGATTTTCAGATTTCTTACTCTAGCAAACATGTTGTTAGATCTGCTGCTATTGACTGGATGTCAACCCTATATGGTAAACTAAATTATGGTGCTTCTAGACAGGACTGGCTTTAGGGCGGTGCGACCGCACCAGGTGCTGACCTCAGGGGGGTGCTGTCTTTAGCAACAACTTAGAAGCTTTTGATTTAAAAGCACATCCTGAAACTTTGCGTGCAGCCTTCAGGAAGCAATTAAAATATCAAGACACCTCTTGTGATTAATGTTCCTGCTAGGGAAAGAGATGGAAGTTTTGTCTAGTGGCAGCTTTGACTCGCCATAAAGTAGAGTAGAGGATTAATGTGCAAAGGGTTAATATGCCTGATGCAAAGAACTACATTTTATGTGCATAGCTGAGTGGATAAGTAAAGCCAGCCTTTACAAGCTCTTTAAAACAAATGAATGTATGTGAAAGGGGGGCTATGGAGAGATGTGGGGCACATTTGCTTTGTGGTAGTGAGGGAATCTGAGGAGATGGTCATGGGGGGAAGGCAAAAAAGACCGTCACACAGGGCGCCACCAACGCTAAAACTGGCCCTGCTTCTAGACTGGCAGAGGCACTGGTGGTGGTTCTGTCATTTTTTGACAGTCTCATAACCAATCTCTTATACGTCAGGCTGCTTATGTTTAATACAGCATCATTTAAACATGATTCTGACTAAAAGGAGAGGAGGACATTTACAAGATTTGCCTTCTCCAGAATGTGGGCAGATTGTGACATGTATGAACGAATGTAGGTGCTTCGGGAACACTGAATAAAAGTGCACTAACTAATTTACCATGCCAGAACCAGCAACCGCGGCCTCCCAGTCTGTCATTGAACCCAAAAACGTATAGTTGATCATTATTGTTATTCATATTATTTTCTAGCTGCCCACCACTATCCAGAAAGAGAGCAGACAATTTGTCTCCTTGAACAATCATAGGACATGTGCAAACATGCGATAACTGTTTTTCCTTTCATGTATTATCTACACTTGTCACTAGGGTTGTCCATTAATTTTTGCTTGCGATAAAGCTCTGTTGTTTTGTTTCTTGTTTGGAATGCATAAATATTGTAATTAAAAATGTCTGTTTACCTCCAGATAAGCCAGAGAACTCAACACGTATAATTTTACAGAAATACATCTTTATACCGTAATATGGGAAAATTGTAAATATGTATATTAAGGATAAATAACGTGCTTACTTTGGCAAAAGGATATGACTTTTCATCACAAAAGAATGTTAAAATAGAAATCACAAGCAGTTCGTTCTCTGAAAAAAATTGTTTTGGAAGACTTTGGTAGAAAGCGTTAATTGTAGTTCGAAACGTGGAAGGCACATGCGCTGAGTGAAAAGGCATCCTGAGTTGTTGATGCTCTTACAGTAATTTCAGTTGTAGTCCTGCTTTTATTATTCGTGCAAAAGTTTGACGTTTCGATTGCTGTTTATTTGCTATAACTCGAATTACTTTGAATTAATTGTTTGATCTTAAAATTCCGTTGATCATTCTTTGTGTATTCCTTTATTATGAGAGCTTGCTTGAATCTATCTATGTACACTATAGACTTGACTTATAAATTGCACAATTGCGGCAATATAACTAAGTACAGAGGAGATGTACACCTTTAACGTAATTACTCCAGTATGTGCTGTACAAAGTGAAATCGTCATTTTTCGTAATTACAGTGGAGTAGTTGTATCGTCGAAAATTCGTAGAATTGGAGAATTTACGAAATTTCGCAAAACATTGTTTCTTCACACAAGGTTTTATTCCTTTGAAGAGATTGTTTCATAAAATTGGAATCGTCCCACGGACTTCTCCAAACTTCCTACATCCTTTTCCTTTATTTCTTCTGTTCGGTGTGAATTTAAGAAATTCCGTCATGTGTTGAAATGATGTTGCAAATGATTGCATATGCACTCGATGTTGTAACGTTGATTTCCATCTCATTTGGAAAGAGAGTTTCTCTGGCGATGCTGCCAAATGTCACTTTTGACTGCAGACAAATCTGCTTAGTTAGTAAAATTTTTACAATCACAAATTACATATGGGGGCAAGAATTCCGTAATCTTACTTTGTGAATGAAGATTAAGGGCCACATGCACAAAGCTTTTCTCCAGTCGCAAACGGGACGATTCGCAGAATGAGTCCATTTATGACTGGAAAAATTAAATATTGGAGGTACAAAACACAAACAGCGATTCAGAAACTTGCTACTGAATCGGAGTTTCAGTTTTGCGATTCGGTATTTGAAAGGGGCATGTTCAGGGCGTCCCTTCCTAATAGCGACTTGCACTGGCATGTAAGAACGTTTTGCGACCGAATTATGGTTGTAAAACATTTGCAGGTTAGCACTAATCCCCTTTTTGAATCGGGTGCAGATATTTCTTCAGAGCAGGCAGTTGTCCTAGGGACCACTCGCTACACTTAAAAAATTAAAAGAAAAGTTTTCATTTTTGTTTTTAAAATGGACCCCTTTTTCCTTTGAGGAAAAGAAGCTTAATTTTTCTTTTAAAGTTGCTATATTTAAAAGCAAACACAGACATGATGGTTTGCTCTCCCAAGCTGGCCACCCTCCCTGTGTTTTTAGTAATTATCTTGAGTAATAATGAGGTAGGTCAGTTGCGGATCACTGGGAATCACAAACAGTGTAAAACACATAGTTGTACATAGCTGTTTGCGATTACCTACTAGTGAATCACAAACAATTTGCTTTTAATGAATCACAAACACAAATTCTATCTCCGAAGTATCTGCTTTTTAATTGAATAGGTCAGTCCACTGCAAGAAAAAATAAGATTACTCCCTTTTTTATCTCTTATTACTTATTTATTATTACTAGTGTGCAAAGACTTCGGAAACCATGGGTGGGCAATTCGAAAATACAGTGCTTTCGGACTAGACCTCTGCATACATTGATTTTTCTACACAAATTTACTCTTGTTTGGAAAACATCTAGCATTTATTTGCAGAGCATTCTTGCAAGGTTGACTAACTAGGAGTATTTTTTCGAGACCAGACTGTTGATTTATCTCATTGAGGTTTTCCCCTGTTGCAGGAGGTGACCGGGTGGTGGTGGGTGTTGTTGACAATTAGAGGCCACTGCTGGTGGTTTTGTCACTGCTGAGACACACAGTGGCCGACTGGAAGGTACTCGCGTGAGAAGCTGAAGGGTTACTGGGCATTAAAAAAACGCTTTACATAATGGAAAGATGCAGCGCGATGCTCGGTTGAGATAAAAGAAGGAGAGGCTTTGTTTGGTTAAGCTTCAGTCTGATCAAGATCAAGGAGTACAGGTACCTCTTTCTCAGCTAGTCCTGATGAGGCCCGTACTTGAAAGGGTTGATTGCTTCGACCTTTTGTAGAATAAGAGAGGTTGCCAGCAAATACATATGTCCTATAAGGATTTTTGAACACATCATTCTCTAAATAAGGATTAAAATAAAGAAGACAGAAAGATGTGTTAGACAAAGCAATCATCTCTTTGATGTGGATTTATGGAGAAAATAATTGAGATAACCACACATGATGGAAACGAGGAGTGAAGGACCATATGTTTTATTGAATTTATCATTTGTTTATATGTATTATATGCTCTACATTGCCTTTTGGCTGTCTTTATGTTGGAGTGAAATACAATGAACTAAGAGCTTTCTCATTAAATTGCAGTCCCAATGGTTGATTTATAGTTTCATTGGTTGATATCAAGAATTATATTTTTCCCAATATTTGACCATTTTGGATTGCATGGGTGGTTTTTTCACTATCAGCAATTCCAGAGCTTAATAATAGCAGGCACAGTGTGAGTGTGCGAGAGAGGGTGAGTGAAAGAGCAGGATAGAGAGACAGGAGAGAAAGAGAGAGGCAGAGAATGGAAGGAAAGACAGGGGGAGATGAAAGGGAGGGGGCTGATTTGTATGTTTTCACAAGGCTGCTTTCATTTACAGTCTCGCCTTGTGTTTTTCCTCTACATTTTACCTGCTAGTTATTGACCATTGATTTATTTGATAACATGATGGCAGCAAGGAAATATTCCTTGTAGGGGAGAATGAGTAGAAGTAGTATGTGAAGAAGCAATTGGAAAATGTGTTGGAAAAGAAGAGGCAAGAGAAGCAGGTGCTCTGCTTGATTACCACTGCCTCATTAATTGTCTCATTAATCAGAATGAGTTTTAAAGATAAAACACCTGCTCCCTCAGGATTAGTTCTATATCTGTGACACAGTTTTGAGTTTCTCCAGTAGTACTGGGAGTACTCGTAGAAATCTGCATCAGTTGTAGATTTCTAAGATTACTTCCATGCACAAAATGTTCTGTTACTGCACCAGGCACACCGATCAACTTCACCCTGATTAAATAAAGGGATCCGCTGTCCCACTGCCCCCCCTCCATGGAAATGCAGTTACTTTACAAACTTTTGAAAGTATTTCCCGGTTGAGGAACTGTCTATAAGAGCTTTGTGAAAACCATATATTGTTCATATTGGAAAAAAACATTTGCAAAAATGTAAAATCGTAATAATTTTGATTCAGTGAATCAGGATTAGTTCTTTGTACTCACAAGGGTTTTGCACACCTTAGCTAACTGTCAAAATGTTTTGAGAACTAAGCCCTAGTTTTCTAGTTAATGTTGTGTGTGCCAGAATCTGCCAGAACTCTGCCAGCTACTTGCCTTTCACTACAGTGCAGTGGGCCAGAGTCAAAGAAACAGTAGTAAATCTGCACCCACAGATATATGTCTACATGGAAGTGCAGACTTACTACTTTTTTATATTCAGCAATATTTTCAAAAGTACACATAGTAAGCTGTTCAAAACACACCTTTTACACCTGTGCAGAGTTCTCTATAATGTCCAAACAGGAGCAATACAACACACAAGCACACACACAAACACACCCTTTTTGCCATGGGGCAATCATTTTCCCCAAGAAGGAATCCCTTACTCTGACACGTGACTAAATATGGGCATGATCCATTCCCCTTCCCATTATGGAAATGTAGGTACTCCCGTCCTTGGTAGGAGTAAGTCTCTGACAATTTGAAGTGTAGAAAAGGGTCAGTATAGAGTTTTGGAATGCTCACAAACATCCATGTTTGTATGTGTTCCCAAGCTTTTAAGGCAAACCACACCTTGAAATGCCCTTCACCATGCCTAGAGCGGGGTTACAAAGTACAGATTTCTCCATCTTTATGGCAGAGATATCTGCACTCATAAAGCCATTAGGTCCACCAGCATTTCCTTTGTGTATTCCTGCCAGATGTAAAAAAATAAATGTAGTTGTTTTCACAGCTTTGGGTAAAAGGAAGGGTTAAGTGTATTATTCCATAAATCTCTCCAAATTGTTGTGGATCAAAAGAAAACCACTAGAAGAAAGATTGTGTTTTACTCATATTACTGGTAATGGTGTTTTGTCATTATATTAAAAAAATATATATATAAAGATATATATATATATATATATATATATATATATATATATATATATATATGTTCCAAAGGGGGATAATTTAACATTTTGGGTTGCTGTCAATTGATTCATTGTGACAATGATAATTTAAATGCAGCAGGTGATTGTGATTTGCCTTTTGATTCTTGTTAATAACATTGGATTCTTAATTGATTCCTAATAAAATGCACACAATCTTCAGTCTTTACTCAAATAGTGCTCTCAGACACTTGAAGAAATCGTAATTCCAATAATGTTGAGTTTACATTACTTTAACTGCTAATCTGCTGCCTTTTGAAATTTGTTGTATATTGATCTCTTATCATTCCCCCATTCTGTCAAGCCAATATTACTTAAACTATCTGTGCTATCCACAATTGAGTATTGTCCCTGCTGTTTCCATGAATGAATTTACTACTCTAAGGCCTGCTATTTTTCTCATAATACTTGTATACTAATACACTTTGATTGTAGTTTTGTTCAGCCATTGTAGAATTTGGTTTGAGACAAAGCTAAAAAATAGTTCTGAAGCAACACCCTCCTACCTTTTCGTATTCCACCAAATTTCACTGAACTGGGAAAATTGTTTCATATTTTCTTATAATGTGTCATGGAATGGGTTATGTTATGCACATAAAAGTGATACTAACACTTTTTCTTCACCCCAGTTATACATGAAGAGTGGATACTTTTCAAAAAATACTTAACAAAAAAGTTATGGGCCTGTTTTAGTTCTCGGCGCAGGGGTTGTCTCAACGGTGCCGGATAGCCCATCTATATTTCAGTGGACTGGATATCCGTCACCGTGCAACAGAGTATCCTTTCCACCAGGATATAAGTCAGGCGGTATGTTTTCAAATTCTTGTACAACTGCAAATCATGTAGATGCTAACCTTCCTTGAAAATATTTTGAAGGTACATAGATCTATGTATGTTGAAGACAAAACTTGATATTTTATTTCATTGCATTGCTATTTTACTTTAAAAAATGTATTTGTGTTTTATTACAATTGTGGCTTTTATTGACGCATTTTCTTAACTCGTTTTACTCTTTACGTCTGTCTTCTTTTATTAAGCTTCATATCTTTTAGGCAGTCTTTTCATTTTCATTTTATATTTTATAGGATTTTATTAATATTTTTCTAATTACATGTAATTTTTTCTTGTTTTCTAGTGGATCACCAATATAGTTATGCTTTGTTTTTGTATTGTTTATCCTTGATAAAATATGATTAAAAAAACTTTTTTTAAAAGTACATTTTGTCTAAAACCTACATTACAACCATGGTTATTGCTGTGAATCTTGCCAAGGGTATTTAAATGCTTTGGCCTCATTCTGCCACCTCTGAAATTTTAAGCACCTTCAGCAGCATCAGTACCGCGAAAGACCTGCTTCTTTGAGAAAGGGGTGACCAGAGGAATTGACTACAATGATAGGTAATTAACAAAATACTATGGGGCATATTTATAAGACCATAGCGCCACATTAGTGTAATTTATTTTCACACTAATGTTGCTCAACAAGGCCAAAATCCTTGCACCATATTTACAAAGTGGCGCAATACAAGCAATGCGCCACTTTGTATCCCTTTGTGCTACATAATGCCTGCTCCAGGCATAATGTATGCAAAGGGGGCATACCCCCATTAGGGGGCCAAAAAAATGATACAAGGAAATCTAACAGATTTCCTTGTGTCATTTTTTACAGCACCTTTAATGCCAGCACAGAGCAGGCATTAAAAGGGTGCTTCCATTATTTATAAAGGGCCCCTATGTACTTTGCACGGTTAGTGTCAATGGTGCTCCTCCTGCAGAGTACATCAATAGCGTCATAAAATTGATGCTATTGACCCCTACCCTGTGCCATGGTACGCTGTATTTTACATACAGTGCACACATGGTACAGTAGGCGGCAATAAAGGGTGCAAGAAAAGTGCAGCTGCACACAGTGCAGGGACACTTTTCTTAAATATGCCCATTTATGTTATGATCTTACTGTGAGCAGTCCAGTTTTGCGGTCGAGGGCAATCAGAATTTCCGAGCCCCCATTTGTATAAACAGGGTTTTTTCCTCTTTTTTCGAAGGACCTCCAATTCTGGGGACCATGAAAATTGTCCTCATAAATGGAGGGCTAAAAACCCTGTCTTAGCAACTGCCTTTCAAGAAAATGAGCCAGAGCAGTTCAAGGCTGGCAGAGGCTGAGCGGCAGATGCTTTGGCTAGAAACTCAAAACTAACAAACACACAGCAATAACACTTAATAACTTAATGCCCAGCCAGTGTTTTTAATTTGAAAAAAAAAAACAATTGGAATAAACATACGCCTAAATACTTTGCAAAAAACACAAACACAAACCTAATCATCAGAGGGAGTACTAAGCATCAAAACTTTATTTTTGTTAATAAACTGTGAGTATTCATGTATCAAAATACCCACTCCTAGGTCAGCATAACTGATGGATCATTTCCTAACGTAAGCTCTTAATTATCAGTGGCTCAGGGTACCCTTAGCCTCATGGCATATGATAAGAAGGCTAACCAAGCTGCTCTCAAGCAGCATTTTAAAAACTTTTGAACGCGAGCTCAATTTCAGGTACATTGTTTACCCAAGCAGATGGCTAGGTCATTTTTTTGTGTAAAACTAAAAATACGAACATGGAAGCATTTTTATTATGTCCATTCATTAGGTAGCACAATTGCAAGTTGAATTAGTGAAAGACTCTGGAACTTTACTTAATAAATCTCTCAAGTATATAATTGAAATGAAATATGAATGACAGATCCAGAAAAATGCATACAGGACAGCGACTTTTGTTTCTGTAAAAAAAGGCAATCAAAAGTTAAAACATAAAGGGGGTCATTTTGACTTCGGCGGTAAAAACCACCTACCGCCACAAGACCGTCGCCGCAGCTACCAGCCGTCCTCCGGATTATGACCACAGCCGGATTTCCAACAGGAGGATGGCGGAAATCTGGCTGTGGCCATGCTGGCTGATGGTGGTAAGGTGGCGCTGCTGCCAGCAGCAGCACCACACCAGTAGACCGCTGCCGGCCATATCATGACACATGATACGGCCTGGCAGTGTTATGCTGGTGGATGCTGCTGCTGGCAGCAGCGCCCCGTCCCATTTTCTGCCAGAGGGCCCTCTGACAATAGGTAAGTCGGGTGCTCTGACAGTGGAGTGGGGTGTTGTGTGTGTGTGTGAGAGGGTGTATGTCTTCATGTGTGTATGCGGGTGTGTGTAGCGTGTTGTATGTGTGCATGTATGGATGTGTGAGTGCGTGTATGTTGTGTTGTGTGAATGCATGTCTGCCTGTATGTATGTAAGTGTGTGTGGATGTGTGTGTGAATGGATGTATGCATGCGTATATGCATGTTTGAATGGGTATCTGTATGTGTGTGTATGTGTGTGTGAAGGAAGGGGCATGCATGAAGGGGGGTCTGGAGACAAAGGGGGAGTGTAGAGAAATCTGTGGAGGGCGAGCAGGGCGGGGAAGACCTCTATCAGTGACAGGGAAGGGATTCCCTGTCACTGATAGTGCCTACCGCCATGGTTTTTGTGGCGGTACGGTTGCCACTAAAACCATGGTGGTAGGCTGGGTCATAATTCTGCAGGTGGGCAAGTGACGGCCGCCAGGCTGGAGAGTGAAGTCTCCAGCCCGGCGGTCATTACCGCCGTGGCAGTCGGTGTGGTACATTGGCAGTTTGGCTTTAGAAAAATATTCTCAAGTCAACCCACACCTCAAATCTGTTTTTCTTTTTGTGGGGATAGTGAAAAGCTCACAATCCTCTAGCTATATTATTGGCATCATGCCCTTTAAAATAAAACTAAATAAAATACAAATCAATCTAATACATAACAACACCATTTCTGGTGTACATAACAACACCAGAAATATATGCCTTCCTTAGAAATATATAGCATAGTTGTTTTTATTTAAATTATAAAATGCTTTTGCCAAAGTGATTTCTATGTTAATAAAACAGATGCTAATAACAAAAACGATGATGCAAATCAAGTAGATTGAGGAGGTGTAACAAACAGATAAACAGAGGTCATTCTGTAATCTAGGGACAAGTAATTTAAAGAACTAGAACCAAGGATGAGTACAGTGGAATTGTAGAAGGGGCCTCAAAATGAGCACCAGTTAAATTTTGAGTGGAATATACACAGTCAATGTCAAATATTTGTGTTGTAAGACCACATGTCAATGTAAGGAGAATACCGAGAAAGTGACTTTGTAGACATGCAGATTCTCATAACCCAAGGCGAAGGTTACAAATAAGAGCCATAGGTTTGTTTAAAAAGAAGGCACTGCATAAACAATGTCATAGTAAAGATGTGGATATTAAGGAGAGGAGTGGGTCAAAAATCCCAGGTGTGTTGAAACAAGAATGAGATGCTTAACTGCTTGACAAGATATGGATGAGTGTATTTTGACAATGGTGTGAAAAGTCTCATATTTACTCATTAGCATTCTATGGTTATGATGAACACTTAGGCACAAATTAATCAAACTCAGACTATCAATGCAGTAAGATAACTTTGCTGATGCTCTGCATCAAATGGAAATGGCAGGAATGTGCCATATCTATCAAGATATGGCACATTCCTGTAATCTCCTTTCCTTGGTGTGCTCAGTGTAGCTTAGTGCCAATGCAGGCACTCAAAATTATGGTGCAAGTATGCTTGTGTTGCAGGCAGGATTATGTTTGTAAACGAAGGGACACCTTCCTGCACAAAAATAATCATTAGAGGCTATTTCTCCTTCAGGAAGGCATAACATTTTGACCCGTTCCCAGGGTTACCTGTCCTGGTAAATAAGGGAATGTGCTACAGTTCTTGGGTGGCTCAAGGTAACACCCATGCTCTACCTATGGATTGCTCTCCCAGGGTAGAGGAACACAAGGTCAGTGACTTGTACAGCCTTGTATTGCTCCAGAGGTGGCCTTGCATTGCTTTGTGTTGCTTGGAAAAATATGAGTAAAAGATTGCATTGCCCTTGCGATACCATGCATGATGTAAGGGCAACAGAATGGAATGATAAATCTGGCCCTTGATGTGTAACCTCTAACTGAAAACAAGGCATGACGGTTCAATCCTTATTGACTGTCCTTGGTAAAAATAAACAGAAGAAAAAATAACCACAAGTATTGCAACTGCTGGATCAGAGAAGGGTAAGTAGGTACCATAACAAAGCAGAAGATAGGTGAGAGGACTGGGTAGAATAAAACAAATCAGAGAACAGGATGATGCATATAAGGAATTGTTAGACCTGACATCCTTTTTTTAAAAGTGTTTTTATTAACATTTTGCTGTCAAACATTGTCATATCAGGTTATAGCGTACACATTTTTATGCGTCATCCAAGCATGTCAGCAATTTTACTATTTAGGTACAGTCAACAGTGCAATGTTAGTAGATCATTTATTCTAGAACGGTATCTATCTTCAGAACCTCTTCAGATCTATGTGATTCTGGATATTCTGTGGATAATTCCATTGTCATGTCCCAAATTGTTATTACCTTTGCAGCCTAGCAGCTTGTACTTAACACTAATCAAACTATGTACAAGATGGTGATCTGTGGGGTGAGCAGTTAACTGTTGTGGAGGAGGGAATTCGATGTATCTTCGCCGTGGGTGAACCTGGCCTGTTTTTCAGCCCTGAAACTCCCTATCGGGTAGGGTGACCCCAGCATGGCCAGTCTGGGTTGTGCCCGTGTCATCCCGGTTAGGAGTAGAAAGGGTCAGTGACACCTGCCCGCTATCGAATTCCCACCTTGGCACTCACAATGTTAGGACCAGGCCCCATCCCTCTAATCGCTGTTTAGGTTCGCTGTAACTCTCCCGTCTCCACTACCCTCAGCTCTGGTCTGTGGCATCTTCCCGTACCTCCGCAAGTGTTCCCATTTCACGCTCGCAATGCTCCCACTTGTTCAGCACCTCCTCCCATAGGGGGGCAATGGGCTTCTGATGCAATCCCTGTGCCTCCTTGCGCTTTAAGACCTGTAGTTTAGCCCTGGCCCACCTCGTCACGTCTCGTCTCCAGGCCCCCAAGGGAGGATCCCTGGGCAACTTCCACCCAAAAGTGATTTGACGCCTAAAAAGTACCAGTGTCAGGTCCAGGAATCAGCCACTAACCTTCTTAGCAGCAAGTCCCAGGTACAGGCCCAACAGGCAAACTGACAGGGTCAGGTCTAAAGTGATATCTAAGAGTGCCTCCAGTTCACCCAACACTGCCTTCCAAGATTGTGTAAGCTGTGAGCAGTGCCACACCATGTGGTCTAGGTCCGCATCCAGTTAGCTACACCTGGGGCACACTCCGGAGCTGCCCCCTTTCAATGTATTGTTAATTTAAATAAAGATGGTTAGTTATTAAATATTGTTTAAAATAGTTATAAAATTACACACACACAATTAGTATTCAATATATATATGCGTGTATACAGGCTATTACACCTATATGTGTATTTTCATATATATGTGTGGGTGGAATGTAATGTATGTAATGTAGCGTAATGCACTGTAACATGGATTTGTAGAGTGTGACACTTGTCACCCATGAGTGTATCGAGGCATGGAGTATTTGCAGGTTCTGCAAGTAGGTTCACTTGAAGAGTCAGGTTTACTTGTGGAAATTTATAAGTCATGCAGCTGTCCTGTTGTGATGTGGAGGTCATTCCAGGATTTGCCTGGCAGGTAAGAGAAAGCCCTACCTCCTGTCTTGCTTCTATGTATGTGGTGGGTGTGAGTGAGTGCAAGTGATGCACAGTGGAGGCTCCTGGTTGGTTGGTGGAAGTGAAGACAATGGTTGAGGTAGACGGAACCGTGATTGTGAAGGGCCTTGTGGGCATAGGGAAGCAAATCGAACTGGCCGTATTTTTGAATGGGAAGCCAATGTAGTTTTCAGATGTGAGGTGTGATGTGCGTGAAGTGAGGAAGGTTGAGGATTATTCTGGTAGTAGCATTTTGGAAGATTTGAGGCTTGTGTATCAGGTGTGACAAAGATTCTGTAGAAGAGGGCGTTGCCGTGGTACAGTCTGCTTGTGATGAGGTCCAGTGTGACAGTCTTTCTGTTGTCAGGAGTTAGAGGCTGTTGGAAATTGGGTCTCTAGTTGGCTGAGGTCCACACCCTATCCGGGTAGGGATCACAATCCTGGTCAAGGTGAATCAGATACACACTATACATTACACTATGCTCACCCTCTGGTAGATTAGCACAGAACAGGCAGGCCTAACTTAGGAGGCAATGTGTAAAGTTTTTGTGGAACCCATAAATTACAGTAACACAGTGAAAACACAACAAAAAGACTCCACATCAATTTAGAAAAACAAAGAATACTTTAATGAGTACAAGACCAAAACAACAATTAGTAGAATCAGAGATATGAATTTTAAAAAATAACCTGCAATAGAGTGCCTAGAAATCCATAGCGCTAAAAGACAATTTGAGGTCACGCTGGGCCTGGGAAAATCCAAAGTTCAGGCTGACCGCAATGGAGGGAAGGTTGGTACAGGACTCATGCAGGGCCTGTCAAAAAGCATCTTGGATGGAGCGTCAGTCCCGATCAATGCAGTCTGTGGAATGTGTTGTTGTTGAGCCGCATGGTCATCAAAGTGATGTCCTCGAGGTGCTGCATCAAACTCCTTGTGATGAAGGTAATGGTCCGGGGCTGCTGGCAATACGTTGATCCTGAGCCAAGCAGGCAGTTATGCGAAGACCTTGTCCTCAGCTGCAGTGGTGATATGTTAGCTTCAAGGGAGGATGTAGCGGTTCGGATCAGTGAAGCAGCATCGTTGGGTCAATTGTTGCAGGAAAACAGCTGCAGAATCCCTTTCAAGGCCCAGCAAAGGATTGACACCTCTTGGCTGGACAGGACTCACAGTTGGCAGAGTCCAGCAGCTGAATAGGGTTTGTTAAAGTCTTTGAAGGCCCTGAGATCTCCGAACAGGAGGCAAGCCAACAAGCCCTTGGAGTCACTGAAGTTTTTTAGATGATGTAAAGAGGCAAGACCAGTCCTTCTCATTCCCAGGCAAGAGGCAGCAGGCAAACACAGCAAAGCAGTTCAGCAGAGTGGTTTAGGGTGATCTGTCATGCAGGGGCTAGCAAAAAAGGGGCGTCCAAAAATCCCTTTTTTCTCTGCAATTTCCAAATTAATTTTTAAACACCATTAAAGCCCATGCGTCTGAACGTGATTACAATAATTTTAGCGCAAACTAGATCTTTACCCTTAAATCATGCTTCTTGTGATTTGTTCTGTAGTTTTTCAAAAATTATGGTTCAAAACGTATGCATTGGTGGACGATGAAATTAGGAGAACTCTTGCAGGAGTTCAAATAATAATTTGAAAGTTCAAATAATAGAAGCAGCCTGATTGGCTGAGGGGGCTTTTTCCCCGTCAACCATCTTGCTGTCACAGGAGTGAGAGGCTGCTTCAAGCCCTGCAGGAGCTCAGTCTCTGATTGGCTGGCAGCAACATGAAGAGAAATCTTGTGGCTGCTATTACAAAACACAGGGACTTGAAGCTACCAAAGTTTCCTGCTTCCTTTTTGCATCACTTTTACGCACTCTGAGTCCGAAAATGTATTGCAGTGACTTACACCTGGTGCTCCCTTGTGTTTTGACAAAGCTGTACCTCTCTGAAAAGCTCTAAAAAGAGATAAGCACATGTGTAAGTGGTTGTTTTATTCATTCCAGGGTGGCTTGGGTGGTATTTTATCAATTGAAAGCAACCATACTGTGCCTGTAATTGTAAAAGGCTATAGTCATTTTTCAGCTCATAGTAAAGCGGAGCTGGCAAATTCTGGCAGCACCTCAAGTGTAATTACATTTTCTGCCTGGGCCTATTTTAGAGTTGAAAAGGGAAGTCGGCCTCAATGATGACAGAAGGTCAGGGGTGGGGGACTTACGGGGTCAACCTGTTTAGGGATAACTATCATTGTTGCTCCTCAGAGATCATGTGGTAAAGTGTACTGCTTTGTTAAATAATGACAGGAGGAAAGTGTTTGCAAGAGAGGGAAAACCTGTGAAGGAAATCTGTGGCAAAGCCATTTGTCCTCAGAGTCATTTCTGATTACATGCCAGCCATGGCTGCTAAGAGTTCCTCAACTGTAATCAGGGAGTCCTATTCAGCTTAGGTGGTGAGGCTAACCACCAGAACTTGGAGATCCGTAATAAGATGCCTGAGACACTCAACCTCCGATGGACAGAGATTAGTATATATGGTGCTTTTATAGTCATTAAAGGTATTGGTGAAGTCACTGTATTGAGGGACCACATTTCCCTGTTCCCTACAGAGATTTGGGATTATCCTGGCCATAGCTCTTGGTTTCCTAACTACTCCAGCAACTTTCCAATCCTATCCTCTTAATCAAAAACTTGCTTTTGGATTGCTAGAAAGATGTAAGATAGGTGAGTGGAGGAGCAGGTCTACCCCCACTGCTGCCCAAGCACTTGCCATCAGCATGTTAAAATCATTTTAGCCCGACATAGAACTACAAATGTTGGAAAGGAAGGAGTATCACTGGACCCACAGATGCTAGACACATTACATGTCCATCAAGCCTACAGAGCTTGGCCAATTCAACAGCTTGTATGGGTGCTCTGTGTCCAGTGCCTTGCAGTGCACATGTCTAGTTGCTTGGGCATCACTGCATTGAAGTCACTGTCAACCAGAAGGACCCCAAAGAGTGCTGTTATGAGAGTTTGCAGTTTCTTCCAAGAGAGTAAGGGGGACATACACACTAATCAATGTCTAAGCCAGACCATTCAATCTATAGTTAATCATTATGTATAACCCCAGTGGATCCCTGTGGACATCTGTTATATTTAAGGAGAATGATCTGTGGATTAATATGGCCACCCCTCTATAAAAGGATGTCAACTCCACATTGAAAATGGAGTAGCCACATTATCCTAAATCATGTATATTTTTACACAGGAGATGACTCTCCTGCAATAGAATCATGTGTAGGGAGTGGCATTTTACATACTGCAGCACTGCTTCTCTTTTGATTTAATTGGTGAGCCCATTCATGTTCTATATCAGTATGCTGTAGACATGGGATATGTTATGAACATTACATAATGCTATATATCATCCCTGTGAGGTAAGGGCTACCGGGAGGTAACCATGTGAAATGGAGTAAAAAGGAGAAAAGGTTAATGGAAAACTGTTAGAAATGGGGTCTTTGCTTGGCAGTAAGGTTACCTCTTGCCCAAGCAAGGACCCTCACTCTAGGAAGGGTGTCACACACAATCCAAATTATCCTGTGCCCACCCTCTGGTAGCTTGGCACTGAGCAGTCAGGCTTAACTTAGAAGGCAATGTGTAAAGTATGTGTGCAATAAATCATGCAATAACACAATAGAACACCACAAAAATGCACCACACAGTGTATAGAAAAATATATAATATTTATCTGGTAAAATACAGGTCAAAAACGATTAAGATGCAATAAGTATATGTTGAGATATGCTCGGTCATGGATCCTCTTCGAGTTGTGGGTTTTTCAGACTCCCCGGGGACGATGCGTGGATTTCTGGGGCTGACAGGACGAAGTCACAGGGGCTGCGTCGATCCGGTAGGTGTTGCATGGAAATTTCTACCGCATGGCAAGCACTGCATTGATTCCTCTCCGGAAGTCGGGCTGTGTTGTTCCAACTCACCTGTGCGTCAATCCAGTGGGCCGTGCATCGAATTTCCAGTCGCTACGCTGGCTCTACATCAATCTTCTCCTTGCAAAGTCAGGCTGCGTCATTCCCGTCCAGCGTACGGTGAATTTTTCACAGCAATGCAGGCTGTGCGTTGTTTCTGGTTGATTGTGCGTTGATTTTTTCCGCACAAAGAGTCCTTCTTGTAGAGATAAAGTCTTTTTGGCCCTGAGACTTCAGGGAACAGGAGGCAAGCTCTATCCAAGCCCTTGGAGAGCACTTCTCACCACAGCCAGAGAGCAGCAAGGCAGCAGTCCTTCACAGAAAGCAGTCAGGTGAGTCCTTTGGGCAGCCAGGCATTTCTTCTTGGCAGGATGCACTTTCTGGTACAGGTTCTTTTCGCCAGGAAGTGTCTCAGTTGGTAGGGGCAGAGACCCTGTTTAAATACCCAAATGTGCCATTATTAGTGGGGGAGACTTCAAAGAGTGGCTTAGAAGTTCAGATGGTCCCCTTTCAGTTCAATCCTGTCTGCCAGGGTCCCAGTAGGGGGTTTGACAGTCATTTGTGTGAGGGCAGGCTACTGTCCTTTGACACGTAAGTGTCAAGCCCTTCACCCTCCCAGCCCAGGAAGACCCATTCAAAATGCAGATGTATGCAAGTGAGGCTGAGTATCCTGTGTTTGGGTGTGTCTGAGTGAATGCACAAGGGAGCTGTCAACTGAACCCAGCCAGACAGGATTGTAAGGCACTGAAGGATTTAAGTGCAGAGAAATGTTCACTTTCTAAAAGTTGCATTTCTAAAATAGCAATATTAAATCCAACTTTACCAGTAAGCAGGATTTTGAATCACCATTCTGGCCATACTTAATATGACTTTCCTACTCCTTTCAGATCAGCAGCTACCATTCAAATAGTATATGAGGGTAACCCCAATATTAGCCTATGAAAGGAGCAGGCCTCACAGCAGTGTACAAATGAATTTAGGAGTTTTACACTGCCAGGGGGTATTTGAGGTCAAGTGGCCATGGGAACTGATCTGTCTTCTGCTTGGAGGGACAGGGCCTCTGTTTATAGCTCACCATTTGGTGACAAGTAGCATTGGCACGATGAAAAGGGGAGGAAGAGAAAGGGTGCCCACTCTGGCCATGGTGGGGAAGACCCCACCCCATGTTACAGCGCTCCTCTAGAAAGACAACTTGATCAATGGTGGTCAACACCACCCATCCATTGGACAAGGCCTCAGGTCCAGGCCAGCAATGTGAGTCCAAAAGGGGCCCCACAAATGATGTGACAAATGGGGGCCTAGAGGGTCATATGGCCCACTTGACACCAGACGGTCATCCGCCCAACATCCACCCGACTCCTGCCCAAAACCCACCCAGGTTGAACAACAGGGCATGAGAAACTGAGCAACCCCAATCTCTGCACCAGCCCCTTACAAGGCAGCTTCAAGTATCTTCCTCCATTGAACAGTCTCAAAGTAGGGAAAGAAGCAGGTTTTGCTAGAAGTGAATGGGAGGAGGAGGAACCCTCAACATGAGCCCTAGCCTGTCTTCCACAGTGCTGCCAGGTTCGTAGGACCCACGATACATTGTCATTTGTAGGGGACAAGTCAAGAAGAATGCATAGATAAGCTCCCAAGCACTTTGAGTATCGATGAGTTTCAGTCAGCCCCTAGACCTAGCAGGAATCAAGAAGCCCCAGTTTTCTGGCATGCCCTTCAGTACCCAACACTGCAGGCTGCCAGTTCCTCTGCTGCATTGGGGAGCTCAGCCCTCTTGGGACTTCAGCAGCTCAGTCCTGCCTCTACTGGGAATTTCCCAGCAGCAGGTGTTGGACTTGGTCCTTTCTACATAATCATCCCCAAACATTTGCCCTCATTATATTGTTTTCTGAAACCTTTCTTTTGTCTTTTAGAACTCTGTACTTTATTACTGCTCATTAGTGAGTGTTAAAGTGAATGTGCTGGTTCACTTAAATATGGTGGAAATGACTTACATCCAAATGCCACATTTAATTTACTTGTAAGTCCCTAGTAACATGGTACAACATCAACCAAGGGCCTGTAATGTAAATGCCACAAATGGGCCCTCAACACTTAAGTAGCATTAAAACATTTCTCACACCTGCCATTGCAGCCTGTGTGTGTAGTTTTAAACTGCCATGTTGGTCAGGCAACATAAACTTTTTGCTAGGCCTAAACCTTCCCCTTTAATGCATAGCAGTCACCCCTAGGGTAAGTCCTAAATAAATCATAGGGCGGAGTGCAGTGTTTTAAAAATGTTAGACATGTACATTTAACTGTTACGTGTCCTGGTAGTGAAAACAATATTAAATCCATGTTTCACTATTGCAAGGCTGACCTCTTCTATAGGATAACATTGGGTTGCCTTATTACATTTAATGAGTGATCATTCTTTAAAGAAGAGCAATTAAAAAACCCTCTTTAATGGTGAAGTCAGATATTAAGTCACAATTCTGGAAATGTCACTTTAAAAAAGTTGGCATTTTCATGTCCTAACTATCTGGTGTCTGCAGAAGTCCCCTGGGCATGGCCATTGGGCAAGGGGGCATGACTCCTGTCTTTGCTAAGACAGGAGTCATTGCAATGGGGGATGGTCGTCGTAAAAAAATGGTGCAAATCGGGTTAAGACGATTTTTTTGCCTCAGCCTGACTTGCCCCATTTTTGGACGCCCAAACGCCATTTTTCCCTACGCCGGCGCTGCCTGGTGTACGTGTTTTTTTTTCACGCACACCAGGCAGCGCCGGTCGGCTAACGCCGGCTAACGCCATTCAATAAATACGGCGCCCGCATGGTGCTTCAGAATGGCGTTAGCCGGCGCTAATTTTTTTGGCGCTAAACTGCGTTAGCGCAGTTTTGCGTCAAAAAGTATAAATATGGCCCTAAATGTAACACTGGTACATCTCACAATCCTTTATTCATCCTAGTCTTGTTCCAAAAGACATTTGCAAAGGTGATCATTTTGGGAAAATAGTGTAGAGATTTAACATGCAGGACGGAATACCAAGGGATGTGCGCTGCTTACCTGAGAAATTCCAGGCAAATATCCTTTAGTATTGGTTCATAAGCAGTGGCGGCTGCTGTAAATCTCAAGGGAACGGGTGGGTGGGGAGGAAAGTGACAGAGATGGAGAGGGGAAGGTAAAAAAAAAACTTATCTTACTGCCATCTCCATCTCCTGCCGTTTCGTGCTCCTCTACCCTCTATGTGGTGTCCCAGCATTCCCTGGAACACCAGGACAGGCTCCCCAGCAATCCTGGTGTCAGGATTGGATTGGCTTACCAACAGTCACTGCCACTCAGACACAAGCCTGGGGTCTGTGCTGTTTCTCTACTGTGTGTACAGCCATGATGGAGAAACACAAGTGTGCATGTGTGTGTGACCGGCCTCAGACAGCCAGCCAAACACACATGCGCACTTAGTGCACTCTACCCTCCTCCCCCCACCTCCCGTGGCCCAGCCCTGCCCCTCCCTGTACTGCTGGCTGAGCCAGCAGATGATAATTGAAATGAAAGTGGAACCATAGTTTCATTTTTAATCTCCTGGCTCTTGGCCAGGGGGGCGACGCTCCTTCGCCATAGCAAAGGAGCCGCCCGTTCATAAGCACAAACACCAACTTCTTCTTCTACATCATAATATTTGTATTTATCTAGAGATTACCTAACTGTAACTTTCCTCTACCTAAGGACACATACATGACATGGACATTAATATCTTAAGTGTCAAGTAACTTCCCATAGACTTCCGGAACAAATTGATTTACTCCCCTTCCTTTGATCATGACCTATCCTAGTTATGTGTCAATATATCAATTCATGTAAGCTTCTTTTGCAGCTTGCTGGGTTCACTGGCCTTTGTACAAATGCCTTTCACTGATATAACTAATCTTCCCCTTTCTGATGTGTGTCTATTCAATACCTAGTTTTGAGCCTTTGGAAGCTAAACACATACCTACTTCACCGTCTGCCTGTCTTCAGTTATTTTCCTACATTATTTCTCCTCATTTCCTGGTCTTGAGCATGCATTCGCTCCGCTAGTGCTTTGTAAACTTCGCCCTTACAGTGTCTGACCCTTTGTTCTCAATAGTCCCTCAAGTGAAAATGTATATATGGAAGAAGCATGAACAGACGTATTTAGCCCCCAAAGGTCCTAGCACCTCATATTTAAAATGTCCGCCGTTGTGACTGAACAGATAAATAAAGTAGTAATAAAGAGGACAAGACCAAAAGGGAGCAATTCGCATGCTACAGTCTGTCTTATCTGACAAAGTGCTCAGTGTCACATAATAATAACAGGAATCAGCCTACAGTTTACGTACAGCTGACTAAAGCACTTCACTCAAATAATGAAAATTAAGTTAATAGGCATACTAGCCTTCAGGGATTTACAATCCTTTAAACTTGGTTAGGAAGCACTTTTAAAGGGAACTGATTTGCAAGTCAGAGTGTAATAGCACGTTTTATATCACATTTCATATTTTACTCAATAGACATTCGTGAGAAGAATTACCTATTAGGTATTGAAGTATCTGTTAGCAGATTAGACTGTCACACTTCTAAATATTTACTGTGTTGATTTCCTTTGGGCAAGAGGTAGCTGCATTCTTCTTGACTTCTAGGTCTCCTAAAAAAGTAGAACTTGGCAATTCTGTGGTGAGAAGAATCTTTGAATTACCATGGCTATGCTTTTCACAACTCAAATTGATTGCCATCCTTTTATAAAAATCAGAGGCACGTCCTGGAATTAACCAACACACATTCAAGTGTACAGCACATAGTCATAAAGCCACTGCTCCACGCTTGATTGAACACAAGCCTCGATGGCATCTTTCCTTTCAGTTTTGTTTTTAATTGGGCAAGAACAGCACATCATAAAATATCTGTAAGTTACAGCTGTTTAGAAATGGCTACAAGCAGTCCTAGTCACACATTCACCCTAAACTGTAACACGCCCTTAATGGCGTCTGGCAAGGGACTGACAAAGTGCCTTTTTGGTACTCCTTCCTTGGCTGATCCAAAGTTGTTGTGATTGTGCTGTTCACAGAAATGATTCTTACAACTCAGTTGGTTAAAAGGTGATGTAAGGAAACCAACCTGATTAAAAAGATACATTGTATTTCTTTATTGCATTTTCCAGTGACGCAATAGGGTAACATGACAGAGGGAAATTTGCCACACTGCAGAGAATAAAACCACTTTTTCAAATTCTCTCCTACAATATGCCAATAAAATGCTTTCATCTAAATAAGCTAGTAAGATTTTTTTCGATATCTTACATTGGCTGGAATAGTAAAAAATTACATAAACATCACAGGCAGGTGGTTAAATTTTGTTTCTATATCTCATGAATAGCGCCCACATTCTATGTCCAAAGTCTCAACTATTCACTTATCTTCCTTTTTAACGTTAAAACCAGGGAATCGTTGCACACGGAAGAGTTCTGCCTTGCCCGGCTCTTGTTTTCTTCTGTATGCTAGCCAAAAGTTCCTTCTCCTTCTCTGAATCTCAGAAGAGATTTACTCTCTTATTCTAAATTATTTTAATCTTAGAAGGCTCAAGAACACCTGCCCACAGACTTCCTTTTACAAAGCGCTGCTTGGTTGCATTTGGCTTTGATTTTCTCTTCAGTGCATCAGTCCAGAAGGATTTGTCCATCAAATGATAATTCTTTGGTTCTCAATCTTTGCATGTTTAGGACCTCTGAACGCTTGTACATTAGAGTGGCTGCAGCTCCTTTGATGGTTCAGCTGTACTCTGTGTTCTTAATTCGGTTGCACTGTTCATAATTGATTGGAGAATCTTCTACATACAGATACAGTAAGTTCAGGAGCCATTAGGCAAGAGAACACATGAGGTCACCCACTCCACTTCCTACGGCAAAGCCACATCCCCCATAAGATGTGTATTTAACCAGTTCTCAAGATATTCTGACTAAGGGGTGAGGGCTTTGTTATCTTTGATCAAGGCATTCGGTGCCATAGTTGCAAGAAAGTGGTGCATCGGTTCAGATGTACCACTTTTGCACTGCCCCTGTCCCACCAAGAATACAGTGCACCATGGCACTTGTTTTCACAATAGCATCATTATTTATGATGCTATTGTGGCGCTTTGCTGGATTAGCCCCACAAATTATGGTGCAACAAACCACTAGGGAGGCCCATAAGTTACTATGGGCCCATTACTTTAATGCCTGCCCTGAGCAGGCGTTAAAAATTAAAGAAAGAATGTCAGAGTAAAACCTTCTAGAGTTCACTGCACTGTTTTTTGCAGCCTCCCTGCGTGAGAACGCCCCCTTTGCATACATTAAACCTGGCACAGGTGTAATGTGGTGCAAGGGGTTACAAAGTGGCACAATGCTAGCATTGCACCACTTTGTAAATATGGCATGGGGAAATGGCCTCCTTAAAGCCACATTAGCCTAAACAAAATTACATTTGTGTGGCTCAAGGAGGCGAAAGGTCCTTGTAAATCAGGTCCTCAATATTTTGTGTTAATACCATAAATCTTCTGGTGCTGTGTGTGGTCTCCTGACAATCTCTTCTCCCCGGAGCCGCAATCCCAAAGTTCATTTTGTCTGGTTGATCTCTATTCTTCTCAAAGTTTATACCACTGTGTCACACCAAGGAGACACCAGCCTGAGAACTCCAGTCTTCTTTTGGAACAATGGGCCACATTTACAAGCCCTCTGCACCATCGATGCCTCATTTGTTTTTTCACAGCTGTGGCACTAGCAGTGCACTGCACTGCCTCAGGTTTGCACACTGATGCATTAGGCGAAATGCATCACTTTGTGAAGCCCTGCGTCAGACTATACCTGCACCAGGTATAATGAATGCAGGGTAGACATTCCTAGGCAAAAAGCCACACAGAACTGACACAGTGAAATTTACAACACTTCACAGTGTCATTCTTCGACTTCACTGTGTTATCATTTTAATGCCTGCTCAGAGAAGGCATAAAATTGATGCAAGGCTTTTCCCAATGGGAGCCTCCTCGCATTGCTGGAGTAGCATCATTTTTATGACACTACCCCAGCAATGCATGAGTTTAGTGCCAACAGATGGGTCAGAATTTCTGATGCACCTGTGAAAACTTGTGCCATGGACCTCTGTATTGGAAAAACAGTGCACTCATGGCATCGTTAGGGGATTTAGAGCAGCACAAGAAATCTGACGCATCAATGCCAATGCACCAGATTCTTCTAAATTAGGCACTCTGGGGGTGATTCCGACCCTGGCGGTCTTGGCCCACGGAAGCACCGCCAACAGGCTGGCGGTGCTTCAATGCCCATTCTGACGCCGCAGTCAGAAAAGGGAATCCGGCGGTTTCCCGATGGATTTCCCCTGCTTGGGCTGAATCTCCATGGAGATTCCGACCCCCTTCCCGCCATCCTGTTCCTGGCGGTTTTTACCGCCAGGAACAGGATGGCGGAACGGGTGTCGTGGGGCCCCTGGGGGCCCCTGCACTGCCCATGCCACTGGCATGGGCAGTGCAGGGGCCCCCTAACAGGGCCCCATAAAGATTTTCACTGTCTGCATTGCAGACAGTGAAAATCGCGACGGGTGCAACTGCACCCAGTCGCACCCCTGCAACTCCGCCGGCTCCATTCGGAGCCGGCTTCATCGTTGCAGGGCCTTTCCCGCTGGGCCGGCGGGCGCCCCTTTGGCGGGCGCCAGCCGGCCCAGCGGGAAAGCCAGAATGGCCTCCGGGGTCTTTTGACCGCGGAGCGGCCAAGTGGCGGTTCCCGCGCCACCCGCCGAAGTTAAAATGAGGCCCTCTGTGTTTGCCTGTGAAAGGAGGTTAAAAACCTTTAATATTTTCCTTCTGTTGTGTTTGCTGCCATCTAAACTTTTTTCAAACATTTTTTCAGTGCAATTGTTTTGCACAAGGCTGCTGAAGTTCAGAATTACAGTGACTGCCTAGCTTCAAGACAGAATAATTAGAACGATTGGTGAGCTTGACTCTAATGAACCGCCAACAAAGTTATCAGTCCCCTCTCTAATTTTGTGTTTGCCCCCATAGCACCATGGCATCCTTCCTTCCCAGGGTACTTCTAGGGGATCTGTTTTTCATGCCAGTCAAATCAGCGTCTTGATCTTCCTACTAATGCGATGGAGGAAGACCACTAGTCATTACTTGATGCCACCCAGACCAGAAATCTGAGTTGAGTACAAAGACTCCTTGCTGTTTCTGATTCAGTGGTGTATCCAGGTGGCTGCTCCTGGCCTCTAGAGAAGACCTTTTAAAGCCTGTAGGAGTCCACCAATGAGATCATGATATCTATGAATGGCAACATTGCTGGGGGTAGGACAACTCTTGTTCTCAATTCATGGTAGAAGAGTGAGTTACCTGTCAGAATGCATAACATTATCTACTCTCTGAGGGATGCAGAGAGTATGTAGGGATGACCCTATGCCTCAATATCTACTACAGCATCATCAGGAGCACTGCCGCTCACTTCTGCTTTGCAGCCACCACTGTTACTCACATGAGATAGAGTAGCATCAGCAGGGTTTCACCACATTTCTGGTCTGCTTGGGATGCTCACAAATATGTGCAAATTAATGACAGAACCTGAAAATATGGTGTTAAAAATTATGCAATGGTCATCTTTTGAAAATGCATGAATTCAGTTGGGAATTTATTTTGTCCATCTATTTCTGAGTTGGGTATTGCATTGCATTTTTGTTGTGCTATTTATTTCTGAGTTGGGTATTGCATTGGATTTTTGTTGTTCTATTTATTTCTGAGTTGGGTATTACATTGGATTTTTGTTGTGCTATTTATTACGAAGACCTATAAGAAAGCACAAATATCTTTAATTACAAACATGCAACCTTGAAGATATTGCAAATTTCATATATGACAGAAACTAAGCAATAAATGTTTATATTTTCGATAATTAGATATCTGATCCTAAACAACGCTCACACTAACATCAATGTTTCCTCTTTATACATGGGACACCACTCTCACATTATACATTACCCTAATATAAGACAAGGCATGGTTTTGCCTCCTACATTCACTGCATGCCATATATGTGGAGCATATTGGTGTTCAGAAGAAGCAAAATGCACAAATAGCATTGACAATGGAAGGACCAGGGTGTTCAGGATAAACCAACAATGTCCTCATACTGAGCTAAAAAGAAAGCGAGAGTGGTGATAGATAGTTGTGAATACACACAAGGAGAAGAAGAGAGAGAGAGAGAGATTTTGGTTCAGGGAATGGAGCTAGTTGAGAATGAGTAGAAGGGGTCATGCAAGAAAGTACCTGAGTGAAGTCACCATATGGATTGGCTTAATTGCTGAAGGATAAGGATATGGAAAAAGTGAAAATGGACAAAGAATTTAGGTGTGGTTGGTAACCACATAGATCCGAGTATTGATTTAAAAAGATAAGAAAATTATTGAGAGAAAGACAACCTGCAGACCTGCAACAAAATAACTTGTTTTTTTTTCATTCCCAAGCAGAAAGAGACCCGAAGCTACAATGGTAGTCACACATAAATATTGTTCTGGAAGCATGATCATGTTAGAATGACAGTCAAACCTCCTTCACAGGAACCTCTTCTGCTAGTTACTGCTCCCGATTAATGATAAGTGAACATAAGAATTATTACATTTTGGCAGAAATAGAAAATACACCAATTTATGGATAGGAGTGCTAAAATGGGAGAATCCACTAACTGAATTTCCTTCACACAATTATCCATTTTGTGAAGGAAATTAAGCCGGTAACTTCTGCTCCAGATTACTTATTTTCCTTGAGATATTGGATGATTTTCAATTTTTATCAAATATTTTTTTAAGCTAGAATCCTTTGAAGGCCCTTGTGGGTCCTTTTCTGCAGACAATTTTCCCTCTGTCTCATTCTCAGAGTAGAGACCTGGACAGTCACATGACCACAGTCCTTATGATTGGTTACATGGTCTATGTTATGCAGCCCTGTGGAAAGTCTTTGAGCTATTTCTCCAGCTAGGATTTCTAGCTGCTCAGAATTTTACTGGCACTACCTTTTATTTAATTTCTGATGGTGTTTCTGGTGATAATAAATGCCAGTAGTACATTGACCATATTTCTTCATCCCATCACACTTGTCTGTGTGTTTATTCACTAGATACTAGAAGGGCCTGCCTGCCTGAATTCCAATTGTTTGTTATGCCAACTATAAGTACTTGACATGTTTATATTCATTTACACATCAGAAGTTCAGGTTCTGAATGAGAGTCAACCCTTGCTTATTCATATTCACTTTCTTTTGTGTGCATAGTGGTTGTTTTGAACTATTTATGTCATTATAAATGTCAAAAACACACAATAAATATCTGATTGTGACTGATGTGAATGTCTATCCCTGATTATTGGGGCACACACCAACTCTATAATTTGCTGAACATTTTACTGGTGGTCTTACAGCCCGGTGGATATGTGCTGGAACCATAATGAGTTAGGCATGGGCTATTAATTTCTCTTCCTGGTATATAATAGGCATGAAAGGGGTAAATATCGTACTAACCAGGGAGGAAATAAGCAGGGTCTACACCTAGAGGAATCCAGCTCTTAGCTGAAGTTGCTCTTTTATGTCCTTGATATCAGTCTATACTTTGGAAATGATGGAATGTCACACAGCAGTTTACCATGTGTTATCCCATTTGCAGTGGCAACAGAATCACCTGCATGTTTGATAATGTCTGAGCCAAGGCAACAAGACCTTGTTGAAGGATTAGGTGGTTCCCACTGACCTGGAAACCTATTGTTTTTGGAAATATGCTGTGGAACATGCATTCCCTAAATGGTGGCAATGGTAAGGCAGTGCACTCCGCATACCTCATTTGAGGGCTCGTTAACCACTTTTCAGAAGTCACAAAAGCACTATTAAAATGGTGTGGTATCGCCTCTGAGAAAGATCACATTTAATAATATATTAGTGGCATAGAAGTTAGCATATGGTGACTAATTAACCTATATTTAAAAGCCAACAGAGAAAATAACATGAGTTGTTTAAATGTGCATGTTTGAATTATGGTGGACCATGTGGCCATTATTCGTATTAAATGCTACATTTTAACAAGAAAGATTATTGCAGTCATATTAAATGAAGTACTTGAATGAGTTAACATAAAAAGTGTTTTTATTAGGATGAACATTAGGAAGAAAATATCAAATGAACATGAATTAATCGTACTTATATTGATTTAAATTAATTTTATTAATGCTAATTCCATGTGTGCAGAAAAATAAATGCACGTTTAACATTGCTGTAATATGTTAGCAAAAATTGTTTAAATTAATACTTGCTTTGTGTTAGAAATGGGGTTTTTGGTTGGCAGTCAGGTTACCCTCTGTCCAAGCAAAATCCCTCACTCTAGTCAGGGTAAGTCACACACTATCCAAGATTATCCTGTGCCCACCCTCTGGTAGCTTGGCACGAGCAGTCAGGCTTAACTCAGAAGGCAATGTGTAAAGTATTTGTGCAATAAATCATACAATACCACCATATAGCACCACAAAAATACACCACACAGTGTTTAGAAAAATATATAATATTTATCAGGATAATTGTAGGTCAAAAAGAATAAAGTTGCAAATGGAAAATTGTAGAAATATCACAGGGAAGTGATATAAAGTGTCTTAAGTCTTTAGAATGCAATAAAGTGTCTTTCAAGCACAAAGTACCTGGTTTCTGGTGGGAAATCTCCTCAGAGGGCCACAGGAAAAGAGATGCGTGGAAAAAGGGTGTGTGCGTCGATTTTTCCTCAGCACACAAAGACTTGCGTCGTTCTTTTCCACGCGGGGAAATCGGGCGTCGTTTTCCGGCGCGCAGACAGTCTCTTTTCGTGGATCGCGGGGATTACCAGATGTCCCGGGTCTGTGCGTGGATTCTCCTGCTTGTTTTCCGGCTGCGCGTCGTTCTGCGGGACTGCGCGTCGAAGTTTCGATCTCACGGTAGGCGTCGCGTCGATTTCTCCTTGGAAGTCGGCCGGCGTTGTCCTTGCGAGGCCGTGCGTCGAAATTTTGGTCTCACGGCAAGCGTCGCGTCAATTTCTCCTCGGAAGTCGGGCGGTGTTGTCCTTGGGAGGCCGTGCGTCAAAGTTTCGCGTTCACGGTAGGCGTCGCGTCGATTTCTTCTGGAAAGTCGGGCGGCGTTGTCCTTGCGAGGTTGTGCGTCGAAGTCTCGATCGTCCCGAGAGCGTCGCGTTGATCAGCGTCGGTGTGCGGCGTTTTTCTCGCCGCGAAACAAGCTGTGCGTCGAAATTTTCGGCGCACGGAGCGTCCAAGTGAAAGGAAGAAGTCTTTTTGGTCCTGAGACTTCAAGGAACAGGAGGCAAGCTCTATCCAAGCCCTTGGAGAGCACTTTCACAGCCAGACAAGAGTTCAGCAAGGCAGCAGGGCAACAGCAAGACAGCAGTCCTTTGTAGAAAGCAGACAGGTGAGTCCTTTGAGCAGCCAGGCAGTTCTTCTTGGCAGGATGTAGTTTCTGGTTCAGGTTTCTTCTCCAGCAAGTGTCTGATGAGGTAGGGCAGAGGCCCTGTTTTATACCCAAATGTGCCTTTGAAGTGGGGGAGACTTCAAAGAGTGGCTAAGAAGTGCACCTCCCCTTTCAGTTTACTCCTGTCTGCCAGGGTCCCAGTAGGGGGTGTGGCAGTCCTTTGTGTGAGAGCAGACCCTCCACCCTCCCAGCCCAGGAAGACCCATTCAAAATGCAGATGTATGCAAGTGAGGCTGAGTACCCTGTGTTTGGGGTGTGTCTGAGTGAATGCACAAGGAGCTGTCAACCAAGCCCAGCCAGATGTGGATTTTAAGGCACAGAAGGATTTAAGTGCAAAGAAATGCTCACTTTCTAAAAGTGGCATTTCTAGAATAGTAATATTAAATCCGACTTCACCAGTCAGTAGGACTTTGTATTACCATTCTGGCCATACTAAATATGACCTCCCTGCTCCTTTCAGATCAGCAGCTGCCACTTCAACAGTGTATGAGGGCAGCCCTAATGTTAGCCTATGAAGGGAGCAGGCCTCTCAGTAGTGTGAAAACGAATTTAGGAGTTTTACACTACCAGGACATATAACTACACAGGTACATGTCCTGCCTTTTACCTACACAGCACCCTGCCCTAGGGGTTACCTAGGGCACACCTTAAGGGTGACTTATATGTAGAAAAAGGGGAGTTCTAGGCTTGGCAAGTACTTTTAAATGCCAAGTCGAGGTGGCAGTGAAACTGCACACACAGGCCTTGCAATGGCAGGCCTGAGACAAGGAAAAAGGGGCTACTTAAGTGGGTGGCACAACCAGTGCTGCAGGCCCACTAGTAGCATTTAATTTACCAGCCCTATGCACATAAAGTGCACCTTACTAGGGACTTATAAGTAAATTAATAGTCCAATCAGGTAGGATTCCAGGTTACCATGTTTTAAGGGAGAGAGCATATGCACTTTAGCACTGGTTAGCAGTGGTAAAGTGCGCAGAGTCTATAAACCAGCAAAAACAGTGTCCAAAAAAAATGGAGGGAGGCAGGCAAAAAGTTAGGGGTGACTACCCTAAGGCTGTCAGGTCTAACACTTTGTATATTTGAATTAAATTGTAAGGTGTGTAATAGGGTTATTAATGCATTATTTGTATTAATGTGTATTAAGGATCTCTTAGCTTGACTAGGCCTGAAAGATTCATTTAGCATCAGTAATTGAAAATCACTTGTTTATTCTGTTCCCTCGGACCTGAATTATTTTTTCTAGGCTGATGTGATGATGAATGTCGTATTGCATTGAAGGTGTAGAACATGTTTGTTAATAACATTGTTGCATTATTTGTTCTAGCTGTTGAACAAGATAGGCAACATACGATTCTCAAGAAATTGTATTGCTTTATTTAGTGTAGATTGAGAAAAGAACCTGATGTTGAAAATTCTTAGAGAATGTAATATTTTGTCGGAACTGTGTGAAAGTATTAAATTGACAATGCACTTTTGCTGTGGAAATCCGGAATAGTTGCAAATTTGATGGTACCATCAACAGCCATTGGACACTGAATCTGACGCCTGGAGTGAGCCCACCTGAAGGACCAATAAATGGATTGCTCATACTTTTAGTGAGAAACCTTTGGAAACTGAGAGTTTGCTCTTGTGGAAGTTAGTTTGTGTTAGTTCACTCCCGCCTCGATGGTTTGCTGTCATCCTTTTTTTATCAAGTCTCCAGATCAGTTTCTCATCTTAGTCAAAAAATTGCCCTATTCTATTATGTGGTTCAGTACTAATACGTCCAACTAATTCTGAACTGCTGATCTGTCTAATGTTCAGCCTATGTCTCTTCACTGTCTTGATGCTGTTGACAATTGGCGACGGAAGAAGATGACCGTACTTCCTAATGAAACATTGCTGTGTGCTGTCTCATGAGGAGAGGTGCAACTAAATGTTTTTTCCTGTTTCCTTTTCAGTTAGGTAGTTATACCAGCATATTTTTATGGTGAATTGCCCTAGATATATATTTTTTACATTATTTTTTGTCTTTCTTTTACTTTTTGCTTTTGCCCACACGTGTAAGCCCGCTCTCACACATGCAAGTCTAAATTTGTGTTTGTGACAGGGATAGTCCAGCCCTGAAATCTGAATGTTAAAAGCTGTATTTTGATGATATATAGATGTCACTATCATCTGCTTTGCAATCTGATAATAATGTGCATATTGTGTTGTTGCTAATCTATATTATTCTTTTGGAGTGTTTAACAATGTTGATGTTTAGTAGGTTAAATATTTTCAGATGTTTCGGCCAGCCTATGGTTTACATGTATGTTTATAACATAGTTTTGTGCACCTTATATGTGACATTGATTTTGGGATTGTAATAAGGTCTTGAAACTTAATTCAATTTGGAGCCTGATTTAGCGTTAAATTGTTTATGGTGTCTAAAATTTTTATGGTTTAAGTCATTGATTTGTGATTAAATGATTCTGACTACTACACTCTTTTCCAAGTCAAAAGATCTAGTCAATCTTTAGTGGGGAGATTAGTGATGGTGTCTCACCAGCTCGTTTGTGGTTTTTGAACCAAAGGCAGGGAGAAAATCTTTCCACACCAACACCTCCTATGTGATAAAAGTGGCATGTGCTCAATGGACAGACAAATGTGATATTTAGCCCCCCAATTCCTTCAGTGTAAAAAAGAAACAAAAAACTGCAGGGCCCAATGATAGTTGAGTTCAAGGAAAAGTTTGTTCTTAAAGCCACAGTGAAAATTGTGATAGTGCTAATACATTAAATTGCTGTGTGATATTTTGTAATATGGTAAAAAGTTGAAGCAGTCTAAACCTATAATCCAATCCAGAGGACATAGGCGCACACATCACAGATGGCTCCGGTGCAAGGTATGTGTATATATGAACAACACATCCATAAACACCAGACTAACACTGGTTAAATTGAACCACTGACAACATTTGAAAAATCTGAATCGGCCACCTGGTTAGTAGTGGTAAAATGACAGTTTCTAGAAAATGTCTAATATTTTGGTTCAGGACTCTTTTCTCCCAGAGAAAAGTGTAGTTCAACAGCAGAAGAATATATACCTAATGGCAACCTCAGAAGAAATCCGGCATCAACTGATGACATGGCTGCTTTTGATTAAACCCTTTGAACAATATGAGGACAATTTACACCTCCCTGAAATCAGTAGCAGATTTCATAGAAGCACTGTTGCATACTCTCTGTAGTACTACAAGCGTAAAACGGATTTTGAGATCCACAGGATTTATTTAAAAATGTTTTATTAAAACAAATTTCAGTTTTTAATGGTGACACCAACATCATGTTACCTTCCCTAGCCACTACATGCTTACTTTCCAAAATGGGATGCCATCCTAGTATCAAACATTATAGCTACTGGTCCTAAACAATACACAAGATCACTCCAATCTAGGTTCAAGGATTTCCAAGCTTATGTGGTGCATCACTACCTGATCATGAACTGGCACCATCTATTTGCTCCTAGAATCACTGGCAAACAAACATCAGCAAGAGATATTTCATTGAGTTTTTTTCTGGGTGTTTTCTTGTGAAATAAGACAATACAAGTTTCATCAGTAGCTCTAGGTCATCGTGCTTCAGTTCTCAGTTCTCAAAAAATCTTTACAAGTGGAGCATTTCCCTCTGCAAAGACAGGATGACCATTCTTTTATTTTCAAAAAATAAAACAAAGAATGCAGAAACACTTTTAAAATGCCAAAACTGGCAATGAATTTTCTGACCCGAGTGTAGCCACCAACTGGTGCTTGCCCAGCACATGACTGAAAGGTGGACAAGCAGTTTAAAGCTGCTTCTCTGTCTTTCACTGTGTAGGTGGCACCAAGTTGAAATCCAAAGGGGAACAGAGATCCCCCTACAGGCTGGTTCAGTGAGTGACAGCACCTACCTGCAGGGGGCCCATGGATTCCCTTCTCCTCCTTTTAAGAGTGGCTTTGTTGCACCTCAATGTGACATGGCTTGCAGCGAGGGTGGGTTTCACTCCCTCATTAAGTTATTTACTCTTTCCTTACAGTCACAGTTTCCTGAGACTAGAATTCACCTAGTGTTCTACTTTTACTACTCATCTGTTACCCTGCCACTCAGTGGCAGCCAACAGCTTTAGGAGGAAGGGGGTGGGCGGGAAGCAAACACACACACACTCATTCTTTCACACACGGACACGCTTGTGCATCCATTAACAACACTCATACCATTCAAACATGCACGCACGCACCAAACATTCATTTTAAAACATCACACACACTCATTCTTTCACACACGCATGCACGCACACACATCCATTAACACTGATAACATTCAAACATGCAGGCACGCACCAAACATTCATTTTAAAACATCACACACACACACTTACCTTCAGCCTCGAGGTCCCAGGAGGATTGGGACTGCTGCCTTCCCTCATTGGCTGACTTAGGTCAGCCAATGAGGTAAGGCAGCAGTCCCAGCCTCATCACAGAGTGGGATGGGGGTCAGTGAGACTGCTGACCCCATCCCACTCTGTGACGAAGTGTCACTGATTGACACTCGCCCTGGGCGCTTCAGGTTTAAGCCCTGAAGCGCCCAGGGTGAGTGTCAATGGGTGACGCTTTCCTCGTCACCCAGGGGTGGGCCTCGAGGCACCTTTGCTGAGCCGAGGAGGTCACGCCCATAGGAGCTGTGACCTCGTCAGCCCAGCAAAGTTCAGCTCAGGCAGCCAGGAGTCTGCGCAAATCGCGCATGACTCACTCCTGGCTGTCTGAGCTGAAAATGAAGAGTGTCTGTCAGGCTGATCTTTGTTCAGCCTGACAGACACTCTTCATGAGGGGCAAAAGGTGGGGGGGCGTGGCCCCTCTGCCCTAAAGTATGGGCCGTGCCTGCCGCCACTGCTCTCTCATCATACTCAGGAGCTGAACTTAACTGCAGGCTACAGAAGAGGCTGTGGCTCCCTCTTCCATTACTGAATGCTTCTGTTCCTTGGCCATTAGAAAGGCAGGTAGGTGAACAGGATTGAATGCTCTTCCAACCATTAAAGTACAGATTGAATGACCAACCTCTACACCATGATTAGCATCTCCAACCCGGAGGTCCACAGAAGACCGCCGGCGGTATTAGGAGGCGGCTTTCTGCCATGGTTTCTGCGGCAGTTACACCACCATGAAAACAATGACGGAAAGGCTACCGGGTGCAGGGAATTTCTTCCCTGTCACCAGTAGATGACTCCCCTCCCCAGCAAGCACTAGACCCCCCTCCCCACCTCCAGCCACAGAACCTCCCTCTCCAGACACAGCACCCCCTAATCCCCAGACACAGCACCCCAAATCCCCTCCAGACACAGTGCACCCCACCCCCTGCATACATACACACAGACACCCACATGCACCACGCATACACCCATATACCTACACTTACCTACAGACATTGAGTCACACTCATCCATACATGCATTTACTTTAACATTCATATACACATTTACTCACATGCATCCACTTCAACATTCATACACACATTCAAGCATGCATACTGCCGGTTTTCCACCCAAAGTGTGGTGAAAATCCAGTTGTACCCGTGATATGGTGGGTAGAAGACTGCCAGCACTAGCAGTATTCTGGCACCCGCAGCTTTGCAGGCATTTTGTGAAAGCAGCCAAAGTCATAATGAGGGCCTTAGTACTTCGTTAGTCCCAAGTTAGGCAGTGCAAAGGCTGGCATCAGGTAGGATTTAAGAGAAATATGTGGTAAATCAGCCCAGCACAACCATCATGAACATTATCTGCGGTGACTTTCCCATTCTCCCATACCTCTTTACAACTACAAAGGCAGTTCTACCTTCATAGGTAGATTTTTCAGCTTACATGAACCAATACATGTTGGCTTGAGTCTTCATCTGTATGGGAAGCACTCCACTTCCCAGGACTCTGGGAACATTGCACCAGCAGGCCCACATTGCAGAACTTCGCCTCATCACCGACATTTTGCCATATAGTCTAGTCACTCTCTGACCCTGTCCCAGAATGTTCTAAGTCTAGGTTATACTGAGTATATCAAAAGTATTCTGTCCTTCTGCTAGAGTCCCTTTGGAACTGTATTCAGAACAAGGGGTGTGAAAAATTGGGTTGTTGGTTGAGTGCGGTGTTACCATGCTCAAGCAGCAGCCACAATCCTGTCAGGGTGAACCACAAAAGTCACTAAACTAACCTGTGCTTAACCCTCAGACTACACTTATAGGCAATGTGTAAAGTATGTATGCAAGGCACAAACAGTAATAAAGAGAAACTGCAACAAAATAAAAATTCTGCACCAATTTATAAAAAAATAGACTAAAATGTAATAAGTTATTTGACCAGAGATATGAAATTTTTAATGTTTTGAAAAAAAAGCAGTGCTTAGAAGCAAGAAGTTCCAACTTCGGTTATCAGGTCGCGGTGGACTGAGTCCGAGTCACAAGTTCATGCTGACCACGATGGACCTGAATGCATGTGCATTGGCCGGCGCAGCATGGATGTTGAGGAGCTGTGGATGGGACCTGCGATGCAAGGCCCAGTGTCAAGATGCATTGCCCTGAGTTGAGGTCACTGGAGCTGTGAATGGGAGCTTGCACTGCAGATTCTAGCACTAAGATATACCATGCTGCCACAAGATCAATTAATCTGCTGATTTTGTAAGGACTTGCGTAGAGTTGCACTGGTGCTGAATTGAGGTGCATCAAGCTTGGCCAGTTGCCAGCATCAAGATGCATCAAGTTGGGCCAGTGCTTACAAAGCCACTGATCAGAAGCAGTGATGCATGGTCTGGCATCGAGGTGCTTCATCCCGGGCCAGTTGTTGGCATCATGATGTGTCATGCTAGTTCACAGCAGTGAGGCCACCAAACTGGAGCAGCAATGAGCGGTCCTTCATTGAGGTCCTTCATTGAGGTGTGTTGGGTTGCATAGGCACAGAGGAGCCTGCTATGTACCTGTAACCCAGAACAAGAGGCTAGCTAACAAGCCCTCGGAGACACTCTGGTGGTCCTGGGTTCAAGTTGTAAATTCACTCCTTCATCCTCAGGCATTAGAGTAGCAGAGGAGCCCCTTCTGCATCACTGCAGCAGAAAAGCTGAGCAGTAGAGCAGCCTGGGCAGTCCTTCTTGTTGAAGGACAACAGGGCAGCAGATAAGACATTCTTCGCAGTCTTCCACTGGTCAAGAAATTACTGAATATTAGGTCTGAAACTCCCCATTGTATACTTGGTGCCCACACTGAAGTGGAAGATGCTTCATGATTTTCCCCCAACCAAAGTTATCGGGAATTTCCTGCCTCCCTGAACTGGTCTCAGCGTGCCTGGTTGCACAATAGGCTAATGCAAAGTCCTTTGTGATCTGATCTAGTGCCTTTGAGGTACAAGTGTAGTAGATGACATATGCACCCCACTATCAAGTCAGAGATGCCCATCCAGAAAAATATGACTTTTCCATTAATGAAGGTTATAATTTCAATTCCTCAGACACCAATCATGACTTTACTACCTCTTTCCAATCAAACATTATCACTTATTCAATGTAGTAAGGTAACCCAAAGTTATCCTTTGACAGAGGTAGGCCTTGCCTTGTAGTAGTGAAAAAAATATTTGATAGTTTTTCACTACCAGAACATGTAAAACTTAACAATACATGTCCCGCTTGTTAATTACAATACACCTTGCTATGGGTTGTTTATGTCCTAACCTAGGGGTGACTTATATGTAATAAAAAGGATGGTTTAGGCAGGGTGAAGGGCTTATTTTCCACAATAAGCTGTCAAGCTGCACAGCCACAAAAGCACAAATCGGCAAATTCAGGTTATGAATCCACTTTTCTCCCAAGTAATCAACTTTATTCCAAGTTTATTGTAGAAATTTCAAAGTTCACAATGGAGGCAGCATGATTTCCAACTTTAAATATTGAAGAATAGCCCATCCAGGCTTTTTTCAATAGGATGTCAGAATAAATGTATTATCCTAGGTAACTGTGCGAATGGTCACCCAATGTATTTCAGGCACTAAGCCCTTCTTCAGGGGTAACTGCAGTATAAAAATAGCCCATCAGTGACTATCAATGCTTTCATAATGTTAAACTCTGATAACACATTATGAACTATGTAGTATGAGTAATAACTCCACACCACCTATCATTGAAAGTAAACTAGTAACACTTCAATGTCCATGTTTAGTGTAAACCAAAGCATTATCAAAAGATTAAGGCCCTCATTATGACCCTCGCGGTAGCACCACCACGAAAATCAAGGTGGAAAGGCTACCAGACACAGTGCACCCAACCCCTCATCCCTCCAGACACAGTGCCCCCTCCAGACACAGACACCCACACACACCATGCATACACCCATTCACCTACACTTACATATATGCATTCAATCACACGCATCCACATGCATTCACTTCAACATTCATACATGCATTCACTCACATGAATCCATACACACATTCACTTCAACATTCATACACCTATTGAAGCATGCATACTCACATCCATCCCAATATGTATTCACCACAACACTCATACTGGCATACACACACGCACACACACTTACATGGATACATGCACTCACTTCAACATTCAGACATGCATACAACCATGCATACACACATTCATACACACACGCAAATACCATACACTCACACATGCACACACAACACTCCCTCCCCTGTGCGACGATCTCCGTACCTAGTCCAGGGAGAAGGTCATCAAGCAGGTAACGGGAAGGGGCGCTTCTACCGCCAGCAGTGCCCCGCCAGCAGGACACTACCAGGCAGTATTATTGCCCATAATATGGTTGGTTGAGTCCTACTGGCGGGGTGGGCCGAAGGGGTAACCGCCAGAGTTCCTCAGCCCGCCAGCACGACTACTGCTGAATTTCCACCCAAAGTGTGACGGAAATCCTGCAGTACTTGTGATATGGTGGGCGGAAGACCACCAACACTGGCGGTCTTCTGGTGCCCGCAGCTTTGGTGGTCTTCTGTGAAGACCGTCAAAGTCGTAATAAGAGCCTGAATGTGAAAAATATTAATTTGAAATATAGAAAAAATTATTGTGCCTTTCAGGTAATGTACCACATGCAAAACCCAAATGACACTAGGGGGGTCATTACAACATTGGCGATAAAAGCCGCTTACCACTGTGCAGAAGACCGCCAACACACCACGGCGGCTGCGGAATTCCGCCACGGTCATTATGACCCACAGCCCGGAATCCGCCAAAATCCAGACACCCACACAAGTCCGCCACCCCGAAGGTCAGTGATAAACTGGCGAAAACAAAACCTCCACTGTCAAGCAAACAGCAATAAGCCTACACTATCACGACCCACGAATCCACGCGGCGGTCATTCAACCGCAGTATTCCATTGGCGGTACACACCGCTGCGCTCAAAATACACACACATTTACAAAAACATTGGACAATTCCAAATACACACACCTGATACATATACACACACCACTCCCACACATCCAATACAATATAAAAAAACACACCCACATCACCCACAAACCCCTACAACCAAAAATTGAGAACGAAGCACAGAGAGAGACACTACAATCTACAAACAAGCATCTACAGGCACACAGCACCATCACCCACATAACATCCACGCACCCCACACAACACACCACTAAATATCACCCCACAAATCACAACACACACCACCCCACACATCACCCACACCACCCCATGGCACACAGAGACACCCCAGGTTCTCTGAGGAGGAGCTCATAGTCATGGTGGAGGAAATCATCCGGGTAGAGCCACAACTATTCGGATCACAGGTGCAGCACTCCTCCATAGCTAGGAAGATGGAGCTATGGCAAAGGATAGTGGACAGGGTCGACGCAGTGGGACAGCACCCAAGAAATAGGGATGACATCAGGAAGAGGTGGAACGACCTACGGAGAAAGGTGCGTTCTTTGGTCTCCAGGCACCACATTGCGGTAGAGAGGACTGGCGGCAGACCCCCACCTCCTCCCTCACAACTAACAACATGGGAGGAGCAAGTCTTGCCGATTCTGTATCCTGAGGGCCTCGAAGGAGTAGCTGGAGGAATGGACTCTAGTAAGTCAAACCTTAAGTACTATATCCCAAACCCTACCTGCATGCCATCACATACCCCCACCCTCGCCCTCACCCCCATCACGCCTACTCATCACAAATGTCCCAATATCACAAACCACACATCCCAACACCAAGCCCTGCATGCAACAACAAAGCATGGACACCCATCACCAATGCATGGCCACTGCACATACCAATACACCCCACTAAACCATCATCACACAAGGTCACACACAGGAATTCAAGCACTGGGGTACATGGTCACCCACCCATTGCACACCATGGCACATACAGATGCAATAATCATGCTTTTACACCCCTGCAGGACCCCTACCCAACGTCACCACACAGGAGGGTCCAGACATGTCCACACCCCCAACAGAAGAGGCCCACAGTGATGACAGCAGCTCTGTCCAACTGGATCTAGATGACCAGCCCTGCCCATCTGGGACCTCGGGACAGTCGGTTCCACTCACACTGGCACAGGCCACCACAGAGCTTCCCCCCTCTGGAAACACCAGCACAGCACCCACCCAGCGGGCCCATACCTCTGTCCCCAGGACACGTCAATCAGCAGTGTGTCCACCAGTACAGGGAACCCAGGCTAACCCACCACCCCAACAACAACATATACCTGGGGGCAGTGGTAGTGGGCACACCGTTCAGGGGACGGAGGCCCAGGAACACAGGGGAACTGGGAGGGCTGCTGCGCGACAGGGGGAGGACAGGCCCAGGGAACCCACTCTCCACGAGGCCCTCTCCAACATCATGGGAGCATGCCACCATTCCCAGGAGACAATGGCAACGGTACAGGCCAAGTTTCAGGAGACCCAGCGGCTGCAGGAGGAACAGTATTTGGGCTTCAGGGAGGAACTCAGATCCATCAATTCCACCCTAGGCACCATCGTAGGGGTGCTGAAGGAAGTCCTCAACACCAGGAGGGACACTGTGGCACAACAAGGGGCCCCTGACACTAGCCTGGATGATGAACTGCCCACTACCTCCGCCGGTGCTAGTGGACAGGAGGCACCGCCACAGGACCACCACACCAGCACCCCACCCCCTGCAGAGGGAGAACCACCCCACAAACGGTCCCTGAGATCCAGGACAAAGACAGAGAATGATGCCAAGACCCCCACCAAGAAATGAGCCCGCCCTGGATGTCATCCTTTTGTCCCACCTTGTCACCCTGTCCATCCTCAAACTGCCCCAGCTCCACTTCCTATGCCCCTTTGGACAATGCACCTGTGAAACAAATAGACTGGACTCTGCCATGGACATTCCTTCACCATCACCCCTCACTATTTTACCGCATTCTCCAATATTGAGCACTAAAATAAACTCCCTTAAAGCACAAAACAATCTGGAGTCTGTCTGTGATTTCCAAATAGTGTATTAGCAATTACAGTGACAAAATGCTCTTTAAATTGAAATGTCAACATACCTATGTCACACAGCTCTAGTCCATGAGGAAACAAAGCAGATGTCACACAGTGGGACCCACATCTGTGAAATCGTAAGGGAATGTGACAACTCAGCGACCATACACTGGGTGAAAAGGACAGACAGTAGAGAGTAAGTAGTGTTTAATTACATGTAGTATGCAGCTTTGTCTTCTTACCTGTGTCTCACTGGAATTATTGCAGGATAAATGAGTTCCTGTTGTCGATGTCCTCTTCTTCTGCTTCCTCGTCTTTACTGTCCACAGGCTCCACAGCTGCCACAACACCTCCATCTGGACCATCCTCCTGGAGAAAAGGCACCTGTCATCGCAAATCTAAGTTGTGAAGCATACAACAGGCCACGATGATCTGGCACACCTTCTTTGGTGAGTAGAAAAGGGAACCGCCTGTCATATGGAGGCACCGGAACCTGGCCTTCAGGAGGCCGAAGGTCCGCTCTATAATCCTCCTAGTTCACCCATGGGCCTCATTGTACCGTTCCTCTGCCCTTGTCCTGGGATTCCTCACTGGGGTCAGGAGCCATGACAGGTTGGGGTAACCAGGGTCACCTGAAAAAGGCGAGGGACAACTGTTAGACACAGACTAACCTGTAGGGATATCCCCAGACCCAGACAACTATTCCCACTGATTTGCATCCAGGTGCTCACCTAATAGCCACACACGGTGCCTCTGGAGTTGCCCCATCACATAAGGAATGCTGCTATTCCGCAGGATGTAAGCGTCATGCACTGAGCCAGGAAATTTGGCATTGACATGGGAGATGTACTGGTCGGCCAAACACACCATCTGCACATTCATTGAATGATAACTCTTCCGGTTTCTGTACACCTGTTCACTCCTGCGGGAGGGGACCAAGGCCACATGTGTCCCATCAATGGCACCTATGATGTTGGGAATATGTCCCAGGGCATAGAAGTTACCTTTCACTTTAGGTAAATCCTCCACCTGAGGGAAAACGATGTCGCTCCGAATGGGTTTCAGCAGGGCAGACAACACTCTGGACAACACGTTGGAAAACATAGGCTGGGACATACCTGATGCTATGGCCACTGTTGTTTGAAAAGACCCACTTGCAAGGAAATGGACTACTGACAGCACCTGCACTTGAGGGGGGATTCCTGTGGGATGGCAGATAGCTGACATGAGGTCTGACTCCAACTGGGCACACAGTTCCGGGATTGTGGCACGATCAAGCCTGTAGATGAGGATTACATGTCTTTCCTCCATTGTCGGCAGGTCCACCAGCGGTCTGTACACCGGAGGATGCCGCCATCTCCTCACATGTCCCAGTGGATGGTGCAAATGAAGGACAACAGCAAGGACAGAGTCAACCAACTCAGAGGTACGTACACACAGCTTACACAGAACACGATTCAAAATCCGAAATTAGCATGTATGAGTGTTGAGGCAAGGCCTGGGTATGTGTGACACAGTTAAAAATAGAGCCATGTGGGCCCCTGAAATGGCAGCTGCCTGACCTGTATAGTGGGACAGGGGGATAGGAGGTAACTGCGCTGGCGATGTACACTGTCGCAGTAGGCGGTCGAAGACACGGCGCAATTCTGCATTGGTTAACATTGGACCCTATGGGTCCCAGGAGCCAATGACGATGTACGCCGGCGGTGATGGTACGCACCGCCGCGGACGTGACTGCCATATTCTATCTGTTCAATCACTCGATACCTGATCTTCGACAGGAGAGGACCTACACTGTAAGTGCTGCTGTGACCTCAGTCTGTAAGAGACAATGGCTCGTGCGTCTGGGGAAAGGGCCCCTGCCTTCACATCGGAGGAGTTGGAGAAACTCGTGGATTGGGTCCTCCCCCAGTAGACGCTACTCTACGGTCCTCAAGACAAACATGTAAGTACACTGGGAGCATGCTGTACGGGCTATGCCTGTGTGGAGTGGGGTGGATGAAAGATAGGGGGGGAGAATGAGACGTGCATGAAACGACGGTGAGTGCACGTGCCACATGGCAAGGGTAGGGATGCGGGCCAATGACTGTGACGGTGCAGTTGGTAATAACTTCTCTTTTTCGCCTATACAATTCCTGTAGGTCAGAGCCCACCAGAAGAAAGATATTTGGCGTGCCATCACCAAGGACGTCCGGACCCTGGGGGTCTATCACAGACGGAGCACCCACTGCCGTAAGAGATGGGAGGACATTTGCTGCTGGAGCAAGAAGACGGCGGAGGCCCAGCTGGGGATGGCCTCCCAACGTGGGAGGGGTGCCCATCGCACCATGACCCACCTGATGTTCAGGATCCTGGCAGTGGCGTACCCGGAGTTGGATGGGCACTTGAGGGCATCACAGCAGCAACAAGGGGGTGAGTACACTCTCATTCTGCTGATTCAGCGCGCAGTGGAGGTGTCTGGGTGGGGGAGGTGGGCTGTGGGTTCCCCTAGGCCAGGGCGAGTGTGCTAGTTAGGTCCCCTTTTTCAGGCAGGCCCTGTGGCACCCCACCCCACCTGGGTACAGTGCCAACTACACCTAGTCAGGCTCCTGTGACATCCATGTGTGCAGATGTCGGCCACAACCCTTGTCCCAGGGATTGCATAGTGGACCCCAAGTGCACGGCATAGAGCTGGGGGCTTCTGTGTCCGCCAACGGTAGCGGTAATGCATGCACTCAACATGTCTTTCTTCTGTCGCCCCCCCTTTTTGTGGCCTCCCTGTTTTTGTGTGCATTAGCATCATCAGGCGGAGGAGCAGTGGCACCAGAGCAGGAGGGAGCTGCATCCCACATGGCCCTGGAGGGCGACACTACGGAGTCTGATTTCACCAGTGGGACGGAGGGCGAGGGGAGCTCCACAGCGGGGACAGGTCCTGACACCAGTGCAATTGACTCGTCCTCTGATGGGAGCTCCTGTGTGGTGGAGGGCCCATCTGTGCCCCCCCATCTAGAGGTACAGCCACCACTCCCCCTTCCAGCACCGCCCTCCCAGCAGCCCCTCAGCGTTTGCCCCGTGCCCGCTTACCCAGGAGGGTGGGCATCTCCTTCGCCCCAGGCACCTCAGGCCCTGCCCCAGTCACCTCTGCTGCCCTCAGTGAGGAGGCCTTTGACCTCGTCAGGTCCCTCACTGTTCGGCAGTCTACCATTTTGAATGCCATCCAGGGTATAGAGAGGCAGTTGCAACAAACCAATGCATTCCTGGAGGGCATTCATTCTGGTCAGGCAGCCCTTCAGGGAGCTTTTCAGACTCTGGTGAGCACTGATGGCAGCCACTGTCCCTGTCTCTAGCCTCCCCCCTCCAACTTCCTCCACCCAGACCCACACCCCAGTACCTCACCCTACCCCAAGCACACCATCAGACCAGCATGCACACACCCCACCACACAAAGGAAGCTCGGGCAAACATAAGCACCACACATCCCACAGGCACTCATGCAAACATCACACACATGCAGACAAAGCAACATCCACTGCCTCCACTGTGTCCCCCTCCTCCTCATCTCCCTCCTCCCTCCCAGTCTCTTCTCCACTCACACCTGCATGCACTACATCTACAGCCACTACTTCCATCACCAGCACACACACCACCACACCCCGCTCATGTGCAGTCACCACCCCCACTCCCATTCACACATCGCCTGTGTCCTCACCCAGTGTGTCTGTGACGCCACCTCCCAAGGTACACAAACGCAGGCACACACCCACCCAACAGCCATTCACCTCACAACAGCCTCCAGTGCATGCACCTTCACCCTAAGTCACCATACATACACCTCCTGCAACCACAACCTCTTCCTCCACTCCCAAACCCCCTTCACCTACCCGTCCCAATGTTCCCAAGAAACTTTTCCTGTCCACCCTTGACCTCTTTCCCTCACCTCCCCCACCCAGTCGGTCTCCTAGGGCCCGACTCTCCAGGTCCCAACCTAGCACCTCAGCCACGACATCGGCCAGATCAGTGGTGCCAGTAGTCACCGGATTCTGGAGTGCACCAGGGCAGCCAGTGTTGGAAGGAGCCACAGCATGGACAGTCCCCCACCTGTCAAGCATCAAAGGTTGCCCAGTGCCCGGCGGGAGAGGGGGAAGACACCAGCCACCAAAGCCGCTCCCAGGGATGCAGGTGGGAGTGTGGAGTCAGCTGCCACACCTTCCAAGGTGGGGAAGGGGCACAAGAAACCCGGCAAGTCTGGGAAGATCGGCACGGCGGAGAAGACTGCCATCAGCCCCGCTGTCGAGGAGGTGACCACCATCATCCCCGCTGCACAGGAGGCGACCACCATCAGCCCCGCTGCCCAGGAGGTGACCGGCATCAGCCCCGCTGCCCAGGAGGCGTCCGCCATCAGCCCCACTTCCCAGGAGGTGACCGCCATCAGCCCCGCTGCCCAGGACGTGACAATCAGCCCCGCTGGCCCAGACAGGACCGCCAGCACCACCCCCGCTGGCCCAGACAGGATCGCCAGCACCAGCCCCTCTGGCCCAGACAGGACCGCCAGCACCAGCCCTACAGGCCCAGACAGGACCGCCAGCACCAGCCCTGCTGGCCCAGACAGGACCACCAGCCCCGCAGGCTCAGACAGAACCGCCAGCAGCTGAGTCGCTGCCAAGGATACCGCTGCCACAAGCACCGCTGCAAAGGACACCACCGCCACAAGCACTGCTGCAAAGGACACCACCACCACAAGCACAGCTGCAAAGAACACTGCCAACACAAGCACCACTGCAAAGGACACTGCTGCCACAAGCACCGCTGCAAAGGACACCGCCGCCACAAGCACCACTGGCCCATGAGCGCCAAGATCACTGACGCTACTGACTCCACCACGAGCAGGATGAAGCATTCTGGGCGCCAAGCCCCCTCCAGAACCAGTGGAGTATCACATCCACTACCTCTGTTCTTGGCAGGATGAAGCACTCTGGGCACAAAGCCCCCTCCAGAACCAGTGGGGAAAGACATCCACTACCTCTGTCTTTGGCAGGATGAAGCACACTGGACACAAAGCCCCCTCCAGTACCAGTGGAGATTTACATCCACTACCTCTGTCCTTGGCAGGATGAAGCACTCTGGGCACAAAGCCTCCTCCAGAACCAGTGGAGTATCACATCCACTACCTCTGTCCTTGGCAGGATGAAGCACTCTGGGCACAAAGCCCCCTCCAGAACCAGTGGAGACTGTTATCCACTTGAGAGACTGTGGCTTTGCACTCCCCAGTATGCAGCAGTGGGCAAACCACCCACTGTAGAGACTTGAGAGACTGTGGCTTTGCACTCCCCAGGATTGAACAGTGGGCAAACCACCCACTGTAGAGACTTGAGAGACTGTGGCTTTGCACTCCCCAGGTTTGAACAGTGGGCAAACCACCCACTTGGGAGACTTGAGAGACTGTGGCTTTGCACTCCCCAGGATTGACCAGTGGGCAAACCACCCACTTAGGAGACTTGAGAGACTGTGGCTTTGCACTCCCCAGGATTGAACAGTGGGCAAACCACCCACTTGGGAGACTTGAGAGACTGTCGCTTTGCACTCCCCAGGATTGAACAGTGGGCAAACCACCCACTGTAGAGACTTGAAAGACTGTGGCTTTGCACTCCCCAGGATTGAACAGTGGGCATGGGGCCCCCTCGTGGATTTGGCATTGTGCCCCCCTTTCCCTTCCCCCTGAGGTGCCTGTTTTATTTCTATCTGATGCCCCTGCTGTGTTCTCTCCGTCATGTTCGGGTACCTTGTGTGGGCCTCAACCATGCAGTGTGGGCCCAGTGTTCCACGGATTTAAATGGAGCAATACCTGGACTTCTATTCTTGGTGTATATATTTGTTAATAGTGTATATATATTTTTGCGTACTGGATTTTAATAGATTACAATGGTTACACTCATTTCCTTTTGTCTTTGCATTCTTTCAGGGGGATTGGGGGGTGTAACTGTAATGTATAAACATGTACTTGTGTGTGTGTTGTAGTGGGTGAGGTTGGGAGTGTTGCGTTTTGCGTGTGTGTGTCCCTGTTTTTTCCCTCCCCCTCCCCTGTGTCGTAGGTGCAGTATTCACCGTGGTCTTCGCCGCCGGCGTTCGTGCTCCTGGTAGCTGGGAAAATGTGAAGCTCTGGCTCCATGGCGTCCTGGTTCCTCGTGGGTTGTGTAGAGGTGAGCGTTTTCCCTTCAAAGTCCTGTTTCCGCCATGTTTTTGTTCGCGGTGAATCCGCCCCAGAAAAGGTGGCGGATTGGTAGGTTGTGATACTGTGGGCGATACATTGTCCTCCGCCTGTCTGTTGGCGGTGACTGCCAAGCTGTTTGCTTGTACCGCCTTGGCGGTCGGAGTGTTAAAGTGGCTGTCTTTGTTGGCGGTTTCCGCCACGGTCGTAATTCAATTTTTTTTACTGCCGACCTGTTGGCGGTCTTACCGCCGTTTTAACACCGTCCGCCAGGGTTGTAATGACCACCTATGTGCGCAAAACCACTAATCACAAACCTAACATAAACCAAACATAAACTTACTGTGCTGCAAATATACAATCAAAAACCCAGTGTCATAACACTGTGAAACTGCTTCATCCAAACACAGCAAAGATTGGGTGCCAAACAAACTTGTGATTAGCAACCCAATTACATGCACCATAGGTGAAATCAATCCATTTTAAAACCTGCCATAAAATTCAAACAAACACGTGTCCACTAAACCCAATCCAGAAATAAACATACAAACTCTGTGAACCACTATGTTAAAAAATATCATGCATTTGTGTTTAAATTGTACTAATGCGTAACCAAATGAAAATATGTTGTGACCCTCAACTAATAATAAACACTCAAAGATGCATTACAAATTTGAATATTAACATGCCATAAAAAACAATAATATTAAAAGCAGTTTCTGTATTTTGAGGACATTTTTCCAGGTTAAAATGGCAGTTTAAACCTGCATACACAGAATGCAATGGCAGGCTTGGGACAGGTTTAAAAGGTTATGTAAGTGGGTAGCACAATCAGTACTGCAGGCGTACTGGGAGCATTTAATTTACAGCCCCAGGGTAATTTTAGTACCTGTTTACTAGGGACTTCAAAGTAAATTAAATGTGGCAATTAGGTATAAAGCAATTTCACCATGGTACAAGGAGAGAGCAGACACACTTTAGCATTGGTTACCAGTAGTAAAGTGCACAGAGTTCTAAACAGCTGTTCAGAAAACAGGAGGGTGATGGCAAAAAGATTGGGGATGACATTGCAGAGAGGGCCAAGTCCAACAAGCTGCATCAATGGACACCCCATACAGAACACTGCGTATTATCATGAGCAACAATGTTAGATTTAAAAATAAAACAAGGATCATATTTTGATATGATGAGATTGAGGGGCTGATCTGGGTACCGGGGCTTCCTTTGTGCTAGAAACTTACTTTTTATAATGGAAGTAATGAAATTGGAATCCTTTTCATCACCCTCACCAGCAAGCCCCTTAGATGGGACACATTCCTTCAAATTCAATCAGTCCATTGATGTGACTAATTAATTCCTGTCTCACCGTCAAGTGAGTGCACCTGCAAAGTCCTGTCAGTTTGTTGAGCAAGTTATGAAGGCAGGCAGTAATGTTAGTCTGTCTATTAAGACCTACCCAATCAGACAAGTAAGCCATACTTGATAATCAGCCATTAAGCTAATCATTTAGCAGCCAGTGATTTAATTTAGACAGGCTAGCAGCCCAGTCCAGAGCCAAGATCTATTTCACCTTTACTAGTTGCTTGTTGGCTCTTCACAACTTCCACTCCAATTTAGATGGACAGACAAATTCCCAGTTACAAATGTCCCTCAGCATTCCCAGCATTAGCAACAGCTTTCAATGTCAACATGTCTTTCTGCATTCCCCAACCCCCATGATCCAGTGACTAGAGATAAGTGTGACATGAAATAATAATTTGTTCAATGCAATAAGCAATTAAGTCTTCTTTTTACATCTGTTCTAAGCTTTACTCTTCTGGTTAAAGCTGGGCATCTAAAATTGTAAAACCTGTCAAATATTTATTGTAAGTTGGTCTGATGTATACTTTCAGGTACACAAGTTATACAATAGCCCTTTTTTACCAGAATAATCAAAATGGCACATGTTTTCCTCCAGAAATCACAACTCTTCTAAGCTCTCAAATGTACCCTAAAGTGACTAAATTACTCCGGTCAAACATCAAAGGAAAGAGTGCAGCAAGTGGGTTTGACAAACAGCTAATCTCTTCCCCTCCAGCCTGCAGTTTGGTGTTCCTTTAGCATTGCAGTGGCTGACTGTGGCTGTCAAAGGGTTGAATTAGGTGTGAATGTTATAGATAGCAATGAGAATGTATGAATCTTTCATGCTCCAAAACAAAATTAAAACTATGGTCCTCACTTTGATTTGTGTGGAGTAGAGTGAGGTATTTACCACTCCTATTCTGTGTTTTCAGCTTGAAAATCACTCAGAACATGCAGAATAGACTGGCCCTTCTTGAGCATTGTCCCCGCATTCATGATTACCATGGCCTTCAGAACCAATAAGCTCCTCATCTGACCCAGCTAAAGCCTAGATTACCCCAATAGTGCCTAGAAGCGTCTCCTTCATCACTCTGTTATGTGCCATTATAATACTGTGAGATAGTTTGTTTTGATATGCAATGAAGATGATTCATGAAAATGCCATGGTGAATTTTACACTGGCAGAAAGCATGATTTTAAATGCTGATTTACTTTTATGAATGAAAAATGTTATTCTTAGATCCTGCATTCATGCCGTGGTTTCTCCCTAACTTTTTACCTTCAGACCTCCTATTTTTTGTGACTTCATTTTTGCTGGCTTTAGGAATCTGCACACTTTACCATTGCTAACCAGTGCTAAAGTACTTGTGCTCTCTGCTCAAACATGGAAAAATTGGCTTACATACAATTGCCATATTTAATTTACCTATAATTTCCTAGTGGCACCCACTTAAGTAGCCGTCCAAGCATGTCTCAGACCTGCCATTGTATGTGCAGTTGAAACTGTCATTTTGGAGTAGCACGATAAACCCTTTACCAAACCAAAACCTTCCTTTTTAACACATCTGCCACCCTTAAGTAGGCTCTTAGGCTCTGCACAGTCTCAAGGGCAGGGTGCAGTGTACTTAAAAAGTTGGACAGGTTCTTTTAAGTTCTGGATGTCCTAGTAGTGAGAAACTCTTAAATTAATTTTTCACTGCTGCAAGGTCTATCTCTCTATAGGATAATATTGGAAGTGCATTGTTACATTTTATAAGTGCAATTACCAACTGGGAAGAGATGACTGTTTCGTATTTGGCGTCGCTGGATAACTAATTTAAAATCCTAACTGATGGTGAATTTGGATTTTACATTAGTATTCTGAAAATACCACTTTTAGAAAGCTGGCATTTATATTGCCTTAACTATTTGGTACCTGCACCCTGTTTCCAATCTCATGACTGGGTGTAGTTGGCAGTTGGGCTTTGTGTTCCTCCTCGATAGCTACACAAAATGGGAGCTTAGGTGTGACTGCAAGGGACATCACTGGCAGGATGGGAGGGAGGAGCTGGGTTCAGTCTAACTTACACCTGAATAGGTTGTCCCTTGTCTCCACACAAAGAGGTGCATACCCCCTGTGGTTAGTGTGGACCCAGAGAAGGCAGGGCATCTGTGCACTTCACAGGCATGCCTATAGAAGCTTCCCCCCACTTGAAAGGCACACATGTGTATACAGGAAGCAACTCAGCCACCACCACTTAAATACATTTCTGCACCTCTGGATACTCTGCTAGGAAGAAGGACTGCTGTGCTGCTACAAGTACTGCCACTCTGCTGGACTGCTGTTGTAAAGGAAATGCTGCCCTGCTGTGCTGACCAGGGTGAGAAGGACTGGACCTGCATCTCTTGAACCCAAAACCCAGAGTGACTTCAAGGGCTAGTCTGGTGACTTTCTGATCTTAAGCCTCAGTGACATAACAGTCTTGCAACCAACTTGCATCTGCACTTGGACTCTGCCATCTGTGAATATTCCCTGCCAAGTGGTGCCACCCCAGTCCTGGATCCTTAGAAGTGGACCTAAGGTGATTACCAGCCTCTGTGGTATGCGTGAATCTGCTGCATCTTCTTTGCTGTGCAGCATAAACGTGAGCAGAACTGACACATCCACGCTTATTGGTGGATTGGGCCACTGGAAAGACTCAGGCGCTGCCACAGCCCGTATCGCCCTTAGAATCACTACTGTGAGAAAGATCCTTGGAGCTGGCCTTTGCATCTCTCATTTACAGCAGCCTTGATGACAATGCCAGACTTCCCATCACAGTTCTGAACCAACGTATCAACCGACTGAACACCGCATCCTCAACGCTAGACTTCACATTGCAAGCCCCATCGAGGAGATCCTAGACAATGATGTAGCAAGATCTCACACCACAGACCCGCAGAATCTCAGACCCTACACATTGCTTTGGCTACATGGTGCATTTTCAGTGCAGATCCTCGCAACGTTCCACTAACCAAGATCGAAGGAACTTTTGTTCAGTGGGCTTATCTGTGGCCCTCTAGCTGGCCAGTGCTCTGTGGTGGTCGCCTGAACTTGTGACATTGTCCCGGCCCACGTAATGGGTTTTGCACCTTTTGGAGCTATTTACTCACAAACATTTTAAATTCAATATCTCCATTTCAACTTAGTGTGGTCTTATTTTATTTAATAATTAAGTTCTCTAACCTGGTGTTGCATCTTTGTGTGTGGTGTTTTCACTGTATTAATGTTAGAAGTGTTGCATAAATGCTTTAAACAATCCTTCTATGTTTAGCCTGACAGCTCTGTGCCAAGCTACAAGGGGGTTTAGCACAGGTTAATTTGGAGTTTGCTTGTGCCTTACCCTGAATAGGATTAGGGGTGGGCAAAGAATTCTGCTCCTCTGACCGAGTTTGGGGAGTTTTGCCCACTACGTGCTCCGCCTGGAGCGCAGAGTTCCAAAAAACTCAGCAAAGTGACTCAGAGAGAAGCTTTAACTCTTGTGCAGCTCAACAATGTTAAGTTGAGGAGTGCGAGTGAGAGAAATCACTTTATTGGTGAGCACAAGCAAGTTTTATGAACACAGGCGGTTGTAGCAGGTCACTCCCGCCTGCGTTGAGACAGCTGTTTCTTGCATTGAGGAAGCTGCCTCTCGAGTAGAAAATCTGCCTGAGTGACAGAAAGAAGTAAGTTCCTGCTGGCACTCTGCATGATGCAGTTCATGCGGATTTTACAGTGGGGGAGAAATTCCTGGAACTGAAAATCAGCACAAGCACCGCCACTTACCCAAACTCCAGGGCTCGTGGAACTCTGCATAGCTTGGTGGAGTTTTTTCATGAACTCCGCCCAGACCTAACTAGGATTGTGGTTCCGCTTGACCGACCAGTGCTCACACCCCAGTCAACTAGTAATATCATTTCTAATGGTCATCATTTGAATGGAATACAATAGACTAGTACTCATTTTGTTCTGCTTACGTAATCAACATACCATTTAGTGATCATGCTTAGTCAGAAAGAAATTGAGTCCGACTGACAGTGAGAGTTTAACTGCAAAGAGAAAGAATTTGTATTCAAAGAGATTTTGAAAAAGTTATAAGATTAAGTGATATTTCTAGGAATTGTAGAGCAATTTACACTATGCTACTAAGAATTATTATAAATTATGTTAAAATCAGTGGGATCCATACAGTGTTATGTCATACGTGTTATACATATATATTCACTTTTTGAGAACTACATCGACTGCACTATTATCACTTTTTCACATGCATATGAATTGGTTGAATATATGTATTTGACTGAAACTACGAGTAGTCCAACGTCTCCTGTTTTTAATTGACATTACGTGATGAGTATTCAAATTGCGCATTAGATGGTGGGTTCTTAGAAATGACTCAGAGGTGTCTAAATTTAGAACAAGTCCCATGGGACAATTGTATACATAATATGTATTTACCCTGGTCCACGTGGGCCTATAAGGTTGTCCTTGGCTCCTATTTCATCGTAAAATGAAGATGTCATCATGAAATGGTCATCATTGTGTAGGGTATAAAAGTATGTCGGTTTCTGTAGAAAACTACCATCTTTTGGCATGGTTTCCCCAAATTGTGCCCTATCTGCTTTGTTAGCATTAGAACTCTCTTTACCCCTGCCAAAAAATATCAATGTACCTGTGCTCCTCCTTTAAACATGACAAACTTGGCTTAAACCTGGTTAGCGTATTTTGACTTTCTTATGAGGCCAAAGCATATGGTGCAGAAATAAAAATTTGCCATGGAAAGTTAAATGCAGCCTGTGGACCATTCATTATGGTGGCAATGAGAACATGACTTCAGGTCTACTCTATGTAACTTGATAGCAGCAGCTTGAAACCTGCTACACAGACCTGTCAAAAACACCCTTTTGACAGGTACTAACACAGTTTACATATTAAAAAGTCAGTCATAAGCACAACTTACTGCCCACAAAGTACAGTGCTTACAATTTACATGTGTACATCACAAAAGGCATGTTGTCCCACAGAATGGACTCAAAATGACATTGTCACTGGCTAGGATGTGACTGGCACATAGGAAAAGTCAAAGTATAGATTATACACTAAAGTATGTAACTTTTGATCTGTACAGGCTACAGACTCCATTAAAAGACTTATATTTATATTGATTAAAACTCAAATCTAATGGTAAAGTCAGATTCTGTATTACATATATTGGAAACGTAACTTTGAGACAGTTGTCTTTACCCTCCCTTAAGCTGCTGGAGGTTAATTTGCAATAATTTTCCAAGAACTGCCCAGGCTGTTCTTGGCCTCAGAGGTGTGTGAAAGAGAGGAGTAAAGACTGCTCCCAGAGCAGATATAATGGCCTGGGAGTGGTTAGAGGTTTTTCTTCCCTTGGCATGAAGATAGAGTTGGGGTGGGCCCAGGAACTTAATTAACTTGAAAGAGGACTTACCTGTTACAAGTAATATGTCAGGTGACAAAAGGAAAGGCCCCAGCCTTTGTCCTACTAGTCATGCTGGCACCATACCTATTGGGAGGAAAGCTACCACCGGAACCAATTTTGAGTGACTGCGGAGGAGAGCATTGATCATTATTCGATCTATGTCTCTGCATGGTCACTCAGGCTCTGTACAAGGGGAGAAGTGTTTCCCCATCTTGAAGTGTGGGAATAAGGTGCATTTTGGGATTGTTTGCAGGAAGGCAAACAGAAACTGCTGAAAAAGTTGAAAGGGTAGCTTCTGTGAATGTTTACCTCAATAGTTAGGGATCACTCAGGAGTCACCCCTAGCTAGTGCCAGGCATAAAGGTGGCACCAAAAGGCACCTTTCTGTTATCACTTATTGGACCTGCTAAACTTCAGAAGAGGACTGGATCTGCTGTCTGTGACCTGAATGGAGTTCTGAAGGACTGGACCTGACCCTTCTTGTACCCAGGTCAAAGAAGTGGACTCCAAAGGTCAGTTGGCTACAGGGAAACAACAATCTTAAAAAGGCCTTTTCCCCGATGTGCTCAGCTGACCATTACCAACTGTACCTGAATGGGCCTTCCTGTTGGCATCTGCCTGACACTTTTCAAGTCTCCAAGGCCCATGTTTACACTTTTTGACGCAAACCTGCGCCAGCGCAGATTTGCGTAAAAAAGTTTACCGCCTGCTACCGCCATTCCAATGCGCCAGCCAGGCATCATATTTAAGGAATTACAGTAGCCGGCGCTGCAGCCTGGTTAGCGTCAAAATAAATTGCTCTAAATGGCCAACGGAGGCGTAGGAAAGTCTGGGGGTTGTGCATCAAAGAATGGTGCAAGTCAGGTTAGAGTAAAAAAAATGACACTAACCTGACAAGAGTAATTTTTTTACGCAGAACCCCCATGGAAATGACTCATGTCTTAGCAAAGACAAGAGTCATGTCCCCCTGTACAATGGCCATTCCCAGAGGACTTATGTCCCCTGGGCAAGGCAATTGGGTACAGTGGCAGGTAGGGGGGCCCATGTTAGGCCCCCCCATGCCACTTAAAATAAATAAATAAAAATACTTAAATGCACTTACCTGCACTCACCATGGATGGGCCCCCCCATCCATGGGTGTCCTCCAGGGGTGGGCTAGGGTGCCAGGGGGTGGGCTAGGGTGCCAGGGGGTGTCCCTGGGTGCAGGGAAGGGCACTTGTGGACTGCTTCCATGGTCTCCCACCATAGAAAAGAGCCCACAGGTCCCTTAATGCCTGCCCTGACCCAGGCGTTAATTTTTGACGCAAATCAGGATTTATGTCATTTTCCAGCTCCGCCTCCCAGCCGTGCGCCATTTTTGACCAGTTGGATAAATATGGCACACGGGTGTTTAAGTCATTTTTTGGATGGGAACGCCTACCTTGCATGTCATTAACGCAAGGCGGTTTCACACATCTAGAAAATGACGCACACTGAGATATTTTGACGTTAGCGGGGTCTAGTGTCAAAGTATAAATATGGTCTTAGTTTTGTGCCGAATTTGCGTAAAAAAAAAGGACGCAAATCCGGTGCAAGCAGAGTATAAATCTGGGACTAAGTACCTTCTCCTAAGGTCCTGGAGGACTTAGAAGTGTACTCCTGTGGTTGGTTGGGCCCTAGAAGAAAGTTTGGAAGCTTTTGGAAACTTTTCCTCCAGCGCTTCAGCGGGAACCCCCAAAAAAAGTATCTGATAGGGAGTCCCAATGCGTTTGATTGGATTTCAGCTTCATGCTGTTTAAAGGTTTCCCAACTCTGAAAAAAATGAAGTTGTCCCATTTTGCGTTTTGATATTTTTCTATGAAAAATCCCCGAAGCTCCAGAGTACCACTAGGACCAACCTGCTTCTGTTATCCAGCCTTTCATTCCACAGCAAAAGCTACAATTACAGCAGCGTCTCACGAGGGGTGAATTTTTTTCTCAAAAAGTGACAATATACCATTTTGTGTTGAGGCTTGTCAACGTTTTCCTTCAAAAAGTGACAAAGCTCCTTGTTGATGTGGGACTTAGAAACTTTTTGATTCCAGACAATAATTGAGACCAAACCACTTGCTGTATCTGCTTGTCTCATCAGACAATCGCTGTTGACCTCAAATTGTGCCTCGGTCTACGTCTACCACTTCCATAGACTATCATTGGAGTGTAGTGCTGTTTAGTGCTAATTCTACTTAAAACTTTAAAAATCTCTATCTCTGCTTCCCCTTATAAGATTTTCGCCATTTTAGCATTGTTTTATTTAATAAATTCTAAGTTGATTTGGGAATTGTATTGCCTGGCACTGCATAACTACATTACACATAACTCAAAGTTAAGCCTGAATAATCTGCCCAACAGTTACAAGTGTTTTGAGATTAGGTTAAATTAGTAATTCTGGGGTTCACTCTGAGAAGTTTGTGGTATTATTCCTTGAGGTGGATGGCCAGCACCCCAAATAATAATCATCTTTCTTATAGTTGCCTAATTTCTTTCAATGTTTCACACAATATCCATTCTATTAAGAATGGTCAAAACTAAATTGAGCACATGACCTTTAGACAGTGAAAATCTTTATTATTGAGATTCCAGGTAGTCTGAGTAACTGAACAAATGTGATCAAGATCTATAGTGCCGCACAGCTAAATCATTGACTCAAGAATGTGTCAGCTAAGGACCAGATCCTGTGGATACATGGTCATAGGTGTTACACACTTGCCATCCTAGGGTTCTCTGGAAAGGAAAAAAGCAGTGTGTATAAATGCAAAAAAGCATGTGATTCTGTCACTTACTACTTACTCCCCCATAATATCCAGTACTGATTAGTGTAGGGCCCTTAAAAGCCTTGCGAAAGAGACTGATATATGCAGGACTGATTTCCATTCCTTCTTTAAGACTTTTCCTTGTAGTTAGGATTTTCTTTGTCTTGAATGATGATGATCATGATTTCCATTTCTGAAAAGCTAAAAAGGGACATCAGTGAAGGGTAGCTGCCAGATTGTGAAGCGTTATTCAGAGGTGTTTTAAGTGGGGGCAAATTTGTCAATTGGTCAGGGACCCTAGCTTTCAAGAGGTATCGGGGAAAGGGGAGCGAAGTAGGAGTGGGCGTACCTGGTGTAATTCGCTGTAGCATAATTATGTGAAATGATAGCACAATTATGTCAGATTACACAGAGTGACGCAAGGAGCATAACTAGCAGTTAGGGGTATATTTATAGGAGCCACCTTGTGCCACATTAACGTCATTTATTTTTAGGTTAATGTGGCCCAATGAGGCAAAAATCCCCACACATATTTACAGTGGCGCAATGCATGCATTGTGCCACTCTGTAACCCTTTGCGCTACATTATGCCTGCGCCAGGCATAATGTATGCAAAGGGGACGTTCGCCCTTTAGGGAAGCTGGAAAAATGACATAAGGAAATCTACGAGATTTCTTTACGCCATTTTTAACGGCACTTTTAATGCCTGCTAAAAAGCAGGTGTGAAAAGGGGGCTTCTATTCTTTAGAATGGGTCCCTATGTACTCTGCCGAAGTAGTGCCAATATTTTGGCGCTACTCCTGCAGAGTACATCAATAGCTTAATAGAAAATTACACTATTGTCCCCTACCCTGCGCCATGGTGCGCTGTATTTTAAATACGGCGCACACATGGTGGCGGTAGGGGGCTGCTAAGGGGTGCAAGGAAAGTGCCGCTGCACTCAATGCAGCACCACTATTCATGAATATGCCACTTAGTGCTATTTCTTTAGTGTAATATGTAACAGAACACAAAAAACATCCAGCAGCCCCTAGCTCTTGATAAATTCATTGTTCCTGTGCTACTGCTGTACGATGTTTGTCTCAAATTTTCTAAATTACGCAAATGGGCGTAATTACATAATTTTCGGTAATTTCACATCTAACAGGTAACATAAAATTACTGAAATTACTCTGATTATCCGATTACTACAGCGTAATGAAGATTTCGTTGAGGCCCAGAAAGAGCTTTCATTTTACCATGCTTCTGTTTATGCCCCTGTCTCAGCTTTAGTATTGCAATTCAATATTGTTTGTTATCACAGTACTGAAATATGGCAAAATTGGGTAATAAAATTCAAAGCTGTTCCGAACAGAGGCCCGTAAAATAAGTCTCTCCTGTGCCCATCAAAAACCTTAAAACACTATTATCAGTTAATGTCTTGGAATCATTTTCGGTAGGAATAAGATTACTTTAGATCGCTTTTGTAAATGCATTTACTAGATCCACTGACGAACTAGTGGAATTTTCCTACATTTTATTTTTCTTCACATTCGAATTTCGATTTCCTGATTTGGAAAGAAATAATGAGTACCGGGGATTTTAAATGTGCTCAGTTAATCTTATAACTGTGTAAGAGTCTTCTCTCAACCTCACCATGCTCTCCGAACAGCGCCAATGACAGCACATGCTACGGTTTGCTCAGGAAGGTCTGTTAGTTGGCTACATAATTGACGTGTCCAAGTAGAACATGAACATGCATAGTGTATTTCATGGTAGCTGACATGGCTGCTTGAGCTACCTCTCTCTTGTACTCTCCTCTTTTTGGCTGTTGTACAGATTGCTGTATTTTTCACTACTGAAGAAGCCCATACACCATATATATATATATATATATATATATATATATATATATATATATATATATATATATATATATATATATATATATATATATATATATATATATATATATATATATATATATATATATATATATATATATATATATATATATATATATATATATATATATATAATTATTCATAATTTAATGAAAAGGAGATATCTCATTTGGATAAAAACGAGTCTTCAAGGCTCTCAAAAACGCTTTAAATTGGTAATGGATGCCACAACTCCCTATCTGTCTAAAAGGCAGTTTCGTGACAGAATGCTCTATACTCAAAATTATTCAATAGCATGCAACTCCTGTTTCCCCATTCAGAGCACAAAATGTGGGTCGCACTGCAGAGTGTGATGCGGAAAGTCTGTATCTCCCATGTCTCACAAATAGTCACTGGCCATGGGCTGCAAAACGGGGGCTTTAAAGGGTTGGGACCTCTTGCACCGCAGGGGCTTCAGGGGCCTGTGTCACTCCACTGTTCCAGGGGCCTGTGTCACTCCACTGTTCCAATTCTCCTTCTGCCACCTTGTTAACAGAAATTGGCCAGGCTCTCCTCAGTCATGCTAAATCCAGGAGCAGAACACTATTGATCACCATACGAGTCTGGTCCTCGCCTTCACACGGTGACAAGTGTACAGTGGAAAGACAGTGCTAGAAAGGAAACTTAAAACACAACAAGATGTATTTCAACTTCCATAACAAGTCCCACAGTGGTCCAATGGGGCATTACCATGGAGAGTGGTAGATGCAAATTGCTGCACATCCCTCATTCAGAGGCATCTGCTGGATTCTGTTCCTTTGTGCTTCCTATTGAATAAATAAATGTGCCATTTATAAAGTGCACTATCACTCCCAAGGGAGCATCTTGGTGCTATGCAGAAAGATCTGACCCACTTAAGAATATGGGCAGCACAGATATGGGTTCTAGCTCAAAGAATCAAAGAACAGCAAAGAGCATCCATGGCTGAGAAGAGCCATGTCTTTAATTGCTTTTTAAACAATGGTTCATATTCAAGAAATCTTAAATAATAGGGGAGCAGGTTCCATGCTTTGTGGCCGAGGACCAAAAAGGATTTCCCACTTCGAGTTTTGAGTCTAAAAGATGGTGGCTTGAGAAGCTTTGCACAGGAAGACCTCAAAGGTCTTTTGGTGGTATAGCGGGTGAATCTTGCCCTTAGGTAGCTGAGTCCCATAGGTCTATAGGCTCTAAAAGTAAACAAAAGAATCTTAAACAGAATTTTCTTATGTACTGGAAGCCAATGAAGGACATTTAGGGCTGCTGAGGCCAAGGATCGTCTGGGGAGTTGTAAGACAAGTCTGGCTCCCATGTGTTGTGCAATCTTAAATTTCTGGATGGTTTGTTTTGAGGACCTTGCATAAAGACTGTTGCAGTAATCTAATCTAGAAGTGATTAAAGCCAATGGAAGCAGGTCAAAGAATATTCTCAAAGACTTTATTAATTTAAAGCACATGCCAGCAACTGCCAGTGCTTGAGGTTGGAAAGATAAGGAAGCATCACATTTCCCCCAAAGGTTTTTACCACTTCTACAGTAGTAGGCGGGGAGGGGCACTGAAGTAGGCCACCATGTAGCTGGTGCAATTTTTTTTTTTTTTCCGAGCAGCATGATCTCAGTGTTTTCGGTGTTGCATTTCAGATGATTATGATGTATCCACTGATAACTTCACAAAGGAATTTTTTTAATTTGGTTTCAGAACCACATGAGACTCTATCCAATGATAGAATCTGTTGCTTATTTTCCGCATTAGAGGTGGTCTCAATACCAAAGGCTGAGATCAGCTGGGTGAGAGGAGCCATATAGATATTAAATAATGCAGGGCTGAGCGATGAGCCCTGTGGGACCATTGATGTCACATTCCTTTTTGGGGACAAGAACAGACCCAATTCAACAAATTGTCCCCAGTTTTTCAGGAAAGATTTTATCCAGCCCAGGGCCTGATGGGTAATCCCACAGTCTTTGATCTGCTGGAGCAGGATGCCATGAGAGATAGTATCAGAATCAGCAGATAAGTCTAGTAAGACATTGCGTTGTTTCCTGCTTCCAAAATTATGTTCAAAGTATCTGCAGCTTCAAATACAGGAGACTCCATGGAGTCCCCGGGTGGAAACTGGACTGCTGTGGATGAAGCCTCTTCGTATCTTCAAGAGAGGTTACTAATTGATTGTTGACCAATTTTCAAAGAATCTTATTCAGAAAGGGGAGAAGAGAGATGGGGTGGAAATTAGACAATATTGTGGTATAAGGTAAGAGATTTTTTTGCAAAGGCTTAACTACTGACAATTTCCAATCAGGTGGAACCTCCATGTTGTTCAGTGAGGTGTTCAAAATTGTATTAAGTACGGGGCAGACAATGTCAACAACTTTGTGAAAAATGAGTGGGGGGCAGAGATCCTTATGGGATCCAGATTCACAGAAAATTATGGCCTGTCAAGATTGCTCCAGGGTGATTTCTTTAAATGCTATCAGAGTTTTAGATCCTACTTTACAAGATGGAATTACCAATGTGTCATCAGTCAAGAATGGGATTATTATAAAGTCCTGTTGAATGGTGTTAGAAATGGGGTCTTTGTTGGCAGTCAGGTTACCCCGTGTCCAAGCAAGTACCCTCACTCTAGTCAGGGTAAGTCACCACAATCCAAATTATCCTGTGCCCACCCTCTGGTAGCTTGGCACTGAGCAGTCAGGCTTAACTTAGAAGGCAATGTGTAAGGTATTTGTGCATTAAGTCATACAATAACACCATATAGCACTACAAAAATACACCACACAGTGGTTAGAAAAATATATAATATTTATCTGGATAAATGCAGGTCAAAACAATCAAAGATGACATAAGCAATTGTAGAGCTATCACCGAAAAGTGATATAAAGGCCCATATTTATACTTTTTGACGCAAAACTGCGCTAACGCAGTTTTGCGTCAAAAAAAATAGCGCCGGCTAACGCCATTCTGAAGCACCATGCAGGCGCCGTATTTATTGAATGACGTTAGCCGGCGTTAGCCGCCGGCGCCGTCTGGTGTGCGTTAAAAAAAACGACGTACACCAGGCAGCGCCGGCGTAGGGGGATATGGGGCTTGGGCGTCAAGAAATGGGGCAAGTCAGGTTGAGGCAATTTTTTCGCCTCAACCCGATTTGCGCAATTCTTTTTCACTCCCAACCCCCATAGAAATGACTCCTGTCTTAGCAAAGACAGGAGTCATGCCCCCTTGCCCAATGACCATGCCCAGGGGACTTCTGTCCCCTGGGCATGGTCATTGGGCATAGTGGCATGTAGGGGGGCACAAATCAGGCCCCCCTATGCCACCAAAAAAAATAAAAAAAAACACTTACCTGAACTTACCTTAATGTCCCTGGGATGGGTCCCTCCAGCCTTGGGTGTCCTCCTGGGGTGGGCAAGGGTGACAGGGGGTGTCCCTGGGGGCATGGGAGGGCACCTCTGGGCTCCTTCAGAGCCCACAGGTCCCTTAACGCCTGCCTTTTGCAGGCGCTAAAAAACGGCGCAAAAGCGGGCGTACGTCATTTTTTTTGACCCGCCCACTCCCGGGCGTGAATTTTGCCCGGGAGTATAAATCCGACACACATGCCTCGGAGTCGATTTTTTAGACGGGAACGCCTACCTTGCATATAATTAACGCAAAGTAGGTGTCCACGCTAAAAAATGACGCTAACTCCATGGACTTTGGCGCTAGACGCGTCTAACGCCAAAGTATAAATATGGAGTTAGTTTTGCGTCTAAATTGCGTAAAAAAAAACGATGCAATTCCGGCGCAAACGGAGTATAAATATGCCCCCAAGTGTCTTAAGTCTTTTAAAAGCAAACAAAATCTCTTTCAAGCACATAGTACCTGGTTCCTGTGAAACATCTCCGCAAAGGGCCGCAGATGAGGAGAAGCGTGACAACAAAGGGGTGTGTGTCGATTTCTCGGGCCGCACACAGTGATGCGTCATTTAGTTTCCACGCAGGGACGTCTGTGCATTGATTTACGGTGCTCAGTCATGGATCCTCTTTGGGTTGGTGGGTTTTTAGTTGCCCCAGGGATGGTGTGTGGATTTCCTGCACTGGCAGGACGAAGTCACAGGAGCTGCGTTGATCCGGTGGGCATTGCGTCAAATTTTCTACCACACAGCAGACGCTGAGTTGATTCCTCTCTGGAAGTCGAGCTGCGTCATTCTGGTTCGGCTATGCATCGATCCAGTGAGCTGTGCATCAAATTTCCGGTTGCTACGCTGGCACTGCATCGATCTTCTCGTTGCGAAGTCGGGCTGCATCATTCCCGTTCTGCGTGCGGTGAAATTTTCACTGCCGTGCAGGCTGTGCATCATTTCTGTCAGGCTGTGCGTCGAATTTGGCCACACAAGGAGTCCTTCTTGAAGAGATAAAGGGGGTCATTCTGGCTGGGACCGCCAGAAGACCGTACCGCGGTCAAAAGACCGCGGCGGTCATTCTGGGTTTCCCACTGGGCTGGCGGGCGACCGCCAAAAGGCCGCCCGCCAGCCCAGCGGGAAACACCCTTCCACGAGGAAGCCGGCTCCGAATGGAAGGTGGAAGGTGTGCGACGGGTGCAGTAGCACCCGTCGCGAATTTCAGTGTCTGCTGAGCAGACACTGAAATTCAAAGTGGGGCCCTCTTACGGGGGTCCCTGCAGTGCCCATGCCATTGGCATGGGCACTGCAGGGGCCCCCAGGGGCCCCACAACACCCCTCACCGCCATCCTGTTCCTGGCGGTCGAAACCGCCAGGAACAGGATGGCGGTGAGGGGGTCGGAATCCCCATGGCGGAGCAGCAAGCTGCGCCGCCATGGCGGATTCCCATGGGCAGCGGAAAGTCGGCGGTACACCGCCGACTTTCCGTTTCTGGCTGCGGCTGTACCGCCGCGGTCAGAATGCCCGGCGGAGCACCGCCAGCCTGTTGGCAGTGCTACCTCCGACCCCGGCCCCAGCGGTCCTTGACCGCCGGGGTCGGAATGACCCCCAAAGTCTTTTTGGTACTGAGACTTCAGGGAACAGGAGGCAAGCTCTATCCAAGCCCTTGGAGAGCACTTCTTCACCTCAGCCAGACAGCAGCAAGGCAGCAGTCCTTCACAGAAAGCAGTCGGTGAGTCCTTTGGGCAGCCAGGCAGTTCTTCTTGGCAGGATGCAGGTGTCTGAGTTGGTAGGGGCAGAGGCCCTGTTTATACACCCAAATGTGCCCTTGGAGTGGGGGAGGCTTCAAAGAGTGGCTTAGAAGTGTACCAGGTCCCCTTTCAGTTCAATCCTGTCTGCCAGGGTCCCAGTAGGGGGTGTGGCAGTCCTTTGTGTGAGAGCAGGCCGTCCACCCTCCCAGCCCAGGAAGACCCATTCTAAATACAGATGTATGCAAGTGAGGCTGGGTATCGTGTTTGGGGTGTGTCTGAGTGAATGCACAAGGAGCTGTCAACTAAACCCAGCTAGACGTGAATTGTAAGGCACAGAACTATTTAAGTGCAGAGAAATGCTCACTTTCTAAAAGCGTCATTTCTAAAATAGTAATATCAAATCCAACTTCACCAGTCAGCAGGATTTAATGTCACCAGTCTGGCCATACTAAATATGACCTTCCTACTTCTTTCAGATCAGCAGCTATCACTCAAACAATGTATGAGGGCAGCCCCAATGTTAGCCTATGAAGGGAGCAGGCCTCACAGCAGTGTAAAAACGAATTTAGGAGTTTTACAGTACCAGGACATGTAAATGACAAAGGTACATGTCCTGTCTTTTGCCTACACAGCACCCTGCCCTATGGGTTACCTAGGGCATACCTTAGGGGTGTCTTATATGCAGAAAAAAGGGAGTTTTTGGCTTGTAAAGTACTTTTAAATGCCAAATAGAATTGGCAGTGAAACTGAACACGCAGGCCTTGCAATGACAGGCCTGAAACAAGGTTAAGGGGCTACTTAAGTGGGTAGCACGGTCATTCCTGCAGGCTCACTAGTAGCATTTAATCTACAGGCCCTGGGCACACATAGTGCACTCTGTTAGGGACTTATAAGTAAATTAAATAGTCCAATTGGACATGATCCAATGTTGCCATGTTTAAAGGGAGAGAACATATGCACTTTAGCACTGGTTAGCAGTAGTAAAGTGCGCAGAGTCTTAAAACCAGCAAAAACAGTATCTAAAAAGTGGAGGGATGCAGTAAAAAAGTTAGGGGTGACCAACCGAAGGCTGTCAGGTCTAACATATTTTTTTGAACAAAGAAACTAGGGATTTGATCACACAGCCTTTGGGAGGGTGAAATCTCCCTAATCATTGCCTTGGGTTGTAAAAAAGAATTTGTGATATTAAATACAGTTTTTGGGTTGACTTTGTCTTCCTCAATCTGAGTGGGAAATTTATATTTTTTGCAGCTTTTATCTCACTGCTGGTATGATTCCAAATTTCAACACTGCTCTAAAATGGAGCAGATACTCAAGCAAGTATGCATTCCGCCCTTTCTGTTCGAGTTGCTTACAAAGTAAGCACTGGTTTGCTACTGTCTGGGTGTCCAGGGGGTGGTGGAGGGTCGAGATCTAGCCTTCTTCTGCAGGACAGTTTCCGGGGCTAATTTATTCACTGTGTGAATGATCCAATTATTAAAAAAGGAAAGATCTGCTTCCAAATTACCTGCCAAAGTGTGTACAGTATTAGATAGGCATGCACCAAAATAGGAGTCGGACTGCAGCTTACCCCATTTACGTTTAGTGAGAGGACCTGGATTGGGGGAGTAAAGGAATATTTTCCTGCTTGTACTACATTTTCAGAGGGATCAGCATGTCGTCTGACCAGGGTGACAAATGGGATCTCCAATTTCCATATTGGAGTTATTGGAGAATACACCATCGAGGGCATGGCCTGTGCTATACGTGGGTGCGATAGCCAGTTGATGGAGACCAACAATACTCATTAATGCACTCCAAATGGTAATTAAAGTCTCCAAGAAGAGTGAAGTACGCATAGCGAGCTTCGGAGGTGGTTAGAGTCTCATCCGATGAGGCTAGAAAATCGGCACCTGACCCTGGGGGGTGATAAATTAAACTCACTCATGGCAGTCCAGACACAGCGGATGTCATGTCTTGCACCAGGTAAAGCCCTTTATCCAGTGAAATTCCTGCCCCAGCAGACAACTGCCGCTTTGGGAATTTTCAATGAAAGCACACAGCTGAAATTCATGCAACAGAATTTCGACTGTGGATTTAGAACACATTTTATAATCTGTGGCGGTCCTGACCCAGCAAACACTTACTCCGCAGTTGGTGTACTTTCAATTCTCATTCGTCGGACTTCACCTACAAGGCAATGGTGATGGAGGAAGCTGTAACGCAGGCAAGGCCCAGGAATGTTTACTGCCACCATTGCAAACCCTGCGAAATAGGAGGTAGTTGTACTTAAAATAAAGAAGATATGAAATAATAGAAAACAATTCAGATGAAAACCCCTGCAAGTTCATCAAATATTGTATTCTCTTCAATTGCAGGTCTTATTTTAGTAAAAAAAACAACCAAGTAGAGAGTTGAGGTATGTTTAAATATTTAACTTATTTACTGTCTTGCAGAATTATATTTGTGTACTGTTACTGAAGTTTATACATTGAAATTTGAAAGCCACTTTCTTTTCAATTGTCCTTGACAGAAAATATCCATTAATATGCCTGACAGTAAGACATATTCTAATCTAAAAATCCTATCTATTCATTATGTTTTTCATGTAAAGCAGTGCTCAGCTGATGATGCGTATAGTTTCTTGGTAAAAGGAAAATGTTTTTACATTCTGCAGAACTTGTCAAAATGTTCTTTTTGTTCTCAGTGTTATGCATGGTCTGTAAACAATTTCAATTGAGAGTGTTTTGTGATGTAGTTTGAGAAAACTTTGCTGATTTATGAGACCTGAAATATTTTTTCCGTGCATTGCGTGTATCCTTACGAAGCTCCATTAATGTGTGGCAATGATGGGAGTAAGTACAAATGATTGAATTTATGAGAAAATAAAAGTTATCGAAATTTTAAATATGGACTGTTCTTAAGTTGCTGTTGTCTTTTAGTAAACCATCACATGCTAGACATGGGGATGAAAGGTGAGTTAAGATTAAAGAAACGGGAGGCCCAATCTCATCTGCAAGGGATAACAAACCGACATGTGATGCGCACATGTACTGTGAGCTTGAGGAAGATGACAAAAGAGTTTATGTTTGTGGTGATTTCCATTGCCATAGTATTATGCCACGCATTTTAACTTCACGCCTTTCTAAGGCTAGAAACGTGAGAATAATGCCTTTGCCTGATTTATGGAATAGAGACATGTCAATTCAAAAATGGTCCATCTTGCACAGCTTTTTCCAGGTATACGATAGATTTACATCTTTCTAAACTGTAATGCACACATAGAGGCTGATTTCGAGTTAAGTGAATTTAGGGGCGGGAATACCAAGTGGCTGGAATTAACGCTCTTAAATTTGCCTGTTCTTCGTTGTTATGTCTTGAATAAATGACTAATAATTTATAGACCACGATAACTGGAACCTTTTCAGCATGCATTTGGCTAATTTTGAGGACCATTTGGTTTCTACTTACTACCTGCTTAAGCAGGTGGTAAATCCGAGTGAGAAGGCATATGCAGGGCGCAGGGCAGGCCGGGGCTGCTCTTAAGTTAGGGTAGAGGAGCGTCGCCCCCCTCCAGCAGTGGCAGCTGCAAAACCTTTACAAGAAAACAATAATAAACCGAGTTTATTATTGTTTTCTTGTAAAGGGGCAGGGACACAGGGGGGTGATGAGCAGTGAGGGGGAGTGTGCCCCATCAGAGTGCATGTGTGTTTGGCTGGCCGGCCAGCCAAACACACATGCACAGCAGGCTCTCTCCAGCCCAGCAACACAGTTGCCAGCCTGAAGAGAGCTTGCACAGGCTCCCTGGCTGGGCGCTCCCAGCTAATCTTGACACTGCTCTGAGTAACGTCAGGATTGGCCGCAGGGCAGGCTGGGAGCCTGTGCCTGCAGTCTGTGACGGAGGAGCAGAGTGGCGCAGCAGAAAGCGAAGGCAAGTGTTTTTTAAATTAAATTAATGTTTATTCCCTCTCTCCCCGTGTGATGCCCCTTTCGTGCCTTGCAAGCCGTGACTGATGTCACAGGACAGGATAGGAAGGTGTCAGGCAAGGGGGGACATCCATGATGCCCCAGCGCCATTGGAAATGGCAAGCGTGGCCTGGACTCTGCTTGTGCCTGATCCTCATGTGATTTTCCAGCAGCAAAACTTGTGTCGTGTGATGAGACACAGGCAACATTTAAGTGCAGAAACACTGGCTGTTGGACCTGGCTTTTTGACAGGGTCATCCCGAAACTTTTTGCCTCCTTCCTCCTATTTTTTCTGATCTGTTGTTGTTGGCTTTTGAACTCTGGGCACTTTACCACTGCTAACTAGTGCTAAAGTGCATATGCTCTCTGTGTAAATTGTACTGTTGATTGGTTTATCCATGATTGGCTATTTGATTTACTTGTAAGTCCCTAGTAGAGTGCACTATATGTGCCCAGGGCCTGTAGATTAAATGCTACTAGTGGGCCTGCAGCACTGATTGTGCCACCCACTTTAGTAGCCAATTTACCTTGTCTCAGGCCTGCCATTGCAAGGCCTGTGTGTGCAGTTTCACTGTCACTTCTACTTTGCATTTAAAAGTACTTGCCAAGCCTAAAACTCCCCTTTTTCTACATATAAGTCACCCCTAATGTGTGCCCTAGGTAACCCCTAGAGCAGGGTGCTGTGTGGGTAAAAGGCAGGACATGTACCTGTGTAGTTTATATGTCCTGGTAGTGTAAAACTCCTAAATTCGTTTTTACACTACTGTGAGGCCTGCTCCCTTCATAGGCTAACATTGGGGCTGCCCTCATACATTGTTGAAGTGGCAGCTGCTGATCTGAAAGGAGCAGGAAGGTCATATTTAGTATGGCCAGAATGGTAATACAAAATCCTGCTGACAGGTGAAGTCGAATTTAATATTACTATTCTAGAAATGCCACTTTTAGAAAGTGAGCATTTCTTTGCATTTACATCTTTCTGTGCCTTACAATCCACGTCTGGCTAGGTTTAGTTGACAGCTCCTTGTGCATTCACTCAGACACACCCCAAACACAGGGTACTCAGCCTCACTTGCATACATCTGCATTTTGAATGGGTCTTCCTGGGCTGGGAGGGTGGAGGGCCTGCCCTCACACAAAGGACTGCCACACCCCCTACTGGGACCCTGGCAGACAGGATTGAACTGAAAGGGGACCTGGTGCATTTCTTAGCCACTCTTTGAAGTCACCCCCACTTTTAAGGCACAATTTAGTATAAAACAGGGCCTCTGCCCTACCTCATCAGACACTTGCTGGAGAAGAAACCTGAACCAGAACCTGCATCCTGCCAAGTAGAATTGACTGGCTGCCTAAAGGACTCACCTGACTGCTTTCTACAAAGGCCTGCTGCCTTGCTGAACTCTTGTCTGGCTGTAAAAGTGCTGTCCAAGGGCTTGGATAGAGCTTGCCTCCTTTTCCCTGAAGTCTCAGGACCAAAAAGACTTCTCTTTTTCATTTGGACTCTTTGTGCACCAAAAATTTCGACGCACAGCTCGTTCCGCAGTGAGAAAATCGCCGCACACCAACGCTGATCGACGCAACGCCTTCGGGGCGACCGGAACTTCGATGCACGGGCTAACAAGGACAACGCCGCCGGACTTCCAGAGGGGAAATCGACGCAACGCCTGCCGTGAGAATGAAACTTCGTCGCACAGCCTCGCAGAACGACACGCAGCCGGAAAACAAGCCGAAGAATCCACGCACAGACCCCGGGACATCTGGTAATCCCGCGACCCACAAATAGAGACTGTCCGCGTGCCGGAAAACGATGCACGACTTCCCTGCGTGAAAAATAACGACGCAAGTCCGTGTGTGCAGAGGAGAAATCAACGCACACACCATTTTTCCACGTATCTCTTCTTCTGCGGCCCTTTGCAGAGATTTTCCACTCCAAACCAGGTACTTTGTGCTTGAAAGAGACTGTGTTTGCTTTTTAAAGACTTAAGACACTTCTTAGTGATATCTTTACAAATTCATGTTGCATCTTTGATCGTTTTGACCTGCAAATACCCAGATACATATATATTTTTCTAAACACTGTGTGGTGTATTTTTGTGGTGCTATATTATGTTATTGTATGATTTATTGCACAAATGCTTTACACAATGCCTTCTAAGTTAAGCCTGACTGCTCGTGCCAAGCTACCAGAGGGTGGGCACAGGCTAATTTTGGATTTTGTGTGACTTACCCTGACTAGAGTGAGGGTTCTTGCTTGGAAAGAGGGTAACCTGACTGCCAACCAAAAACCCCATTTCTAACACTGGCCTATTGTGATTGGGGGGTGTTGTGTCCAACCCGGGCTGTCTTTTTCACCTTACTCATAATCAACTATAAGGTGATCACCGTATCAAAAGGAGTGTCAGAGAAGAAGCTAAGAGGGCAAGGGGTGACGTCTGTGATGCCAACAGGTTGGAAGTGTGTACAGTATAGTTTTCACTACCCCTCCGCTTTTCTGAATTGACATCATTGGATATAAATCTCATTCTTGATGCATTACTTAGTAGGAATTTGGGCGTTCACAAAAGTATGCAAAGGCACTTGCTTTACTCTTCTGAGAACGTACTTTACACTCAAATGGACTCACAAATGGACCTGGAGTAGTTTGTATACCAAGTGAAGTAGGTATACATGTACACTCTATGCAGCTCTTCAAAATAGTAGTCTGAAGCTGTAGTTTGTAAGGGAACAATCATATGTCGTAAAGAAATAACTGAAAAGCTACACTCACTTTCACTCTTTTTGTCCTATGTTTGCATAATTGTGATGAGGCAGCGTGCTACGTAAACAAGTACAAACATCCCTGCCTCCTTAGGGATTCCAGCTACCTGCATGTGGCCTCAAGTCAGCTCTGATGGGAACTTGCCGGGGCCTGGTAGAGAGCAGTCTCATGGGGTGGCAGCTCAGGAAACAAGGCTGCAGTATCAGCCACAGATGTAGATGTTTAAAAGAGGAAGCTATCTGCCTTTGAGAATGACAACATGGGTGTAATAACTGTCATCGGGCCTGGACATCGGGTGCCAGGAGGAAATAGGAAACACGGATTAAAGTGAGTTGTGCTCAATTACCATCATTGGACTGATGTGAAAGAAGATATGGGACAGAGGGGGATTACAAGCAATTGGATTTCTGGTTGAGGGGACTGAAACCCTGCCCAAGCAGGAATCGCAAACCTTGTCAGGGTGAAGTCAAAAGCAAACCCTAAATTAACCTGTGCTCAGCTCTCTGGTAGCTTGGCACAGAGCAGTCAGGCTTAACTCAGGGCCAATATGTAAAGTATTTGTGCAACACTTCAAACAGCAACACAGTGAAAACATAACCCAAAAATGATACTACGTCAGTTTAGAAAAATAGACTGGATTTTAATAAATAAAATAAGACTGTAGCGACATAAGTCCAATCATTAGAAATGGAGCAATGCAATTTTAAAGATTTTAAAAATAAAAAATAGTACAAAAAAACTCATAGTGCCAACTGTGATATTTGGTCATGTCAGATTGGAACAAAATCATAACTTACGGCCTACTGCAAATGGAGTGCGACCTGGCTACGGGGTCCCTCTAAGGCCTGCTAAAGAAGAGTACCTTAAATCCTGACTGTGGGGTGTTGTGAGGTCCCATGTCGAAGTTGCATGGCGCAGCCAAGGCAATGCGTTGGTTCCGAGGATCTGTAAGGCTGTGAAGCAAGGTCCTGCATCACCATCGAGGATCTTGCTAATTTAAGGCCTGATTACAACTTTGGAGGATGTGTTAATCCGTCCCAAAAGTGACGGTAAAGTGACGGATATACCACCAGCCGTATTAAGAGTCCATTATATCCTATGGAACTCGTAATACGGCTGGTGGTATATCCGTCACATTTGGGACGGATTAACACCTCCTCCAAAGTTGTAATCAGGTCCTAAGTCTTGTGATGTGAAGGGGTGGCACCACTTGGCAGGGTAGGACTCAGAGTTGCTGAGTCTAAGTGCTGGTTACAAGAGACTAGCCCTTTGTGTCACTGTCACTCTGGTTGACCAGGATTCAAGTTACAGGTCCAGTCCGTCTCACCCAGGCAACAGGTCAGCAAGCAGCAGGTCAGCACATCAGGCAGCAATCCTTTAGGGTAGAAGTCCAACAGAGTTCCAGTCCTTTCAGCAGTACAGCAGTCTTCAGTCCTGGCAGAGTGTTCCACAGGTCCAGAAGTGTACTGAACAGTTGGTGTTTGGGGTCCAATATTTATACATTGTGCCTCCTTGAAGTGGGAGAAGATTCTATAGGTCTTTCCCTGGCTCCAAACTAATTGCATGGGGGTATGCAAGTATACAGTCCTTTGTGGGAAGGATGGGTGTAGGAGGGTGGCCTGGCATATAGTGGGCACCTGATGATACTTACACCTTGCACCAGGTCCAGTTATCCCTTATTGGTAGATTAGTAGTGTTCTAGCAGCTTAGGCTGATAGAGGTAGCTATAGCAGAGCAGCTTAGGCTGAACTAGAAGACATGCAAAGCTCCTACTATACCACTTATATCATATAGCACTATATCATAAGAATCACAATACTCAGAGTTACTAAAAATAAAGGTACTTTATTTTAGTGACAATGTGCCAAAACTATTTCAGAGGATATACTCCCTTAGGAGGTAAGTAAAATACACAAAATATACACACAAACCAAAATCAGGTAAGTAAACAGTTAGAAAAGTAGTGCAAACACTGTAAAATACAATAGGATGCAATGAGCCTAGGGGCAACACAAACCATGTACTCTAAAAGTGGAATACGAACCACAAATGTACCCCAGGACTAGTGTATTGTGTAGAGGGTCGCTGGGAGTGTAAGAAAACACTATGGGTGTCCAAGATACCCCACCCCAAGACCCTGAAAAGTAGGAGTAAAGTTAGCCTACTTCCCCAGAAACACTCTAAAGTCGTGATAGGAGATTCTGCAAAGACAACAACTGACTGCAAAGCACTGAAGATGGATTCCTGGACCTGAGGAGCTGTAAAGGAAGGGGACCAAGTTCAAGAGTCACGCAAGTGTCTGGGGGGGCAGGAGCCCACTAAACCCCAGATGAAGGGGCAAAAGGGCTGCCTCTGGGTGGAAGAAGCTGAAGATTCTGCAACAATGGAAGATGCCGGGAACTTCTCCTCTGCACAGAAGATGTGCCACGGCGTGCTGGAGGATGCCGAGTTGTTTCTACGCAGAAATACTACAAGCAAGCCATGCTAGCTGCAAGAGTTGCGGTTGAAGAAAATGGTTGCTACCTGGGCCCAAGAAGGACCAGGAGGTCGCCCCTTGGAGGAGGAGACAGAGGGGGCGCTCAGCAGCACAGAGAGCCCATGCAGAAGCAGGCAGCACCCACGGAAGCACTTGAACAGGCATTCAAGAAATCTGAGCATGGTGGTTGTCTTTCACACTACAAAAGAGGGACCCACGAAGCCGGCGGTCAACTCAGCGAGTTGAGCAATGCAGGACAGAGTGCTGGGGACCTGGGCTATGCAGTGCATGAAGGATTGCTTGCAAAAGTGCACAGAAGCCATAGCAGCTGCAGTTCACGCAGTGCACAGGATTACTGTCTGGCGTGGGGAGGCAAGGACTTATCCCCACCAAAGTTGGACAGAAGGAACACTAGACTGTCGTGGTCACTTGGATCCAGCCCCTGTGTTCCAGAGACCACACTTGTCAAGATGAGTGCCAAAAATGCCACAGGACAGTGGTCAACTGGTCAGTTTATTTAGGATTTGGTGCAGGGGACTCTAATTTACTATTTGTAACCTGTAGCAAGCAGGGAGTCCCTTCTAGAACCAGTTGAAGCCAGGCAAATTCCTTCTTGTGGTGAAGTCCAAGTATGCAGCTAGGGCAGTCATTCAGAGTGCAGTTCACAGGTGCAGGTCAGGAGTCCAGCAGGCCAGTCCTTCTTCTTATGATGTTCTTCCTTGTAGGGATCTGAGGCGTGGGTGCAGCTCTACCATATTTATCCTTTCTCCTGGGTGGAAAGTAGGGGAATCCTAGTTGTCCAATTACAGGTAGGCTCCTTCCCCCTGTGATGACCACTTCCTGGGAAGTGTGGCAAAAATCAATCCCAGGGAGCAACATTCTTAAAAAATCCATCATGGCTGAAAGAGATTTTTGAAGGTTACATCTCCTGCCCTTTCCTAATCTAATCAAGAGGGCACCTAATTGTCTGGGGTTGCAGGATGTGAGGGAGGTCCTGAGCTGCTTCAAATGCCCTTCCCTGCCCTTAAAGACCAGTTTGGCCCTCATTCCCCTTCCTGTTTCACCATCTGCTGAGGCAGATCCCCCCCTCCCCAGGCACATCCTTTGTGTTCAGCCCAGGCCACTTTACACCTCATCAAGGCAGCCTGGCCAGGCTGCCAGAGGCTGGCCAATCAGAGAAGGGCACTACAGAGCTGATGTTGGCATCTTAAACCTGCACTAGTTATGTTAAATCCAACAATGGCAAGATTTGGGATTTATTATAACAATTAAGTTGATACCAAAATCAAGATATCTGTGCCTTATGGGGACTTTGTTAATTTAAACAAAGGCCCATATTTACTTTTTAAGTGCCGCATTTGCGTAATTTTTTGACGCAAAAGCGGCGAAAAATTAAAAAATAGAATTCTATTTTGTAAGTTTGCTCCACTTCTGTGTCAAAAAATGATGCAAATGCGGTGCTGAAAAAGTATAAGTATGGGCCAAAGTCTCCCCCTGTTAACCTATGGAGGTCATTCACTATAGTGAGGGAAAAACAAATTTGGCTATTCTACCTCACCAGGGCTTATAAAACAATTGTATACGGTCCCTGCTTATAGTTACATGGCACCCAACCCTAGGGGCACATAGGGCACACCTTAGGGGGTGACATATATGTACAAATAAGGTAGTTTATTACTTTGGGAGCACTTTAATTCCAAAGTCGAATTTGCATACAGCTTTAGATTAAAAGCAGCCAGCAATGAAGGCCTACCTTTAAACTGACACTGGGCACCTCAGCAGTGCACCTCTGTGCACCACCGATGCTGGGGTCCCTAAACCTACATACCCTACCATATTCTAGGGACTTATAGGTAGCTTGATGCTGCCGTTATAATTAGACTAATTTGCATATCCACTTTTCACAGAGCACCAGCCCTGGGACTGGTAAGCAGTACCCAGGGCACAGCCAAAAGTCAGTAACCACCAGTATCTGTCTACAAAGTTTGGGGGTGTCCAGGGCAAAAAGGGGGACTTTCCTACAATATCTATGACATATATATGTAAAATGATTCACATCATCCTTTATATTGATAGATGGATATGTGTGGTACATTACAGCTGCTGTCAGGAGTTCCTCAGTAATCCAAATTATCACATCCAGGGATCTGGGAGATATTCTAGCTACAGCAGTCAGACACACTTCCATCTGTCTGTCAGGTAAGTGTGTTATATAGGTGGTCATTACAACCCTGGCGGTCAGTGTTAAAGTGGCGGTAAGACCGCCAACAGGCCGGCGGTAAAAAATTAGCAATTACGACCGTGGCAGAAACCGCCAACAAAGACAGCCACTTTAACACTCCGACCGCCACAGCGGTACAAACACATGAGCGAGGTGTGGTGGTGGGTGTGCTGGAGAGGGACGTAGTGGCTGTAGAGATAGTGCATGCAGGTGTGAGTTTAGACGAGACTGGGAGGGAGGAGGGAGACTAGGAGGAGGGGAACACAGTGGAGGCAGTGGATGTTGGTGTGTCTGCATGTGTGTGATGCTTGCGTAAGTGCCTGTGGGATGTGTGGTGCTTATGTTTGCCTGAGCTTCCTTTGTGTGTTGAGGTGTGTGCATGCTGGTCTGTAGGTGTGCTTGGGATAGGCTGAGGTACAGGGGATTGGGTCTGGGTGGAGGAAGTTGGAGGGGGAGGCTAGAGATGGGGACAATGGTTGCCATCAGTGCTGAGGCCAGAGTCTGAAAAGCTCGCTGAAGGGCCGCCTGACCAGAATGAATGCCCTCCAGGAATGCATTTGTTTGTTGCAACTGCCTCTCTACACCCTGGATGGCATTCAAAATGGTAGACTGCCCAACAGTTAGGGACCTAAGGAGGTCAATGGCCTCCTCACTGAGGGCAGCAGGGTTGACTGGGGCAGGGCCTGAGGTGCCTGGGGTGAAGGTAATGCCCACCCTCCTGGGTGAGCGGGCATGGGGCAAAGGCTGAGGGGCTGCTGGGAGGACGGTGCTGGTAGGGGGGGTGGCGGCTGTACCTTTGGATGCGGGGGGCACAGATGTTGCCGCCACCACAAGGGAGCTCCCATCAGAGGACGAGTCCGTGTCGCTCGTGTCAGCTCCTGTCCCTGCTGTGGAGCTCCCCTCGCCCTCCGTCCCACTGGTGAACTCTGAGTCCGTAGGCTCGACCTCCAGGGCCATGTGGGATGCAGCTCCCTCCTGCTCCGGTGCCACTGCTCCTCCGCCTGATGATGCTAATGCACACAAGAATAGGGAGAACACAAAAAGGGGGGGACGACAGAAGAAAGACATGTTGAGTGCATGCATTACTGCTACCGTTGGCGGAAACGACAGACACAGAAGCCCCCTGCACTACGCCGCGCTCTTGGGGTCCACTATTCAATTCCTGGGAAATGGCCTACAAGGCTATGGACGACATCTGCACACATAGATGACACAGGGGCATGACTAGGTGTACTTGGCACTCTACACAGGTGGGGTGGGGTGCCACATGGCCTGCCTTACGGAGGGGCCTTACCTACGGAACTCGCCCTGGCCTAGGGAAACCCACAGCCCACCTTCCCCACCCAGACACCTCCACTGCGCGCAAAGTCAGCAGAATGAGAGTGTACTCACCCCCTTGTGTCTGCTGTGATGCCCTCAAGCGCCCATCCAACTCCGGGTAGGCCACTGCCAGGATCCAGAACATCAGGTGGGTCATGGTGCGACGGGCACCTCGCCCACGTTGGGAGGCCATCCCCAGCTGAGCCTCCGCCGTCTTCTTGCTCCAGCGGTGAATGTCTTCCCATCTTTTCCAGCAGTGGGTGCTCCATCTGTGGTAGAACCCCAGGGTCCGGACGTCCTTGGCGATGGCACGCCAAATATCTTTTTTCTGGTGGGTGCTGACCTACATGAAATGTACAGGGGAAAAAATAAGTTATTACCAACTGCACCGTCAAAGTGATTGGCCCCCATCCCTACCCTTCCCATGTGGCACATGCATTCATCGTCTTTCATGCACGCAGCACTCTCCCCCCTCCTTCTTACATCCAGCCCTCTCCACACAGGCATAGCCCATACAACATGCTCCCTGTGTACTTACCTGTTTGTCTGGAGGACCGTAGAGTAGCGTGTACTGGGGAGGACCCCATCCACGAGCTTCTCCAACTCCTCCGATGTGAAGGCAGGGGTCCTTTCCCCAGACACTCGAGCCATTGTCTCTTCCAGACCGAGGTCACAGCAGCACTTGCAGTGTAGGTCCTCTCCTGTCGAAGATCAGGTATCGAGTGATTGAACAGATAGAAAATGGCGGTCACGTCCGCGGCGGTGCGTACCGCCACTGCCGGTGTACATCGTCATTGGCTCCTGGGACCCCCAGGGTCCAATCTTAACCAATGCAGCATTGCGCCGCGGTCTTCGACCGCCTACCGCAACGGTGTACAACGCCAGCGCAGATACCTCACATCCCATTGTCCCTCTTTACAGGTCAGGCAGCCGCCATTTCAGGGGACCACATGGCTTCATTTTCAACTGCGTCACACATACCTAGGCCTAGACTTTACACACATACAGGCCATCTTTTGTGTAGGAATGGTGTTCGGTGTAAACTGTGGGTACGTACCTCTGAGTTGGTTGACTCTGTGCTCGCTGTTGTCCTTCATAGGTACCGTCCGCTGGGACATGTGAGGAGATGGTGGCATCCTCCGGTGTACCGACCGTTGGTGGACCTGTCGACAATGGAGGAGTGACATGTGATTATCACTTACAGGCTTGACCGTGCCACAATCAAGGAACTGTGTACCCAATTGGAGCCAGACCTGATGTCAGCAATCCACCATCCCACAGGAATCACCCCCTCAAGTGCCGGTGCTGTTAGTGCTCCATTTCCTTGCAAGTGGGTCTTTTCAAACAACAGTGGCCATAGCATCAGGGATGTCCCAGCCTATGTTTTCCAACATATTGACCAGAGTGTTGTCTGCCCTTCTGAAACACATGCAGAGCTACATCGTTTTCCCTCAGGTGGAGGACAGTGAAAGGTGGAGGATAGTGAAAGGTGATTTCTATGCCCTGGGACACATCCCCAACCTCATAGGTGCCATTGATGGGACCCATGTGGCTTTGGTCCCCTCCCCACAGGAGTGAACAGGTGTTCAGAATCCGGAAGAGTTATAATTCGATTAATGTACAGATGGTATGTCTGGCCGACCAGTACATCTCCCACGTGAATGCCATGTTCCCTGGCTCAGTGCATGACGCCTACATCCTGCAGAATAGCAGCATCCCTTATGTGATGGGTCAACTCCAGAGGCACAGTGTGTGGCTATTAGGTAAGCACCTGGAAGCAAATCAGTGGGAATGGTTGTCTGGGGATATCCCTACAGGTTAGTGTGTGTCTAACAGTTGTCCCTCGCCATTTGCAGGTGACTCTGGTTACCACAACCTGTCATGGCTACTGACCCCAGTGAGGAATCCCAGGACAAAGGCAGAGGAACACTACAATGAGGCCCATGGGCGAACTAGGAGGGTGATCGAGCAGACGTTCGGCCTCCTGAAGGCCAGGTTCAGGTGCCTCCATATGACAGGTGGATCCCTATTCTACTCACCAAAGAAGGTGTGCCAGATCATCGTTGCATGCTGTATGCTTCACAACTTGGCTTTGCGAAAACAGGTGCCTTTTCTGCAGGAGGATGGTCCAGATGGCGGTGTTGTGGCAGCTGTGGAGCCTGTGGACAGTGAAGACGAGGGAGCAGAGGAAGAAGACATGAACAACAGGGACTCAGTGATCCAGCAATATTTCCAGTGAGACACAGGATAGAGTACAGACCTGCCTACTACATGTACTTAAACACTACTACCTCTCTACTGTCTGTCGTTTTCACCCAGTGTATGGACACTGAGTTGTCACTTTCCCTTACGATTTCACAGATGTGGGTCCCACTGTGTGACATCTGCTTAGATTCCTCATGGACTAGAGCTGTGTGACATAGGTATGTTGACATTACAATTGAAAGAGCATTTTGCCACTGGAATTGCTAATACACTATTTCGAAATTACAGACAGACTCCTCATTGTTTTGTGCTTTAAGTGTGTTTATTTAAGTGCTCAATATTGGAGGGGGTAGTGAAATGGTGAGGGGTGATGGTGGAGGAATGTCCATGGCAGAGTCCAATCTATGAGTCTCACAGGTGCATTGCCCATATGGGCATAGGAAGTGGAGCTGGAGCAGTTTAAGTATGGACAGGGTGACAAAGTGGGACAGTAGGATGACAATCAGGGTGGTCTCTTTCTTGGCGGGGGTCTTGGCATCGTGCTCTGTCTTTGTCCTGGATCTCAGGGACCGCTTCCGGGGTGGTTCTCCCTCTGCAGGGGGTGGGGTGCTGGTGTGGTGGTCCTGTGGCGGGGCGTCCTGTCCACTAGCGCCGGCGGAGGTGGTGGGCAGTTCATCGTCCATGCTAGTGTCAGGGGCCCCTTGTAGTGCCAGTGTCCCTCCTGGTGTTGAGTACTTCCTTCAGCACCCCTTTGATGGTGCCCAGGGTGGAGCTGATGGTTCCTGATTCCTCCCTGAAGCCCATATACTGTTCCTCCTGCAGGCGCTGGGTCTCCTGAAACTTGGCCAGTACCATTGCCATTGTCTCATGGGAGTGGTGGTAGGCTCCCATGATGGAGGAGAGGGCCTCATGGAGAGTGGGTTCCCTTGGCCTGTCCTCCCCCTGTCACACAGCAGCCCTCCCAGTTCCCCTGTGTTCCTGGGCCTCCGTCCCCTGGACCGTGTGCCCACTGCCACTGCCCCCAGGTCCCTGTTGTTGTTGGGGTGGTGGGTTAGCCTGGGTTCCCTGTAGTGGTGGACACACAGCTGATTGACGTGTCCTGGGGACGGAGGTGTGGGCCCGCTGGGTGGGTGCTGTGCTGGTGTTTCCAGATGGTGGAAGGTCTGTGGTGGCCTGTGACTGGGTGATGGGAACCGACTGTCCTGAGGTCCCCGATGGGCCGGGCTGGTCATCTAGATCCAATTGGACAGAGCTGCTGTCATCAATGTGGGCCTCTTCCGTTGGTGGTGTGGACATGTGTGGACCCTCCTGTCCGGTGACGTTGGGTAGGGGTCCTGCAGGGGTATAAAAGGATGGTTATTACATCTGTTTGTGTCATGGTGTGCAATGGGTGGGTGATCGTGTACCCCAGTGCTTGCATTCCTGTGTGGGACCTTGTGTGATGATGGTTTAGGGGGGTGTATGGGTATGTGCAGTGGGCATGCTTTAGTGATGGGTGTCCATGCTTTGATGTTGCATGCAAGGCTTGGTGTTGGGATGGGTGGTTTGTGATGTTGGGACATATGTGAGGAGTTGGGGTGCTGGGGTGAGGGTGGGGGTATGTGCTGGCATGCAGGTAGGGTGCGGGATGTAATAATTAAGATTTGTCTTACCAGAGTCCATTCCTCCACCTACTCCTGCGAGGCCCTCAGGATGCAGAATCGCCAAGACCTGCTCCTCCCATGTTGTTAGTTGTGGGTGAGGAGGTGGGGGTCCGCCGCAAGTCCGCTGAACCGCCAGGTGGTGTCTTGAGACCACGGAACACACCTTCCGCCGTAGGTCGTTCCACCTCTTCCTGATGGCCTCCCGATTTCTTGAGTGCTGTCCCACTGCGTTGACCCTGTCCACTATTCTTCGCCATAGCTCCATCTTCCTTGCAATTGAGGTGTGCTGCACCTGTGATCCGAATTGCTGTGGCTCTACCCAGACGATTTCCTCCACCTGTCCTTGCCGTGCCATGGGGTGGTGTAGGTGATGTGTGTGGTGATAACTGTGCTGATATGTGGTGGTGTGTTGTGTGAGATGCGTGGAAATTCTGTGGGTGATGGTATTGTGTGCCTGTGGATGCTGTTGTTCTTGCTGGTGCTGTCTCTCTCTGGCCTTCTTTCTGAATTTTTTGTCATAGGGGTTTTTGGGTGATGTGGGTCGCTGTTTTATATTGTAATGGGTGTGTGGGAGTTGTGTGTGTATGTGTATCAGGTGTGTGTATTTCGAATTGTTCAATGTGGATGTGTTTTGTATATGTGTGTGTATTTTGAGCACGGCGGTGTGTACCGCCAATGGAATACCACGGTTGAAAGACCGCCGCGTGGATTCGTGTGTCGTGATAGTGTGGGCGTATATCTGTTGGCGTCACGGTGAAGGTTTTGTTTTCGCCAGTTTATCACTGACCTTTGGTGTGGCGGACTTGTGTGGGTGTCTGAATTTTGGCGGATTCTGAAATGTGGGTCATAATAGCTGTGGTGGAATTACGCTGCCGCGGTGGTGTGTTGGCGGTCTTCTGCACGGCGGTAAGCGGCTTTTACCGCCGATGTTGAAATGACCGCCATAGTGTTGTAAACTATTAATTCCAAAATAGTTCACAGTGACCAAATCAATGTGAAAGAAATTAGCAGATATTGCCACTTTTTCGAAGCATCTGATGTTGGTGTGTGATATGTCCCCAACACAATCAGTGTTATCTGTATTAATTTTGAATGTTCACTTATAATTAATGCGGAACATTAACTAAGGAATGTATGATGGAACAAAGCATGTGCCAACCACGCATGCCTGAACAACACGGTCAGATGAACAACCGCGTTGTTTCCATGGAAGCCCAAAAACCAAACTACCCTGGTCCCCTACCCCCAAAAACCAAACTACCCCAACCCCCAAAAAGCAAACTACCCCAATCCCCCATCCCCAAAAACCAAACTACCTCGATCCCCCACCCACAAAAACACCAAATACCTCGACCCCCACGTCCAAAAAAACAAACTACCCCGATCCCCTACCCCCAAAAACCAAACTGCCCCGATCCCACAACCCCAAAAACCAAACTACCCTGACCACTCACCCTGAAAAACCAAACTATCCTTTCCCCACAAACCAATAACCCCCCAAAAACGAAACTACATAACCCCCGACCCCATCCCCAAAACCAAACTAACCCGATCCCCCACCCCCAAAAACCAAACTACCCCTACTCCACCTCCAAAAACCAAACTACCATGACCCCCACCCCCAAAAAACTAAATACCCTGACCTCCCATATCCAAAAAACACTAACTACCCTGACCCTCACCCAAAAAATGAAACTACCCTGATCCCTCTGCCCCAAAAACCTAACTACCCTGATCCCCACCCCATAAAACAACAAGCCCCACCTCCAAAAATCAAACTACCCCAACTCCCCACCCCACCCCAAAAACACTACCTACCCTGACCCCCCACATCTAAAAACACTAACTCCCCTGACCCCCACCCCAAAAATGAAACTACCCGATCCCTCACTCCACCCCCAGAAACCTACCTACCCCGATCCCCCACCACCAGAAACCAAACTACCCCAACTCCCATCCCATAAACCAATGAATCCCTCCCCCAAAAACCAAATTACCCCAACCCCCACCCCAAAAAAGAAACTACCCGATCCCCAACCCCCAAAAACCAAACTACCCCAACCCCCACCCCCAAAAACACTAACTACCCTGACCCCCCTCACAAAAACAAAACTACCCCGATCCCCCACCCCCAAAAACATAACTACCCTGATCACCCCACCCCACCCCCAAAAGCCAAACTACCCTGATCCCACCATCCCCAAAAGCCAAACTACCCCAAGCCCTTAAACCACCCCACCCTTAAAAACTTCACCCCAAACCTGCCCCACCCCACTAACCTGACTGCGTTCTCTCCCGATGCTGACTCCCTTTTTCTCTGCCTTAACCAGGCACATGCGTTGTTCAGCATATGCGTGGATAAGGCAGAGAAAAAGGGAGTCGTTGTTAAGGCAAGCATGGTTCCGCTTGTGTTAATAATGATGTCGTGGTTTCAAAGTTGTTGTTGATGATGTTCCCCTTAACTAAAGTGCCACTTCCTTTTGAAGCTGCTAAATTGAGAACTATGGCCCTCATTACAACCCTGGTTGTCGGTGATAAAGCGGCGGTAATACCACCAACAGGCCGGCGGTAACCAAAATGCAATTATGACCACGGCCGAAACCACTCAGACAGACAGCCACTTTAACACACCGACCGCCACAGATGAATCAACAAGCACCACGTTGGTAACCGCCAAGAGCCAGGCGGAAGACAAAGTACCGCCCACACTATTACGACCGACCTGTCTGCCACCTTTTCCGGGGCGGTACCAACGACATCAAAAGCATGGCGGAAACAGATCTCAGAAGTCAAAGGACTCACCTGTGGAGACTCATGGAACAACCACAACACCATGGAGCCCGAGCTGCACATATTTCTGATACCCGTCTACCTTCTGCTGCATTATGAACATCAACGCTGGTGAAGATAACCACAGTGAGTACTGCCGCCTAGCACACAAGGGAGGAGGGAGGGGAAAGAGAGTGACACACACACGCAACACCCCCACCCCTAACACCATACACACAACCAAATGCACAAACATTACATATTCACCCCATACCCCTCAGGAATAATACAAGGACAAAATGATTTGAAGAAAGTGAGTGTAATACGATAAAATAACATGAATAAGTGCATCAAAATACAAACGTATATACATATTTACAAATGAAGGGACACTACCCAGTCCTCAATGTCCGTGGGCCACAGGGCCACAACACATAGGCCAAGGTCCCACCTCACTCCAGCAACAACATGGAGAGAACACTGCAGGGGCATTAGGTCGAAAATACACAGGCACCTCAGGGGGACGGGGAATGGGGGCCACCTCAGCCAGAAGATGGTACAACACCACTGGTCCTGGAGGAGGCAACATGCCCTGTGCGATGCCCTGGGGAGTGCAAGGCCACAGTCTCTCAAGTGGGTGGTTTGTCCACTGCTTGGTCCTGGGAAGTGCAAGGCCACAATCTCTCAATTGGGTGGTTTGTCCACTGCTTGGTCCTGGGGAGTGCAAGGCCACAGTCTTTCAAGTGGGTGGCTATTGCCACTGGATCTGGAGGGGGCATTGTGCCCAGTGTGCTTCATCCTGGTAAGGATGGGGTGAGTGGATGGCTTCTTCCACTGATTCTAGAGGGGGCATTGTGCTCAGTGTGCTTCATCCTGGGAAGGTTGGGGTGAGTGAATGGCATCTTCCACTGGTCCTGGAGGGGGCATTTTGCCCAGTGTGCTTCATCCTGGGACGGATGGGGTGAGTGGATGACTTCTTACACTGGTTCTGGAGGTGGAATTATGCCCTGTGATGCAGATCTTGGGGAGTGCAAGGTCACAGTCTCTCATCTGGGCATCAGACCCACAGGATTTGCAGGGCCAGGACGCACAACAGTCCATGGAGGCAGGACTACACACTGTCCACCGGTGGTGATGGCTGCTCAGTGGTGGCAGTGGCGGGGCTGGTGTCGGTGCTGGCAGTGGTGGGGGAGGCTCCAGTCCATCCCCTGCAGCCTCGGACGGCTGCCCACTGGGGCTGCTGCTGCTGGCAGTGGTGCTGGTGGTGGTGCTGGCAGTGGTGGTGGGCTGAACCACCATGGTTGGGGCTGGGGGATCCGAATGAGTCCCAAAACCAGGCCTCCTGTCCTTCCTGCCTGCTGGTGCAGGCCCCTTGCCCTTCCTGTAGGCAGCCGGGGATTGCCCCTTGCCCTTCCCTCCTGCAGCTGGTGGTGCCTCCTTGCCCTTCCTAGACACTGCTGGTGGTGCCTCCTTGCCCTTCCCTGTCGCAGCTGGTGGTGCCTCTTTGCTTTCCTTGAGGCACCTGGTGCAGGCACCCTTTCAGTGTTGCTGCCTGGTGCCCGGGATCCTCTCCCATCTGCAGTAGCTGTCAACACTACTGTGGGCGTGGACTGGGTGGCTGAGCTGGTCACCTGGGTTCTGATCACCCTGGCCCGATGTGAAGGACGGGGCGAGAGTGATAGGGAAGAGGTCAACGGTGGAGAGGAAAAGCTTCTTAGGGACATTGGGGCAGGAAGAGGGTGAAGGTTTGGAGTGGAGGAAGTGGTAGTAGGAGGTGTCTGTCTGCTGTGTTTGGGTGCAGGTGCATGGGCTGGATGCTGCTGTGAGGTAGATGGCTGTTGGGTGTCTAAGTGCTTGCGTTTGTGTACTTTAGTAGGAGGTGACTGCCAGTGTGGGGCGTGTAGTAATAGGCATGATGATGATGGTGGTAGTGGATGAGGATGTAGTGCATGCAGGTGTGAGTATAGACGCAACTAGGAGGGAGGTGGACGAGGAGGGTGAGGGGGACACAGTGGTGGCAGTGGATGTTGGTATGGGTGCATCTGAATGGTGTTTGTGTGAGTGCCTGTGGGATGATGTGTGGTGCTTGTGTTTGCCTGAACCACTCCTGTGTGTTGTTCTGTGTGCATGATGGGCTGCCTGTGTGCTTGGGATAGGTTTGGATTGAGGGGAATGGGATTGGGTAGAGGAGGTTAGAGGGGGGAGGCTAGAAACAGGGACAATGGCTGCCATCAGGGAGGAGACCAGAGCCTGGACTGATCTCTGTTGGGCCGTCATGCCAGAGTGAATGCTCTCCAGGAATGCATTTGTTTGTTGCAAATGGGCTGGCAGCCCCTGGATAGCATTGACAATGGTTGACAGCCCAACAGAGATACATCGCAGGAGGTCAATAGCCTCCTCACTCATGGCAGCAGGGCTAACTGGGGCAGGACCTGAGGCGCCAGGGGTGAAGGAGATGCCCACCCTCCTGGGTGAGCGGGCACAGGAAACATGCTGAGGTGATGCTGGGAGGGCGGTGCTGGCGGCTGTACCTGTAGTTGGGGTGGGCACAGAGGTGTCCGCCACCACCAGGGAGCTTCCATCGGAGGAGGTATCACTGTCAGAAGTGTCCCCTCCTGTCTCCGCCGTGGTTCTCCACTCGCCCTCTGTCCCACTGGTGCCCTCACCGTCGGTGGATTCGGCCTCCTGGGCCCTGTGGAATGCAGCTCTCCCCGTTGCTGGTGCCTCCGCTCCTCCGCAGATGATGATAATGCAGATAAGAACAGGGTGGCAAAACAAAAAGAGGGGGGAAAGACAAAGGATACCCTTGGTCAATGGTGGCAACAACACCACTGTTGGCGTACACGACACACACACCCAGGGATCAACCCTAGGCACTAGGCAATGCACTAACAGTCACAATGCTAGTCACCAGCCCATGGACAGGGATAACGTACGCCAATTGCAGCATGCCTGAGACCCACAGACCCCTGCCCAGTAGTTGGTGCCTACTACCTTGGGTGGAGGCGGTTTACATCAGACCCTGCCCAACATGGGCCCTACCCTGCAATGTCCGGCCTCGCCTAGGGGCACCCACAGACCCACAACCCCCACCCGGATGCCACCCCACCACGCGCAATTTGTATATTGGGGCACTGTACTCACCCATCCAGCTCCGGATAGGCCACCACCAGTATGCCGGCCATCGGGTTGGGTCAGGGTTCGACGGGCACCCCTTCCTTGCCCAGCGTCTCAGGTCCTCCCACCGTTTTCAATAGTGGGTGCTCTGTCTGCCGTAGACCCCCAGGGTCCGCATGTCCTTGGTGATGGCACGCCATATTCCCTTTTTTTGATGCGTGCTGACCTGCAGAGACATACACATCGGAAAAGGTATCAGTCAGACCGTCCTGTCTGTTACACTCATGGCGCACAGACATTGCCCACCATACATGCACCACGCTGCCCAGGGCCCTTCCACCATCCCCCCCCACACGAGGCCCTCACACTCAGCACTCCATGCATTCATGCCCCATGCATCGTGCTCACAGTGGACTCAGGTCACAGCAGCACTTGCAGTGTAGGTCCTCTCCTGTTGAAGGTCAGGTAGCAAGTGAGTGAACAGATAGAAAATGACAATCACGTCCACCGCAGTGCATACCGTCACCGCCGGCATACATCACCATTGGCCACTGTAACCCATAGGGCCTAATGATATCCAATGAGGACTTGCATGGCGGTTCTCGACCGCCTCCCGCAACGGCCCACAACGTCAGCGGAATTACCTCACTTCCACATGTCCCTCCATACAGGACAGGCTGACGCCATTTCAGGGGGTGGTGGGCAGGCCATGGCACCTAACTGCGTCACAGTACACATAGGCACTATTTGGGCCTCTCCAACAATATACTGTTACAGTCACAACATGCAATGCAGTGTAGTGTTTGTAAATATGGAATACTGACCAGCTGCTCACCGTTTTGCCCCCTAGATTGTAACCGCTGTGGATAAATAGGAGATGGAGACAGCCCCCTGTGTACAGGCCCCTGGTGGACTTTGCAACAATGGAGGACAGTCACATTATCCTCACCTATAGACTGGGCAGGGCCAAAATCACAGAGCTGTGTGCCCAATTGGAGCCTGACCTGATATCTGCTATCTGTCAGCCCACCAGGATCCCCCCTCTTGTGCAAGTCCTATTTATGCTCCATTTCCTGGCAAATGTCTCCTTCCAAGTGACAGTGTGCTTGGCAGCAGGAATGTCTCAGCCAATGTTCTCAATAGTGCTGACCAGAGTGTTATCTCCCCTGATTAAACACATGCGCAGCTACATCGTTTTCCCCCAGGTGGAGGATTTGGCCACAGTGAAAGCTGATTTCTATGCAATAGGACATATCCCCAACATTATTGGGGCTATTGATGGTACACATGTTGCATTTGTCCCCCCCAGAGAAATGAACAGGTGTTCAGAAATCGAAAGAGCTTTCACTCCATGAATGTGCAGATAGTGTGCCTGGAGGGCCAGTACATCTCCCATATCAATGCAAAGTATCCTGGGTCTGTGCATGATGCCTTTATCCTTAGGCATACCATATGTGATGGCTCAACTCCAGAGGCACCAGGTGTGGCTAATAGGTGAGCACTGGTTCCCACCCAGTAGGTGTTGGTGTATGGGTATGGTGTGGGCCCTAAGGGATAGTGTGTGTCTAATAGTTGTCCCTCGATATTTGCAGGTGACTCTGGTTACCCTAACCTCTCATGGCTACTGACCCCTGTGAGGAATGCCAGGACAAGGGCAGATGAACTTTACAATGAGGTACATGGGCGAACAAGAAGAATCATAGAGAGGACATTCGGCCTCCTGAAGGCTAGGTTTCTTGCCTACATCTAACAGGTGGATCCCTGTACTACAAACCCAAGAAGGTCTGCCAGATCATCGTGGCATGCTGTATGTTGCACATACTTGCCTTACGTCGCCAGGTGCCTTTTCTGCAGGAGGATGAGGCTGGAGATGGGCGTGTGGCAGCAGTGGACCCTCTGGATAGTGAAGATGAGGAGGCAGAGGATGAGGATAACAGAAGTGCAATAATACACAATACTTCCAATGACACACATGTAAGACATTGTAAGTTCACTTTTAATTGACAATTTTGTGTTTGACATTGTCACTGCAGGCTGATTTTCTGACTTCTATGGCCACTTACTGTACCCTTTGGCATCTCTATTTTCAGATATTTGTGCCCCACTATCTCTCATGGTGTTTTGACTGCAGCCAACTACAGGTCATTCCTATGTATATGTTACTGTAAAGGTAATTTGCAGTGTTTAAAGCTTGTTAAACTAATACATAGTTCATTCATTTGACAGACTCCATACTGGTGGTTATTTAAGTGCCAATAAGTAGAGGGGGATGTGCAATGGGCTGGGGTGATGGTGGAGGAATGTCCAGGATAGAGTCCAGTCTATGTGGATCACAGGTGCATTGTCCAATGGGGCATAGGAAGTGGAGCAATGGCAGTTCTAGGTGGACAGGGTGACAGGGTGGAACCTAAGGTTGACAATCAGGAGCGTCTTATTTCCTGGCAGGAGTCTTGACAATAGTCTAAGGCTTCTGCCTGGATCGCAGGGATCGTTTGCACACCGACTGCCAGGGCGGAAACAACAGCCACCACAGCGGGAGCCACCTACAGCCAAGTGCAAGTCAATGTTCTGCCCACCATATTATGACCAGACATTCCGCCACCTTTTCTGGGTACCAACGATATCAAAAGCCTGGCGGAGACTGAGCTCAGAAGTGAAAGGACTCACCATTGGAGACACAGGAAAGAACCACCCCGCCAAGGAAGCTGAACTGCATGTTTTTCTTATGATCTTCTATGTTCTGCTCCACCACAAACACCAACACCAGTGCAGATGAGCCGCCTAGCACACAAGGAGCGGAGAGGAAAAAGAGAGTGACACACACACGCACAACTCACACCCCCCCACACACACACACACTATACACACAACCAGATGTATTAATAAAACATTTGACCCTGTAACTCAGCTGAATAATGCAAGGACAAAACAATTTTGCAAAAGTGTTTGTAATAAGATCAACACAGTAGAAATAATAAGTTAGGCAAGATAATAGATGTATACATATGTACAGAAAAAGGGACACAGCCCAGTCCTCAATTTTCGTAAGCCACATGGCCACAGGCCAAAGTCCAAGGACGCACATGTCACCTGCTTCAACACAGAGAGAATACTGCAGGGGCATCAGTTGGTAATTAGGCAGGTACCTCCGGGGGACATGGAAAGGGGAGGCACCTCAGTCGGGAGATGTAACAAGACCACTGATTCTGGAGGGGTCAACTTGCCCTGTGCTTGATCCTGAGGAGTGATGGGCCACAGTCTCTAAGGTGGGTGTCATACCTACTGGTTCTGGAGTGTACATACCTCACAGCAGCCCATGGACACAGGAATGCATACCATCTGCCAGCGGTGATGGCTGCACAGTTGTGGTGCTGCTGGTGGATGGAGGCTCCTGCCCATCCCCTGCAACTTCAGACGGCTGTACAGTGGTGGTGCTGCTGGTGGGGGGAGGCTCCTGCCCATCCCCTGAAACCACGGACGGCTGGACAACCATGGTTGGTGGTGGGAGCGCCATCACACTTCCTGGTCCAGGCTCCTTGCCCTTCCTGCCTGCTAGTACAGGCTCCTTGATCTTCCAGCCTGCTGGGGCAGGCTCCTTGATCTTCCTGCCTGCTGGAACAGGCTCCCTGATCTTCCTGCCTGCTGAGGCAGACTAATTGGCCTTTCGTGTGGCAGGTGCAGGCTCCTTGCCCCTTCTTGCAGGCTGGGGCTGTCTCCCTCCCCTTGAGGCTGGCTATTGCAGGTTCCTTCCACTTCATTACATGTGGCCTGGATCCCTTTCCACCACGAGAGGGTGCGGTTAGGACTGGGCCCATGCACTGTGTGGAGGAGGTGCTTGGCTGGGTTGGTGATACCCTGCCCATATGTGTAGGACGGGGCGAGGGGAGTGGTAGGGAAGAGGTCAATGGTGGATAGGGAAAGTTTTTTAAGAACATTGGGGTGGGAAGAGGGAGAAGGAATGGGAGTGGAGGATGAGTGAGTGGGTGTTGGAGGTGTCTTTCTTCTGCTTTTGGGTGCAGGTGCATGGGCTGTATACTGTTGTGAGGTGGATGGCTGTTGGGTGTCTAAATGCTTGCATTTGTGTACCTTAGGAGGGGGGGACAGACACAGTGGGAGAGGACACAGGGGGCGTGTGCATGGCTGTTGTGGAGGTGTCTGCCAGTGAGGTGTGTGTTCTGCTTGGTGTGGTGAAGATGCTGGTAGTGAATGATGATGTAGTGCATGCAGGTGTGTGTGTGTGGATGTGACGGGAGGTGGTGGATGAGGAGGAGGGGGAGACAGTGGAAAAAGTGGATGTTGGTGTGTCTGCAACTGGATGGTGTTTGTGTGAGTGCCTCTGGGATGAAGTGTGATGCTTGTGTTTGCCTGTGCACTCTTGGGTGTTGTCTTGTGTGCATGCTCGTCTGTATGTGTGTGTGGGATAGGTTGGGGTTGAGGGGAATGGGACTGGGCAGTGGAAGTTGGAGGGGGGGCGGTAGAAACAGGGACAATGGCTGCCATCAGAGAGGAGGCCAGAGCCTGAATCGATCTCTGATGGACCGCCAATCCAGTGTGAATGCCCTCCAGGAATGCATTTGATTGTTGCATTTGGGCTGCGAGCCCCTGGATGGCATTCACAATGGTTGACTGCCCTACAGAGATGGATCTCAGGAGATCAATAGCCTCCTCACTCATGGTAGCAGGGCTCAATGGGGCAGGGCCTGCGGTGCCTGGGGCGAAGGAGATGCCCACATTCCTGGGTGAGCAGGCATGGGCAACTCAATGAGGGGCTGCTGGGAGGGCGGTGCTGGTACGGGGGTGGCGGCTGTACCTGTAGCTGGGGTGGTCACAGAAGTGTCTGCCACCACCATGGAGCTTCCATCGGAGGAGGTATCTGTGTCTGAACTGTCCTCTTCCGTCTCCACTGTGGTGCTCCCCTCGCCCTCTGTCCAACTGGTGCCCTCACTGTGGGTGGACTCTGCCTCCCGGGTCCTGTAGGATGCAGCTCCCCCCATCGCCGGTGTCTCTGCTCCTCCGCCAGATGATGTTAATGCACATAAGGACAGGATGACAAAACAAGAAAGGGAGAGTGAGAAACAAAGGATACAATGGGTCAATGGCTGCACCAACACCACCTTTGGCGTACACAGTACCCTCACACACAGGGAACAGGCCTACGCCATGTGCATTGCACTACCAGAGAAATAACATGCCTCCAAGGCATGGGGAGGGGTCCACACCATCAAATGTAGCACACCTGGGACCCACGCAGCCCTTACTAGTAGTGGCCCACACCACCAAATGAAGGACCCACGTAGCCCTGACCAGTAGTGGATGCCTACAAGCTAGGTAGCAAAATTTGCCCTTCTGCACCCTACCACCAGGGAACCTACGCTGCAATGTCAGGCCTGGCCTAGGGGCACCCTCTGACACACATCCCCAACCCAGATACCACCCTACCATGTGCAAGTTGTAATGATGGGCACCGTACTCACCCCCTTGTGGCTGCTGTTATGCCCACAAGCGCCCATCCAGCTCAGGATGGGCCACTGCCAGTATGTGGGCCATCAAAAGGGTCAGGGTTCGATGGGCACCCCTTCCTCGTTGAGAGGCCATCCCCAGCTGGGCCCCCGCCATCTTTAATGACCAGCATCTCAGGTCCTCCTACTGTTTGCAACAGTGGGTGCTCCACCTGCCATAGACCCCAGGGTCCGCACCTCCTTTGAGATGGCATGCCATGCACCCTTCTTTTGATGGTGCTGACCTGCAGAGGCAATACACACAGGAAAATAGAGTTAGACACACAGTCGTGCCTGTTACACATATTGCCCACCATACCCCTTCACATCACCATTTAGACACACATGGCCCAGCAGACAGCCTGTAAGCCGCCAAGAGGACATCCACCCACCCCCTTACACAAGGCCATCACACACACAACTCCATGCATTCATGCCACATGCATCGTGCTCACAGTGTACTCCCCTGTTGGTCTGGAGGCTCACAGCAGTCCGTACTGGGGTAGGACCCCATCCACCAATCTCTCCAACTCCTCTGAAGTGAAGGCTGGGGCCTTTTCCCCAGTCACACGGGCCATGGTAGGTTCCAGACACAGGTCACAGCAGCACATGCAGTGTAGGTCCTCTCCTATGGAAGGTCAGATAACAAGTGAGGAATCAAATAGAAAATGGCGGTCACGTCTGCGGCGGTGCATACTGTCACCAATGGCGTAGATCACCATTGGCCACTGTAACCCATGGGGCCCAATGTTAGCCAATGAGGAGTTACACGGCCGTTCCTGACCGCTGCCCACAATGGCGCACAACGTCAGAATTACCTCACTTCCACCTGTCCCTCCGCACAGGACGAATGGACGCCATTTCAGGGTGGGGGGCAGGCTCTGTAATAATGCTGCGTCACAGGAGATATTAGCACATACTTAACAACTCACAATGACTGATTTCATGATTACAAGATGCAAAGTTCTGATCTCGTTCCATTGTTCAGTTTGTGACCTGCTCCTCATTTGTGTGTCCCTTAGATACCTACCGCTGTGGATGAATAGGAGATGGAGACATACCCCTGTGTACAGACCCCTTGTGGACTTGGCTACACTGGAGGACAGGCACATAATACTGACCCATGAAGGGAAAATACCAAGGCACTCCAGAAAGTAGTCCTAGCAGTATAACCAAATAGTAAAGAGAGTCCAAAGTTCATACGAAGTTGTTCTTCCAATTAGTGACCTTTATTCCTGGTAAGTATGTACATTATGAAAACAGCCAACACGTGTTTCGTCCAAAGGACTTTTTCAAGGCTGTGAATCAAAGAGCAAAAACAGGATGTAATGGTGCAAGAAAGGAAAATGCATTCTAGTACAAGATACTCAGGAGTACAAGGAGTACAAAAAAGAAGTAAGATGGAAATATAAAGGGGGAGTAGGATGGTGGGAAGAAGCAAAACGGATGGATCAGAAAGGCAGGTGAGAATAAACCATCAAGCAAGACTACAGAACCTAACCTTAAGGGAATACGTGATGGAAAAATAGGATTGTGTTTAATAGGTGAACTAAAAACTAAACAAACAGAGGTGTGACAAGAAAGAACCGTGATTTGTGAACAAATCAGTAAACAGGTGTATAAGAGAGAATTGTGTGCTTAGCCCCAGTGAATTAATGTAAAATCATAAATTGCTCAGAAGGTCAGGTTTTGTACTGCTTGTACTCCTGAGTATGTTGTACTAGAATGCATTTTCCTTTCTTGCACCATTACATCCTGTTTTTGATCTTTGATTCACAGCCTTGAAAAAGTCCTTTGGACGAAACACATGTTGGCTGTTTTCGTAATGTACATTCTTACCAGGAATAAAGGTCACTAATTGGAAGAACAACTTTGAATGAACTTTGGACTCTCTTTGTTATTTGGTGATACTGCTCGGACTACTTTCTGGAGTTCCTTGGTGTTTTCCCTTAATGAGCTTTTCAGCACAGTTCATAACTTTGTTTTGATCATTACACTGGACACCTGCGGTGGTTGGGTGTCATACCAGGTCGGCACCCTAAAAGAATCTCAGTATTTTGGACTTACTAGTCATTCATCTTAATCATGGATGTGCGGACTTTAAGCATCAACCACCGTTTTCTGTTGTTATATTAATACTCACCTATAAACTGGACAGGGCCACAATCACTGAGCTGTGTGCCAATTGGATCCTGACCTGATATCTGCTATCCATCACCCCACTGGGATCCCCCCTCTTGTGCAAGTGCTATCTGTACTCAATTACCTGGCAACTGTTTTTTTCCAAGTGACAGTGGGTTTGGCAGCAGGAATGTCACAGCCAATGTTCTCAATAGTGCTGACAAGAGTGTTGTCTGCCCTGATAAAACACATGTGCAGCTTCATTGTTTTCCCCAAGGTTGAGGATTTGGCCACAGTGAAGGCTGGGTTTTATCCAGTGGACATATCCCCAACATAATTGGGGCGATTAAGGGAACACATATTGCATTTGTCCCCCCCCCCGCCCAGGCAGAATGAGCAGGTGTTCAGGAATCGTAAGAGATTCCACTCTATGAATGTTCAGATGGTGTGCTTAGAGGACCAGTACATCTCCCACGTCAATACTATGTATCCAGGGTCGGTGCATGATGCCTTTGTCCTGAGGAATAGCAGCATACCAAATGTGATGGGCCAACTAAAGAGGCACAGAGTGTGGCTAATAGGTGAGCCCTGGTTCCCACTCAGTATAAGTAGGGGTATGGGTTTGGTGTGGGCCATATCGGATAGTGTGTGGCTAAATGGTGTCCCTCAATATTTGCAGGTGACTCTGGTTGCCCAAACCTATCATGGCTGCTGACCCCTGTGAGGAATGCCAGGACAAGGGCAGAAGAACGTTATAATGAGGCACATGGGTAAACCAGAAGGATCATTGAAAGGACCTTTGGCCTCCTGAAAGCCAGGTTCCGGTGCCTCCATGTAACAGGTGCTACTCACCCAAGAAGGTCTGCCAGATAGTGGTGGCATGTTGAATGTTGCAAAACCTGGCCCTCAGACACCATATCCCATTCCTGCAGGAGGAGGAGGCTGGAGATGCCGGTGTGGCAGCAGTAGACCCTATAGACAGTGAGGTTGAGGAGGAAGAGGATGAGGATGAGGACAGAACAAATGTGATCCCGCAATACTTCCAATGACACACAGGTAGGCCGGTGTTACTTCACATTTCAATTACTTTTGTTTTAATTTGTGTGCCAATGGCATGCTGATATTTGCAACTTCTATGCCCACTTAGTGTTTCCTCTGGCAATTCATTTTGCAGATGTTGGTGACCTCCTTTATACTCCTGGTGTGATCACTACAGCCAGCTACAGGTCATTAATCTATGCACATTCTCTGTACAGTTAATTTGCACTGTTTGTACCTATTACAATTAATACATATTTGATATACATGACATACTCCAAAATGTTTTTTTTTTCAAAGGGTATTTATTGAAGTGCTAATATATGGAGGGGCAAGTGCAATGGGATGGGGTGATGATGGAGGAAAGTCCAGGACATTGTTCCAGTCTATTTGCAGCACAGGTGCATTGTCCATGGGGACATAGGGAGGGGAGTAATGGCAGTTCATGGTGGACAGGGTGACAGAGTGGGACACAAGTGTGCCAATTAGGAGAGTCTCATTTCCTGGTGGGGCTCTTGGCAAGTGTCTCTGGCTTCTGTCTGCATCTTAGGGAACGTTTGCGGGGTGGTTCACCTTCTGCAGGGGGAGGGGTGCTGGTGGCCATTGAGTCCTGTGGCGGGGCCTCCTGGCCACTAGCGGCAGCAGACATCAAAGACTGTTCAGATGTCTTGCTAGTGGTAGGGGCCCGTTGTTGTGAGACTGCCTCCCGCATAATGTTGGCCATGTCTGCTAGCACCCCAGCAATGGAGATCAGGGTGTTGTTAATTGCCTGGAAGTCCTCCCTGATCCCCTGGCACTGTCCCTCCTGCAGCCGCCTTTTCTCCTGCACATTGTCCAGGATCTGGCCCATCGTGTCCTGGGAATGTTGATAGGCTCCCAGGATCTCTGCAAGAGCCTCCTGGAGAGTCGGTTCCCTGAGCCTGTCCTCCTCCTGGCACACAGCAGTCCTCCCAGTGTCCCTGTTGGCCTGTGCCTCTGTCCCCTGAACTGTGTGCCCACTGACCCCAGGTCCCTGATTGGCTTGGGGGCGAGGTGTGCCCTGGGGTCCCTGTAGAGGTAGATACACTGCTGATTGACGTGTCCTGGGGACAGAGGTGTGGGTACACTGGGTGGGTGCTGTGGTGGTATTTCCCGATGGGGGAGGCTCTGTGGTGGTGTGTGACTGGGCCTCGGTAACCGTCTGTCCAGTGGTCCCTGATGGGACAGGTAGGTTGTCCAGATCCTGAAGACCAGAGTTGATGTCATCACTGTGTGCCTCTCTAGTTGGGGGACTGGGTAGTGCTGTCACCTCCTTTTTCGGTGACATTGTCTGGGGTACCTGTGGGGATGTAAATGATGTGTTGTGGCTTTTGTGTCTGACACACTGTACGTTTGTGGCTTCCCCTCTTTGTCTGGATTTGCCCTGGCACCTTTCACTTGTGTATGTTAGTGTATGGTGGGATTGTTAGTTCTCTATGATGTGTATGCTTTAGTGATGAGTGTCTATGCAGGCCTGTGAGGGGTTTCCATGCATTGGTATAGCATGCAGGGCTTGGCATTGGGATGAGTGAGATGTGATGGTGGGGTGTGTGGAAAGTAGTGGAGTGATAGGGGTGAGGGTGTAGGTATGTGATGGCATGCAGGGAGGGGGGGTGATAATAGTAGAGAGTTGACTTACCAGAGTCCAGTCCTCCTCTGACTCTGGCCAGGCCCTCAGGGTACAGTATTGCCAAGACTTGCTCCTCCCATGTTGTGAGTTGTGGGGGAGGAGGTGGGGGTCCACCTCCAGTCTTCTGTACAGCGAGCTGGTGTCTTGCTGTAATGGAACGTACCTTCCCCCGTAGGTCGTTCCACCTCTTTCTGATGTCAACCCTAGCTCTTGGGTGCTGTCCCATGGCATTGACCCTGTCCACGATTCTCCACTGTAGCTCCATCTTCCTAGCTATTGATATCTGCTGCACCTGTGTTCCAAATAGCTGTGGCTCTGCCCTGACAATTTCCTCCACCATGACCCTTTGCTCCTCCTCTGTGAAACAGGGGTGTCTTTGTGGTGCCATGGGTGTTCTATGAGGTCTTCTGGTGAGGGTGTGTTGGGTGATGTGTCGGGTGTGTGATGTGTAGTGCATGAGTGGTGTATAGGTGTGAATAGTGTGTGGCTTTAGTTGTGTCAGTAGTGTTGGTGTCAATCTCCTGGCAGTAATTGTTGTTTGTAAAGGGGTGTGGGTAATGTGGGTGTGTGTTTTACAGTGGTGTGGGTGTGTAGGTGTGGTGTGTGTATGGGTGTCAGGTGTGCGTTGTTTGAATTGTCCAATGTGGTCTGTGGGTGTCCATTGTGAGCACGGCCATATGTACTGCCAATGGTTTACCGCCATTGAATGTCCCCCATGGTGATTCGTGGGTCATAATGTGGTGGGCGTAGTTCTGTTGGCGTAACGGTGTGGGTTTTGATACCGCCAGTTTATCACTGACCTTCAGTGTGGCAGATTTGTGTATGTGGCTGAATACTGACAGATTGGTGTCTGTGTGTCAAAATATGGTGAACAGATATCCGCCTTGGCGGTGGTAAGTTGGCAGCCGTCAGAGTGGCGGTAAGTGGGATTGACCACCAATGTCATAATGAGGGCCTTTGTTGGTACGCAGGGTCGGGTGGATTAGTCCTGTGGCCATACATATGAGATGGATTGTATTGCAGTGAATTGCCAAAACCTTGATCTTATACAATGTTTGATCTATTGAGGAACTAGGAACCGGGGTGAGGGTGCTGGATTCCATATTATTATTGTCCCAGTGGGATTTTTCTATAAACACCTCAAACCATTTAGGGCCTCATTATGACCCTGGTGGCTGGCGGTAACACCGCCAACAGGCTGGCGATGTTACTCCAGCTATTATGACATTGGCGCAATAGCCACGGCCATACCGCCAGAGCCTCCACTATACCACCAGGCGTCATAATCCCCAGGGCAGCGGTGCAAGCACCGCTGCCCTAGGTATTATGAGTCCCCGACCGCCAGCCTGGTCACGGCGGTAAAAACCGCCATGGAAAGGCTGGCTGTAAGGGGGACTTGGGGTGCCCCTGGGGGCCCCTGCACTGCCCATGCACTTGGCATGGGCAGTGCAGGGGCCCCCAGACATAGCCCCGTCGCACATTTCACTGCCCGAATTTCAGACAGAGAAATGCACGACAGGTTCTACTGCACACGCTGCACATCACCATTGCTGCTGGCTCTATTACGAGCCGGCAGCAATGTTGATGTGACTTTTCCGCTGGGCCAGCGGACGGTAACACTGTTACCATCCGCTGGCCCAGTGGAAAAGTCATAATAGGGAGCCAGAAATACTGCTGGCACTGACGGTATTCTGTCTCCTGCAGCCTCAGCGGTCTTTTTGAAAGACCGCCGAGGTTGTAATGAGGGCCTTAATCTTTTGGGCAATGTGGGGAATCGCGACCCCCATGAGTGGTTTGATGAGCCAGCATGGTTCTCTGTTCCCGTTCCTAAAATCTTTAGGCCCATATTTATACTTTTTGACGCAAAACTGCGCCAGCGCAGTTTTGGGTCACAAATATTACCGCTGGCTAACGCCATTTTGGTGCGCTCTGCGGGCGTCATATTTATACTTTGACGCACGGCGACGCAAACAACAGGTGGGAGTCATTATTTTTGACGCACACCGCGGTGTCAATTCGTAAAGGAAAACAACGTTAACGCGGCGGAAATGACTGTGGGTCGATTTACGACACCGCAAACCGGATATGCGTCGTTTTTTGACGCAATAGTGTCAAAAAAGCCCGCGAACACTGCCAGTTCACCAGAGGAGAGCCAAAATGTATCACAGATGCCACTACAGACCCCAGGAAGATGACAGCAGACCAGGAACCAGCCAGGAGGATCCACACAAGAACCAGGACACTTTTAAGAAGAAAAGAAAGTGTCGCTTCAGTGCAGAGGAGCAGGAAATCCTGGTTAAAGAGGTGACGGAACATGAGCACCAACTGTTTGTCACCTCAAAGTTGCCAATCAGTAGGAGAGAGGCTATATGGCAACAAATTGTCAACAAGATTAACAGTGTGGCTGAAGTACGCAGAACAGTCATCGAGTGCAAGAAACGCTGGCATGACTGCAAGCACAGGACCAAGGAAAAGATGGGCATGAACAGGAAGGCAGCACTGCAGACTGGAGGTGGGAGTCCAGCACACCAGGAGGCCTTGGACCACATGGAGGAGATGGTTGCAGCCGTCATCCCTGAGGAGATCGTCACAGTGATTCAAGGACAGGACAGCGCAGACTACCAGGAGACAACGCACATGCAGGGTAAGCCGCATGGGCAATTGAAATGCACTAATGTCAACTCTGCAACCGGGGGGTGGGAAATACCTACTACACATTGCATGTAAGTCATCATATACATGGAGTGGCATGGGTAAAGGGGCACGCCATGGGGGCATGGCCTGCACAAACATAAGCTGGGGCACACCATTACACTACACCAAAAACAGTCCCATGGGGGCATGCTGTCATGCAAACGATGGAGCAAAGGGAAAGCCACGACAGGAGGGAAGGCCACTATGTCAAACTGACATCCTGGCACTCATCAGCCAACATACCTCCTACATTAACTAGGGCCCTATTAGCAATCCTCTAGCCAAACCGACAACTGCAATGTAACTGCAACAACAGTTGCCACTACCACCTCTGATCTGTGTGCAGCTCAACTACCCAATGGCAGTAACCTCCCCATGGAACATACATACCTAAATTAGGGGGTGAGGATGACATCTGCAACAATCTCCTGAAATAAGACAAAGGCCCCAGTACACTCAAATGTCAATGCCCATAGTTGTCACAAACATCAGCCAATGTAAACAACAATAGGAGCGACACAGCACTAAGGACACACCCATGCTGCATATGTCAGGGTCCATCCTGTGCCTGGGTAACAAGGCAACATCACAAATGTCATACTGCTCAGACAACAGCATTGAGGAGGGGACACATGTAACTGGTCACTGAAATACACCTGCACAGTCAGACGTGGAAATAGGACACTGATACGACTATCAGGGCAATCCAATGTAACACACATTACCCAACATCAGCAGGACACATTAACAATGTCAACATCCATATCACATCATAACATTGCCATGCATAGGATATGCAACATGTCAATTACAATTAAGTCGATGTGAACGATCAGGGATTGGGGCAGGTCCTGATAGTTAAGTGTGCTGCCAGGGCCATCAGAACACCCACAGCCAGTGAAAGGTCTCACCATGAGAATGGATATACACGGAGGGTCGAGTAGGATAAAAAGGTGGCAATTCTCTATTTGGCATAAAGCAACACCTAGAGGCAATGAGGCTGATAAGTCTGATAACTCAATAACATACATGTAACACACAGGTGGGCCATAGGCCTGAAACAATGCCCATCTGAAGGACTGCAGATATTAATACAAAACAAGATCACAAAGTGAATTCATCAAAAGGCAGGCACGTCACGTCAAAATTGTCACAACACAGACACACTAATTGTACCCTGTTTCATTGCAGAGGAAGATGGATCTCCTGCCGATATGCCTGTCCCAGATTTCCCTGATGACATGGTTGACTAGCCGATAAACATTCCCCAGGAGACCATCCAAAAGGTCCTTGAAACCCTCCAGACCCCACTTTCAGTCACAAGGAGGAGCACAGAACAAGCAGCCATCGCAGAGGAACCACCCACCACCCCAATTGTAAGACCTGCCAGCTCCAATACAGGTGAGGACTCAGACGACACTGGCACCAGCTTTGAGAGAACTGTAGTTGGAGTACAGGGGGAGCTGGACAAGGAGGTGCAGTTGGGGATGCAAAATATGGCAGCCAGCCTTGAGGGGGTGCGTTCGTGCATGATGTCATCTGCAGATCAGGCAGCAGCTATGCAAGCCCTAACATCTATCTTGCAGGAACTGCAGAAAACCCAGAAGGAAATCAGCACAGCTGTAATACAGTTGACCCAACACCTACAACAGCAATCCTGTCAACACGTGCACAAATGCAGCATTGAACCCCTTTAGGGCCGACCTGGCTGCCTACCATCGTGATGTGGCTGCTATTCTCAAGAACCAGCAGATCCTCCTTGCTGCAGTACTGCCCTTAAGACCTTCACAGGGAGCAGCGACCCGGATGTCTGACTCCACGTCTTCTAACACTGAGGTGTGTGTGTTGCCCCTTCACAACCAACAACAACAAGGACAAAGCATGCAACACACACATCAGAAGAAGAAGACATGGAACAGATCACATTCACAAGGAAAAGTATCCGGAAGCACTAGTCCCTGCCACATGGCCGACATTTACCAAGGTCCTGCGCTTTGTAACTTGCCAGTCTTGCAACAACTGTACTCAAGCACTGTTCTGCAAACCACTGTATATCTTGTCACCCAGCCCAGTGATTGTCTCTCTCCTACTCATTGCCAAATCCTGTCCCTCTGCACTGTCTGAAACAGCAACCCCAGCATGACAAAAGCATTTTGGTAAACCCTTGTGTTGGATCCCAATTTAAAATGTCACTATAATGGACTCACAGTCGTGGACAATGTACATATAGCACTACAGCACTTTTCAATAAATAGCACTTACACCACAAATCTGTATCTGGGTAATGTGACATATCAACTGCGCAGTAGATAATTGGAATGTCCCTACTGCCAAATAACGTAGCTTCTCAATACAACTGTCCAGATATTATGTAGTTAGAGAAATCTGCACAGTGACCATGATTGCATCATACTCTGCCCATCCTGAGGGAATAATCTGATGAAGTGAGAAACCATAGACCACCATGCTGTGTTGGACAGAAGAATGCTTCCTCAGGGGATAACTAAGTCATCAAATAGTGCCAGCTAAATGTTGTCAACGTGCAAAAATAACACAATAAACATGCCACACTAATCTAAGTAAACACTAAAAAAACTCCACAAATGAAGGTGTCTGAGTTAACGTACAAATAGGTAATCATGCTGAACTGTGTCACAAATGATGTATGAGGGTCATGAAGACAAGATTACAAGATTGCCAATGAGAACTCATCTTATAAGGGTGTGCATGATCATCACACTGCAGTCAGACCTAAAACTGTTTCCCCAATATCAAGTCTGGATGCATTGTTAGTGACTTTGAAAACACACTTATCAACAGAAACACATTGTCATCCATATTAACTGTGATTGGTGGTTGCAACAAAGGGTAGACACTTTGCAAGGTAGCTCTGGGTTAGCTGCCAATCGTACAGCTCAGTTGGGATTTGTTTGTAGCATAGGACACAGATGTTATAGTACAAAAGAGATGTACACGGAATCCAAACCCACGATCAAGTACCATTCAACACATACTATTAAGGGGTAACCAAATATTTATTAAAAGCTAACCATAGATGAGGAAACTGAGGGAAAAATCTTACCTACCCTAATCTACCCTGACTACTCATTACCCACAACTGTCCCTAACTAACCTAAGCTACACTTAATTATCACATGTAACGAAACGTTCTAAACATCTACCCCCCAATCCCCTTATGAGACCGGACACATTGAGGACAACACATACTAACCTAAACACATACTATACTATCCTATACAAATATATATTTTTTGGGTAAATTGTTTTTGTATGGTTTTTTTGTTTTTTTTTTAATTTTATTTTATTTTTTCACACAAGAACCCCAACATAGCCCCCCACCCACCCACCCACACATGTAATAAGTCAAAAAAGAAACAAGCAGGACTCCCTACCCCCCACCCACTAACACTAACTAAACTAACAACCTATACTAACCTAACACTAAGCCCCCTAAGCCCACTAAGTATAAGAACAAGGAAAGAGGAGGGATGGGAGGGTATCATGTCCATCTAATCAACTGTCTAGAGGTTGGTCCTCCGGAGGGTCCCCTTGATATCCTTCACCCGCCGTTTAATGTGCCGCACGTCCCAGCTCAGGTGGCTCACCTTGCTCAGCACTTTGTCCACCTTGTTTTCAAGTCTATTGAAGGCGGCAGGGTCAACAGCTGGAGCAGTGGCAGTCTGGGTACCGGTGGAGGAGGTCTGTGTGGGCTGTCCTGCCCCGGTGGCAATGCTGGGGCCAGGAAGTCCAGCAGATGTAGATGCAACAGAGGCAGCTGTGGGTGGGGCCACCTGGCTCTCATTGGTGGTTGTTTCTGTGTTGGCTGTGGTGGGCACAGTAGGCCCACCCTGTGGGAAGGCTCGCCATGACCCGGAGGCGCGTTCATGGCGATATCGCCGGGCCATCCTCCGGAACCCCGACTCCACCAGCAGGATGTGCTGGTATCGCATGGCCCGGCGCTGAAATTCATGGACCTGGTCTGGAGTCATGTTAGCTGCTGTGAAGACAAATGCAGATATGCCACATTAGTAACTGCATTGTGTGAAACAGCACAGCAAGTTAATCAGACAATACATCTACTGTACTTCTAACAGCTCATATCACAATACAGAGCATCGAATGTCCCTGAGGAAGTACATGGCAGGCCAGACAACAAAGGTCACATCACACAAAGCACATTCATAACCCACAAGATGGGTAACAACTGGCCTTGACTTGCAATCTGAGTTCTGACAGTTATCAGCTAAGAATCATGCTGCATATCCTCCACCAAGAGCTGGGCTACAAATGTCAGTGTACGGAAAGCAAAACTAAAGCCACATGGTCTGCAAGTTGTAACTGGAATTTCCAGTATGGTACCAAGTGCAAAACCTGAGTGTGTATACTAGTATGCAACCAAAAAGTCACTTATTCACAGGTATGTGTAACATACTGGTAGCATCAATACTAGGTACCCCATTCACAAACCCATGGCCGTGTTTGAGGGGGGACGGTGGATATACAACTAAAATTTGCCAACAACATGTACACCGAGGAGTGTATAGGCTAATCCACACATGTTTCTCTCTACAGACACACCACAGGTAAGGTCTATCTACATTTTGGAGTCAGCAAACCCTAGAGCACTCATAGGGTCAGACATGTCAGGAAAATCAGAACTTAGTACACAACATATACTTCCAGTGAGGCCTGACTTACATCAGACACAGAGTTGCTAGAACACCCATGAGCATGAATTGCATGCACACCTAGGCCATTACACTCAGGTTCCACAGACTTGATGAACTACATGTGGAAGTACATGATGCTAGGAGGTTCTACCTACTGTTTCAAAATGACGTAGGTAAATAGTGAAGCAGATGTCTATTTGGAAGCTATTAGCTCCACCAATATTAGAGAATGTGGGTCTGACAGGCTGACTAAATAGGGGCTGACTTCCATTGCGACTCTTGGTGATACAAGTGTCAGACACATGACTATCCCCTGTACTCACAGTGGGGCCTACAGGGATGTCCTACAATCCCTACATGATACCATTGGATACGCATTGGCTAACTCCAAACATGTGAAAACTGCATTCCCACTCATGGAACAAGTGAAAAACTTTACCCCAGCATCACACCTTGGTATGCGTCCAACTCACACGAGTCCATAACCAGCAAACACAACACATAACAAACATATCAACGCTTACTGTAGTGGTCGGGGTCCTCAAATGTCGCCACCTCTCCCACAGTGTAGGGCGCTGGTCCACCTCTAAAGTATGGAAGGAAGAAATGTGCTCAAAATCTGTGCACAGTGCAACATTTTCAGTATCATTTACAATGTGTAGGCTGAATAAGTAAATGGCAGCCATTCAGACATGATGGTACTGCATCTGATATTTCACGGCCAACTTGTACATAGCATGGGTCTCCTGTGACAGTTACACACATACCTGCACACATACATTGGCCCTAACTATCATGTGGTTGCAAACTTGCCCCATAATTGGTGAGCACGAAAAAATATGGAGTGTAATCGTCTCATCATGTGCATCCAAGAGAAACATCCAACGCCTGGTTACTTGAGGACTGCATTACCAGTCAAACATGCCTTGTGGACATGACACCTTTAGTGCACATAGGCCCAATGTACATGGGGAGGGGCCGGGACTCCTGTAAGCCATCCTGTTGTTACAGTATAGTCAATTGATGTGGCCCAGCTATGGTGATTTGCACCAACCATGGAGATGTAAAGCCATGTAAATACACTTGGTCTGCCATCCATATTTGGATTGTGGCTCAACCGATTCCAACAAACATCTTACGATGTTAGCTGAGGGCACCTTACACCTTTACACGATGTATTCAAATCATGAACTGACATTTATCCTAAAAGATTAAGAAACACAATAATCCCACACATTCATGGTACTTCTGTGAACGCTTTCCTTCCACACTCACCAGACTCACATGAGACCACTGTTTGAGCCACTTTGCTATTATAAATTGTTGTGAAGGCAGCACTCATTTTCAGCATCATGTAGTGATTCTAAGGTCAGTCTAGCAATTGCGTCAACATAGTTGGCCTAAATGTTGGTACATCTGTACTTCTCTGTCAATAATACCCTATATAGACATGATTGGCTCCTATTTTGTTAGCTGTGCTGACAGAAAGGCTGCACCAATTTCCTTCATGGTAAAGTTTCCTGTAAGTTTGCTGAGCACGTGCTACCTGACACCTAGCAATTGTGATCCTTGCCATAGTGCACCAATGATCCCCTTATATGTCCCCAAAATTACACACAGTCATCAAGTTAGGTGGCAGACATTGCACTAATCCCCTGATGTCACAACAGAGCATTCATTTGTGCACAATAACAATAGTCATACTCACCAACAGTGCCACCAATCATGATTCCCAGGTGGTCCAAGAGATCCTGCTCCCTGGTGATGAGGTCAGCCCACCGGTGCTTCAGCTGGTGGTCACTCCTCTGGCTGGCATACACACGCTGCAGGTGATGCAGAACCTTTCCCCACTGGATTCTGCGCGCCTCTGTCGGTTAGCCCTGTATGACCCTGCCTGGATCATGAGCGGCAAGAAATGTGTCACCAGACAGATGAAGCGCCCCAACTCCTCTTCCCCCATCCTGCCAAGACGTGGCCTACCAGACATACTTCTAAATGAAGAAATGGAATAGGGGTAAAAGAAATAGAAAGGGGAAATGGGTGAAAGTAGGGGTAAAAAGACAGGAAAGAAGTAAACCTAAACACTAAAAGAGCCCAACTATCCCCAAACTATCACTACCCACAACAGACTCCCACAAACAAGAAATACACAAGATAAATGAACAAATGTAGACAAAACACAGTACTACAGTATACACAAACAAAATTTATTTCACAAAAGGACTTTACAGATAGCACACAGGACAAATACAGCACAAAATCTCTGGACAACACTCTCTACACAGCCACACAGTCTAAAAGGATCATAGACTGCAAAGTGAAAGTGAAAGTACACCCACTGTATATGATCTGTAAACAAGATATCCTATTACATCACTTCCTAATTGAAAAGTCCCACCTTTTTCGCGTTATGCGTCATTTTTTGTTGCACAAAACTGTATTTGTGTCATTGTTTTTGACGCACAGACGTGAATATTAACCCGCATCCACATAATGATACATGGACTGTACAAATATCTGGATGCGGGCTATATTTCACTCCTGTGCGTCAAAAAAAACGACGCAAATACAGTTTTGTGCAACAAAAAATGACGCACACCGCTAGGGATGTCAAAATTACAGTGCATTAACTGGTTTGGGGCATTTTTACATTTTTTTGGGTTATTTTACATTTGGAACACATCAGAGATTGGCTAATTGAAGACAGTATGGTGTTGATGGTGTATGTTCACATGTGTGACATCATACTGCAGCGGAACATCATCCACTACACCCTTCACAGTATGTTTACAGTTGGCTGACCTCATAGATGGTCATATGTGTGGCCCACATATATGTATGGCACAAATTGTGCATGTTTGCCATAAGGAGAATAGCAATGTGCCGCACATATGTACAATACCTAATTGCCTTTGGCTTAAAGTGTGTGCTTTGACAACTAATTTGTTGGTTGACCAGGTGTGTGAGTACATCACATGAAGCATTATTGTACATTTGGTTGTATGAATGGGACGTCCATGTGTCCAACCCTAAGATGCAAGTAAAAATTGGAATGAGCAAGGGCATGTGTTAGTCATACATGTAACAACACCCGCAAAGTATACTCCCAAGTTTTAGGGTCACGTAGACACCACATGTGACATAGCAGGCACCAGATGGATAGCAGACACATGTTCATGTCAAAGGTCCACAATTTCTACATCCTATGTCCTAGAGTATTGGTAAGAGCTTCCTAGGCACTAGTTGATGAGTCCCACAGTGAGTCATACACATGCATTGAGGAAGTGGGTACCATGTTGTTTGCACAGACAGACAAGGGTCAATCTCATATGTATGATGACACCACAGTTGAGGCCATAGAAGTAAGCCCCAACTATCAAGTGGCTGTGGTGGACCAGCATACAAGACAGCACGTGTCCACATATTTCCAGTGATCAATTGCACATAGGTGTCTTGTTCATGTGTGTGGTCCAATGATGATCCTGTAGGTTATTTTGGATGTAATTTGTCACAGTTCGGACCAGGACTCATCATGAGTCAGTGGCAGCTATTCCTGTAACTACTGAGTATCCTTTGTTGATCAATATGAGTAAAGTAGATGTGGACATGTGAACCAACATGTGGATGGTCCCACCCTGTCACTAAAGACGTATAATGAGACAGTCAACAGGGCAACCTTGGTGTGCTGAGTGAGATAATGTCTCAGGTGTCATGTTCCGGCAGGTGTCATTACAACATTTGTACACAGGTTGGCCTCTGCACTTCCCACTGCATCTGGGAACATCGTAGCCTCTGTGCTGTTTATTCTAGCAGCTATTCAGCACACACGGCCCATCACTATGTTGTGCACACTGTGATGCTGTGTGTGAACTGTCATGGTTCTGACATTTGTGTATTAGTCATGTACATTATCAGAGATTGCTGGTTGTGCTGAAAGCCCCGTACCCAAGCCCTGCCTATGACCTTGGGACACTGTCACACTTTGTCACTCATGCATAAATGCAACCCAGAAAAGGGATGGGCCATGAATTTTGCATTTCCAAGAGGATTTAACTCAAATGGTACAGTTAAAAGGCAGATGATGCTATACAATGTATTTGTGTATGCATGGTAGAAACCCATACCCAATGCCCCCTGATGAATGGCAGGTTTTCCAACACAAGTGTGGTACATATGTAGACATAGGGATACTTTAGTGTGACGCACAGACAGTTGCCAGTCAGGCTGACAGAATGCAAGATGATTCAGGAGCCAGCTAATGGACAAGTTACATAATCAGTGGTCTGACTGAGACTGTTTGGAGGACAAACTAGACAGTTGACATGTCAATCTGTGTATGTCCTGAGTTTTTGAAGGTGACAAATGAACCCAAGGGCTGTGTTACACGGCTTAATTACTATCAATGGTTGACGATGTATTTGACATAATGGCTACTACTATGCTGTTCCAGGCATCATCAGGGGCAGTGCTTTTTGTAATGGGTGGTGTGCATGGAGGTATTCACAGGTGTGGGCTGCATCTGGTTCTCACCAGTCCTGTAGGTGAGACTTGCATTCTAAGGGCCAACAGACATTTTCACAAGGGGAAGCAATCTACATGTGCTAACCGGGCTTTGAGACTAGAAGACAGTGTATAAATTGACCTGACGTTCATGCAGTCAGATGTTCTTTGACAATGGCATACCTTAGGAAAGGGTGTAGCACACTGGTTTGCTAATGTTGGTCTGTGTTTGTAGAGGAGGTATTATCAGGGTACACATCTTAGTATTCCAGGGACCTCTTCCGACAGGTGGGTTGTGACCAGGTGCATGGGTGTGTAAGGAGTTCGGAAATGGGCTGACATGTACATGGAATGTCATGTGCGCAATGCATGTCATATGTGTGGCACTTGTGCTGTCTATGTTCTGCTTCTATGGAACTCTAGTCACAGATATTCCTTGCAAATATTGGATGCAGTTGGACTAACTGCTGTCAAGGGTCTTGTCAGACATTCCTGTTAGTGATGCTAAAGCACATTGAGTGCCTCATGTATGAGGCTTGTATTCCCCTTATTGAGTGATGGTGTCATAGTTGTGTGCCATATGCTGCGTTGGACCTTGCTTTCAACATGTATGTGTGAAATAGTTGTGGTCCTCTGCTATAGGCCTTCAAAGGAGATATGTACATGATATATGTCATTAAGAGTGTGTGTGTATGTGACCATTGTATGTTAGGCATCACATAAGCTCTGGGATGTTCCGTGTCCTACTCAGTATCTCAGCAATGCTCCATGAGGCGACACTCTTATTCTGATAAGTAGAGATGAAGGTGTGTAAAAAGGAATAGCCAGACCATGATATGGTGATTATAATAGGTGTTTATTTACATTAGTTAACTAAAGTGGTGAAGGTGATCATATTCAGAAGAAATGATTTACAATCTGTTGCCGCCTGCCTATACCAGCAGCTGTGTTCTGTAGTTCCCCCTCCTGTTGCAGGCCAGCATCCTTCTCTTCCTCCTCTTCAGGCATGTGCGGCTCTGGTTCCAGGAGGGGAATGTTTCTTCTGACACAAATGTTGTGCAATATTGCACATGTGAGGATGATCCTACAGACCATCTCGGGGGAATATAGGAGGCTACCACCAGTGATGTCGAGGCAGCGGAACCTTGACTTGAGGATGCCGAAGGTCCACTCGACAATGCTGCATGTCCTCCTATGGGCCTCGTTGTATGCACGCTCTGCAGCTGTACTCGGGTTGCCAAATGGTGTCATAATCCATGGCTGGATGCCATACCCCTGATCAGCTGCAAGAGAAAATGAATGGGATCATGTTGATGTAGATGGCACTATTAAAAAGACCTTTAATGGCAGTAGTTGTCTTGTGTTGTCTGTGACTCTTTTGTGTACTAATGTGACATCCTATAGTTGTAGGCTATACCATCTGCATTGTGTTGTTTCCTTGGCTGTACAAGTGTTTGTCTGCTAACCGTTTGTCAGCATTATGTTTTGGGATTTTCAGTACAGTGTGCCTTCCCTAGCATTGTGAGTTGTGATACAGGTGTCCGTGTGTCTTCACTAGGGGTGGGATGATAGTTCCATGCATAGTTAAAATTGAAAGTGTTGTTAACACGTTCATATCAAAGTACCCTGGACATCCCATACCTTTAGACTTATGCAATGTATTAATGTAAAGGTCATTGTGACACTTACAATTTGCAAGGTGACATTTAGGCAACCACACTCATTGACGTCTTCACATTAGGCTGTACAGTAAATTCCGATGTGTGACAGGTGGTGACAGGATGGTGACTTAAGAAACATGGCTAGCGATGTCAGGACCTCAGTGTGTTCCTGTCGACCTGTTGCTGTTGTGGTGTATGTGTTGTGTGTCCTAGAGGGTTGATGTGCAGTGTATATATATGTAGGTTTTTGTACTTACCAACAAGTAGTCCATTGCCATACCGTCCATCCTGGAAGTGTTCATTGATGGTGCAGTGACGGAAGATGAAGGAGTCATGTACACTCCCAGGATATTTGGCCACGATGTTGGTGATCAATCCTTGGTGATCGACAATGGCCTGCACGTTGATGGAATGTGTGTGCTTCCTGTTGCGGTAGAGGTGTTCAGTTGCAGCAGGTGGCACAAGGCGTACATGTGTGCAGTCGATTGCACCAAGGACGTGTGGGAAGCCACTGATTGCGTAGAACCCCTGTTTTGTTTCCTGCTGCTTCTGCAGTGTGTTAGGGAAGCAGATGTGGCGGGGTGTCAGTTGAATGATGGCGTCCAGTACTTTGGGCAAAAAGGTGGAAAATGATGGTTGTGATATTCCGCCAACCAGGGCACCAGTTGTTTGAAAAGAGCCACTTGCCAGCATATGAAGTACGGCAAGCAGCTTTGTTTCTGTTGGCATGGTGCGGGGTGTCACCAAAGTGGGGGCCAACTGCTGTTCAATGTTTCGCAGCAGCTGCTGAATGGCCTGCCAGTTCAACCGGTACCTCTGTATGATGTAGTGTTCCCTGAGGCCCTGAAGGGTTGTTCTTGGGCGGAATATCCTCTCCTGCCTTCTGCGCTGGCTTTGGGGTCCCTGCTGGTGTTGTTGTAGCTGCTGTTGTTGTTGCTGGGCTCTGCGTCTGCATGCATGCTGGATTAGAATCACCTTCATGGCTCCCTGTTGCTGCTCTGCTGCTCTGCTGTTTGTTCTGTGTGTTCTGATTAAATACAGGTGTGATTGCCCCATTTAAACACCTGCCCTGACCCAGGCGTTAATTTTTGATGCAAATCGGGCTGTGCGTCATTTTCTGGCTCCGCCTCCCGGGCGTGCGTAATTTTTGCCCGAAAGCATAAATACGACGCACGGCCGTTGAAGCCATTTTTTGGACGGGAACGCCTACCTTGCATATAATTAACGCAAGGCGGGTTGCCGCATCCAAAAAATGACGCACACGGCGGAATTTTGTCGTCCACGGGCTCGGGCGTCAAAGTTTAAATACGGGGCAACGTTTGCGCTGATTGTGCGTCAAATGTTCTGATGCACAATCGGCGCAGACGGAGTATAAATATGCCCCTAAGTCATTTTTTGGAAGTGGAAACCTACCTTGCCTTAATGAGATGCAAGGTAGGCGTTCCCGTGCAAAAAATGACTCTATGGCATTAACGCCATATTTATACTCCCATGCAAAAATGGTGCAAGGTAGGGAGGAGGGGTCAAAAAATGGGGCAAAGATGGCTTTGCCCCGTTTTTTAGAGCCTGGGTCAGGGCAGGCATTAGGGGACCTGTGGGCCTATTTCCATGGTGGACCACCATGGAATAAGCCCACAGGTGCCCTCCCCAGGCCTCAAGGGCATCCCACCCACACCAGAGGGACTGCGGAGGATGGGGAACCTCATCCCAGATAAGTACAGGTAAGATTGCATTTTATTTTTGAAAGTGCCATAGAGGGCCCTGAAATGGGCCCCCATACATGGCACAGGGTGCAATGGCCATGCCCAGGGGACCCCTGTCCTCTGTGCTGGCCATTGGCGTGGTGGGCATGATTCCTGCTTTTTCTAAGGCAGGAGTCATGTGGCATGGTAGGTTTAGCACCATAAAATGACGCTAATCTGGTTAGAGTCATTTTTGTTTTACTCTAGCCTGCCTAAAGTCATTTTTTGGTGCTAAACCCTCTTCTTCTATACTGCCAGCCCCACCCGACTAAAGTCTTTTTTTTTTTTACTCTAGCCTACCCTTTGCACCGGCTTGCACCATTCCATAAATATGGTGCCCGGCTGGTGCACAGAAATGGTGCAAGCCGGTGCTAAACTTTTTGGTGCAAAACTGAGTTAGTGCAGTTTTGCAGCAAAAAGTATAAATAAGGGCCAATATTTTGTACGTTTGCACCACTTTTGCGTCAAAAAATGACATAAATGCGGCACAAAAAAAGTATAAATCAGGGCCGTGGTGCTAGACGGGTCTAGCACCAAAGTATAAATATGGGTTAGATTTGCACCAAATTAGAGTAAAAATAATGACGATAATTCGGTGCAAACAGAGTATAAATATGATTCAGAGTATAAATATGCCCCTAAATATGGCGTTAAGGCCATAGAGTCATTTTTTGCACGGGAACGCCTACCTTGCATCTCATTAAGGCAAGGTAGGTCTCCACTTTCAAAAAATTACTTTAATTCCATAAATTTGGCGCTAGAGGGGTCTAGCACCAAAGTATAAATATGGAGTTAGTTTTGCACCGGATTAGAGTAAAAAAAAATGACACTAATTCGGTGCAAACAGAGTATAAATATGCCCCTTAATCTTCTCTCAGTTCTGGTGAATGTAGATTGACACCCAGCAGAGAAGGGCATCAATGTAGATCGTGTCCAACTCTCAGTGTCCCTGTTTCAGGTGAACTGTGAGGAGGGCATTCCCCAAAGTGCAATTCCACAGCCACTGACCCAAACTCATGAGTTCTCCATCCACCAACATCACGTGTGATCGCTCCTTGCAGCTTTGCACCCCTCATTCTTTCCCAAAACTGCCTATTATTACAAAAGTGCAGCTAGTTAACAGCAAACACTCCCTAAAGCTTCCGCTTAGCAGGTCTTTAACAGCCCCCAGGGTATCCAGGCTTCCCCCATGCCTAGCTTTGCCAATGTTCTTACATTGGTTTTATGGAATATATCCGGGCTTGGGAGTAAACCTGCTCAGGAAAACTTGAGGTTATTCATTGACCAGAGTGATATTATGTTATAGCAAACGTGGGAGATAACCCCTGTAGACAAGGCTACAAGACCGTTCATATTCCAGCACATAGATCTCGTGCTGGTAGACTTGCCATATGGCTCAAGATTACTTTGGGCTGTCAAGTCAGGCAACTACCCCTCGAACCTCCCAATTTAATAAGTCTTGAAATTCTTGTAGGGAATAATGCCCTTTTATTACTCCTCATATTTATAATAGACGTCTGCCTAACTCTACTGAATCTCCATTTTTGCTTCTCCTACCCTAACCAAGGCCGGTGAGGAGGCTACTGTTACTGTGGGGGTGTTGGGTGGTATTTTAATGTGTGCTTGGAACCCTCTTCTTTATTGAAGGGAGTTGTCAGCGAAGGGGACTTGTAATGCAGCACACCCACACTCCAAGATTCTTACCTACATACCCTACCTAAGGTGGCCTTACAAATTCTGGACAGCTGTGTGTGTTGTCATGTGAGAGCCAGTAAAGGCAGAACGAAGTCTGATTTAGAGAGGAGCCCAACAACAGTCAGAGGGAGTACTTTTCAAAGCCATCATTTTCCACTGGCTCTCACCCTTTGAGTAACATAGATAGCGTGACCCAGAACCAGACTCAGTCAAGTGGTAATCTGATGATTAATAAGAACAGGAGGAAGGTTAGGTGGGATTATTTGGCTAATAATGTGAGTGCCTGTGGCACAGTTATCTCAAGACTTTATTCCAGTTTTGCTCCCTCTTTAGGAGACAGATTTAGCCCTTCATAAATCCTTGGAAGTGCACAATAAGTGGTTTGAAGAACTAAAAATGTGCTTCTCCACCAAACCACCTTCCGACATGAGTTAGACCCCTGTTGTAAATCATTCTTGGTTTACCAAAGAATGCAGGGAAGCAAAGAGGCTTCTAGTTAATACCTTTAAAGTAGGCTGCCCTGCAGATATTCAAGATGCAAGAGCTTCCTATAAACTTACCTTAAAGAGTGCACAAACAATGTGGGACACTTCCATCTGGACTAATATCCTGACTGCTGTAAAATCAGGGGACCAGCATGCCTTCTGGCACAAAATTTCCCATGGGGCCAAGACGTCTAGTTAAAGGCCTGAAGTTAATACATTCCCGAATGACTAGGTTAATAACTTCCACTCCCCTTATAGTAATCCTGTGGTTTCTTCCCCTTCATGTCCCACAGATGTGGTTAATATTGCAACTGTTTCTTTCTTAACGCATGATTCAATTTCATCAGTCCAAGGCTAGCTTGAATCCAGTGGCACAATGAGCTTGGGACCCACGTCTGGGCATACCCTTCCCTCTTAGGGCAACTTTAGCAACACAAAAGGATGATGGACGGAGTGCTGAACAATGCAAACACTCACCCCCAGTCACAGATCTGGGTTTAATCCATTGTTCTTTTTCCCACTATGCCACCCCAGTTTGGACCCAGCGATATGCAAATCAGTCTTGACCCTGTTTCTCATTGGAACAGTCCAGCCCGAACTGCCAGGCCAGGTCCTCCCTGGACCGGAAACAAGCATCCTGGGACCTGTTTCAGGGTATCACCCTTCATCAGCTAGGTTAGCTTGAATCCAGTGGCACAGTGAGCAAGGGACCCATGTCTGGGCATACCCTTCCCACTTAGGGTAACTTTAGATTCACAAAAAGATGATCGAAGGAGTGCTGAACAATGCAAACGCTCAACCCCAATCACAGATCTGGGTTTAGTCCATTGTTCTTTTGCTCACCATGCCACCCCAGTTTGAACCCAGCCATATGCAAATCAGTCTTGACCTTGCTTTTCATTGGAACAGTCCAGCCCAACTGCCAGGTCAGGTCCTCCCTGTACTGGAAACAAGCATCCTTTGACCTGTTTCAGGGTATCACCCTTCATCAGCCAGGCTTGCTTGAATCCAGTGGCACAGTGAGCAAGGGACCCACGTCTGGGCATACCCTTCCCACTTAGGGCAACTTTAGCAACACAAAAGCATGATGGACGGAGTGCTGAACAACGCAAACTCTCACTCCCAGTCACAGATCTGGGTTTAATATATCGTTCTTTTGCTCACCATGCCATCCCAGTTTGGACCCAGCCAAATGCATATCAGTCTTGACCCTTTTCCTCATTGGAACAGCCCAGCCCGAACTGCCAGGCCAGGTCCTCCCAGGACCGGAAACAAGCATCCTGGGATTGGTTTCAGGGTATCACCCTTCATCAGCCAAGCTAGCTTGAATCCAGTGGCACAGTGAGCAAGGGACCCACGGCTGGGCATACCCTTCCCACTTAGGGAAACTTTAGAAACACAAAAGGATGATGGACAGAGTGCTGAACAATGCAAACACTCAACCCCAGTCACAGATCTGGGTTTAGTCCATTGTTCTTTTGCTCACCATGCCACCCCAGTTTGGACCCAGCCATATGCAAATCAGTCTTGACCCTGTTTCTCATTGGAACAGTCCAGCCCAACTGCCAGGCCAGGTCCTCCCTGGACCGGAAACAAGCATCCAGGGACCGGTTTCAGGGTATCACCCTTCATCAGCCAAGCTTGCATGAATCCAGTGGCACAGTGAGCAAGGGACCAACGTCTGGGCATACCTTTCCCACTTAGGGCAACTTTAGCAACACTAAAGGATGATGGACGGAGTGCTGAACAATGCAAACACTCACTCCCAGTCACAGATCTGGGTTTAATCCATTGTTTTTTTGCTCACCATGCCACCCCAGTTTGGACCCAGCCATATGCAAATCAGTCTTGCCTTTGTTTCTCATTGGAACAGTCCAGCCCAACTGCCAGGTCAGGTCCTCCGTGGACTGGAAACAAGCATTCTGGGACCTGTTTCAGGGTATCACCCTTCATCAGCCAGGCTTGCTTGAATCCAGTGGCACAGTGAGCAAGGGACCCACGTTTGGGCATACCCTTCCCACTTAGGGCAACTTTAGCAACACAAAAGGATGATGGACAGAGTGCTGAACAATGCAAACTCTCACTCCCAATCACAGATCTGGGTTTAATCTTTTGTTCTTTTGCTCACTATGCCACCCCAGTTTGGACCCAGCCATATGCAAATCAGTCTTGACCCTGTTTCTCATTGGAACAGTCCAGCCCGAACTGCCAGGCCAGGTCCTCCCTGGACCGGAAACAAGCATCCTAGGATTGGTTTCAGGGTATCACCCTTCATCAGCCAAGCTAGCTTGAATCCAGTGGCACAGTGATTAAGGGACCCCCGTCTGGGCATACCCTTCCCACTTAGGGCAACTTTAGCAACACAAAAGGATGATGGACGGAGTGCTGAACAATGCAAACATTCACCCCCAGTCACAGATCTGAGTTTAATCCATCGTTCTTTTGCTCACCATGCCACCCCAGTTTGAACCCAGCCATATGCAAATCATTCTTGACCCTGTTTCTCATTGGAACAGTCCAGCCCGAACTGCCAGGCCAGGTCCTCCCTGGACCGGAAACAAGCATCCTGGGACCTGTTTCAGGGTATCACCCTTCATCAGCTAGGCTAGCTTGAATCCAGTGGCACAGTGAGCAAGGGACCCATGTCTGGGCATACCCTTCCCACTTAGGGTAACTTTAGATTCACAAAAAGATGATCGAAGGAGTGCTGAACAATGCAAACGCTCAACCCCAGTCACAGATCTGGGTTTAGTCCATTGTTCTTTTGCTCACCATGCCACCCCAGTTTGAACCCAGCCATATGCAAATCAGTCTTGACCTTGCTTTTCATTGGAACAGTCCAGCCCAACTGCCAGGTCAGGTCCTCCCTGTACTGGAAACAAGCATCCTTTGACCTGTTTCAGGGTATCACCCTTCATCAGCCAGGCTTGCTTGAATCCAGTGGCACAGTGAGCAAGGGACCCACGTCTGGGCATACCCTTCCCACTTAGGGCAACTTTAGCAACACAAAAGCATGATGGACGGAGTGCTGAACAACGCAAACTCTCACTCCCAGTCACAGATCTGGGTTTAATATATCGTTCTTTTGCTCACCATGCCATCCCAGTTTGGACCCAGCCAAATGCATATCAGTCTTGACCCTTTTCCTCATTGGAACAGCCCAGCCCGAACTGCCAGGCCAGGTCCTCCCAGGACCGGAAACAAGCATCCTGGGATTGGTTTCAGGGTATCACCCTTCATCAGCCAAGCTAGCTTGAATCCAGTGGCACAGTGAGCAAGGGACCCACGGCTGGGCATACCCTTCCCACTTAGGGAAACTTTAGAAACACAAAAGGATGATGGACAGAGTGCTGAACAATGCAAACACTCAACCCCAGTCACAGATCTGGGTTTAGTCCATTGTTCTTTTGCTCACCATGCCACCCCAGTTTGGACCCAGCCATATGCAAATCAGTCTTGACCCTGTTTCTCATTGGAACAGTCCAGCCCAACTGCCAGGCCAGGTCCTCCCTGGACCGGAAACAAGCATCCAGGGACCGGTTTCAGGGTATCACCCTTCATCAGCCAAGCTTGCATGAATCCAGTGGCACAGTGAGCAAGGGACCAACGTCTGGGCATACCTTTCCCACTTAGGGCAACTTTAGCAACACTAAAGGATGATGGACGGAGTGCTGAACAATGCAAACACTCACTCCCAGTCACAGATCTGGGTTTAATCCATTGTTCTTTTGCTCACCATGCCACCCCAGTTTGGACCCAGCCATATGCAAATCAGTCTTGCCTTTGTTTCTCATTGGAACAGTCCAGCCCAACTGCCAGGTCAGGTCCTCCGTGGACTGGAAACAAGCATTCTGGGACCTGTTTCAGGGTATCACCCTTCATCAGCCAGGCTTGCTTGAATCCAGTGGCACAGTGAGCAAGGGACCCACGTTTGGGCATACCCTTCCCACTTAGGGCAACTTTAGCAACACAAAAGGATGATGGACAGAGTGCTGAACAATGCAAACTCTCACTCCCAATCACAGATCTGGGTTTAATCTTTTGTTCTTTTGCTCACTATGCCACCCCAGTTTGGACCCAGCCATATACAAATCAGTCTTGACCCTGTTTCTCATTGGAACAGTCCAGACCGAACTGCCAGGCCAGGTCCTCCCTGGACCGGAAACAAGCATCCTAGGATTGGTTTCAGGGTATCACCCTTCATCAGCCAAGCTAGCTTGAATCCAGTGGCACAGTGATTAAGGGACCCCCGTCTGGGCATACCCATCCCACTTAGGGCAACTTTAGCAACACAAAAGGATGATGGACGGAGTGCTGAACAATGCAAACATTCACCCCCAGTCACAGATCTGAGTTTAATCCATCGTTCTTTTGCTCACCATGCCACCCCAGTTTGAACCCAGCCATATGCAAATCAGTCTTGACCCTGTTTCTCATTGTGACAGTCCAGCCCGAACTGCCAGGCCAGGTTCTCCCTGGACCGGAAACAAGCATCCTGGGACCGGTTTCAGGGTATCACCCTTCATCAGCCAGGCTAGCTTGAATCCAGTGGCACAGTGAGCAGGGGACCCATGTCTGGGCATACCCTTCCCACTTAGGGCAACTTTAGCAACACAAAAGAATGATGGATGGAGTGTTGAACAATGCAAACACTCACTTCCCGTCACAGATCTGGGTTTAATCCATCGTTCTCTTGCTCACCATGCCACCCCAGTTTGAACCCAGCCATATGCAAATCAGTCTTGACCCTGTTTCTCATTGTGACAGTCCAGCCCGATCTGCCAGGCCAGGTTCTCCCTGGACCAGAAACAAGCATCCTGGGACCGGTTTCAGGGTATCACCATTCATCAGCCAGGCTAGTTTGAATCCAGTGGCACAGTGAGCAAGAAACCCACTTCTGGGCATACCCTTCCTACTTAGGGCAACTTTAGAAACACAAAAGGATGATGGACAGTATACTGAACAATGCAAACACTCACCCCCAGTCACAGATCTGGGTTTAATCCATCGTTCTTTTGCTCACCACGCCTCACATTCATAGTTAATTGTAAATTGAGATCTGGAGAATGGGGGTTCTTTGGATCCAATGGAAAAATGTAGCCTGCCTGGTTGCATTCAAATAGAAGGGGGAGCTGGCCTCAGTACCAGTGTGGCGTGGTTGAGGAGGCATGGACAACTTTTTATCCAAGACACTCTCATGAGAAGGCCGCCAGCCTCCTCCAGGACCAAAAAGCTTCTCCATGTTGATTGTGCCTGTGAATGGTGAAATGTAGGATAATGTGCTGTAAAGCAAAAAAGATGTGCTCTAGAAGAAGAAATGTTTTCCCTGGGGTTCCTTTTGCCATTGGTTGAGGAGTGCACAGGAATCACCACAGCCTATTGAATGGTGGTTAATAGTACAATGGTGGCATCACACATTGAGCTCCTTAGAAAATCTCCTGACGTGGAAGTACCAAAGAGGATGAAGCCTGTTTTCTGTGACCTGCGGAGAGGTGTTAGAAATGGGGCCTCTATTTGGCTTCAGTTTGCACCCTGTTCAATTAGGGACCCTCACTCTAGTCAGGATAAGGAAGGTACACACCTAGGAAAATACCTGCTCATCCCCTTGCTAGTTTGGCACAAGGAGTCAGGCTTATCGCATAGGCAATGTGTGAAGTATTTGCCTCAAGACACACCATAACTGAGTGAAAACACCACAAAAGCACTCAATATTAGCTTAGAAAAATAAGCAATAGTTATCTGAGTAAAACAAGACAAAAACAACAAAATCCAACATACTCAAGCAGAGTTATGAATTTTCAAAGATTTTACTTAAATATAGCACTTAGATACACAATTGCTTCAATTTGGTATTACCACGGCATTGTGACAGAGTCATTCTTAACAATCCAATGCCAATGGCACTGGTCACTGAGTCACATGGACCCCCTGGTACAATACCTTGTGAAAGTGAAGAAACAGGCCGGTGCACGGAGTCGGGGAAGCGAGGCGTCACTGGATCTGGTGTGCCGCCGGTTCTGGTGCTGCGGAACAGTGGAGTGCAGGTGTCAGTATGAAGCATCTGGTCCTTACTGTGGAGCCGGGGAGATGAGGTGGCCTCAGTGCAAAGAATCAGTTCCTAACGACTCCGGTAGGGTCGATATCCAATGGGTCAGAACACAGTGTGTGATCTCATGGGATCACATTTACACCAGGGGCTTCAGGTGCTGCGGCAGAGTCCGGTGTCACAGACATCGGTGACAATGCACTCTGGACTTAAGAGGTCACATGATGTCAGCTAGGCTGTGGCGGCATCAGGGCTGAGACGTCATTTGGGGTCATCGCACTCCAGTGGGACCACGGCTTTGGTTGAAGGCAGCGTCGCTTGGTACAGCAGTGACAACAGTCCAGGTGTCTGGCGTCGGTGCACTTGGTCTTTCTTGGGTTTTAACCAGCTTTCATTCCCAAGGGCCCAGAAACTGAAATAGGCACCACCTGGCGAGTTAGAGTCCACAGCAAGTGAACCCAGAGCCTGGGAGGTGAACTCTTTGCTGTCCCTAAGACTTCTTAACTGGAGGCAAGCTCAGTCCAAGCCCTTGGAGAACCTTCACAAGCAGGATACATAGCAAAGTCCAGTCATTGTCCCCTCTAAGGCAGACACATCAACTGCAGGCCAACCCAGTAAAGCACACACAGCAAAGGGTCAGTACTCTTCCTCCAGCTTTTCAGCTCTTCTCCTTGGCACAGGTTCCTCTTCATCCAGAAGTGTTCTAAAAGTCTGGAGTTTTGGGTCCACTGCTTATACCCATTTCTACCTTTGAAGTAGGAAAACCTCAATGGAAAGTCTCTGTTGTTTACAAGATCCTGCCTTGCCCATGCCTGGCCCCAGACACACACCAGGGAGTCGGACACTGCCTTGTGCGAGGACAGGCACAGCACTTTCAGATGCAGGTGTCAGCTCTTCCCTGCAAATCTAGTCCAGGAGACACATCAGGAAATGCAGGACACTCCCAGCTCCCTTTGTGTCACTGACTAGTGAGAATTCACAAACAGCCTATCTGTCAGCAGGACACAAACAGAGTCACAGAATGGTTAAGCAAGAAAATGCCCCCTTTCCAAAAGTGTCATTTTCAATCTGAAAATCTAAAAGCCAACGTTACCAAAAGATGTATTCTTAAATTGGGACTTCAGATATCCCAAACTCCATCTTTCTATCTGCTACCAATGGGAAACTGCACTTTAAAGGTTTTTAAAGGCAGTCCGCATGGTAACCTATCAGAGAGATAGGCCTTGTAATAGCGAAAAACGAATCTGGCAGTATTGAACTATTAGGACATGTAAAACACACCAGTACATGTCCTACCTTTTAAATACACTGCACACTGCCCATGGGGCTACCTAGGGCCTACCTTAGGGGTGACTTATATGTAGTAAAAGGAAGGTTTGGGCCTGGCAAGTGGGTATACTTGCCAGGTCAAACTGGCAGTCCAAGACTGCACACACAGACATTGCAGTGGCAGGTCTTAGACATGTTTGCAGGACTACTCATGTGGGTGGCACAATCAGTGCTGCAGACCCACTAGTAGCATTTGATTTACAGGCCCTGGTCGCCTCTGGTGCACTTTGCCAGGGACCTACAAGTAAATCAAATAGTTGAATCATGGATAAACCAATCAACAATAGAATTTAGACAGAGAGCACATGCACTTTAGCACTGGTTAGCAGTGCCCAGAGTCCTGAAAGGAACAACAACTGGTCAGAAAAAATAGGAGGAAAGAGGCAAAAGGTTTGGGAATGACCCTGCAAAAAGGGCCAGGTCCAACAAGTGACAAATGGGAGCAACTCCCTCTTTTCCCTAAGACTAAAATATTGGCTCCATGGATCACAGCTGCTGTCCTGCATGGCTACAGTGGCATCAAAAATTGCAAGAGGCCTTTCCATGGAGTAACAAGTTAAACGGTGATGAGTGGACCTTAGCTGGACTGTGCTGGAACACTCTGTTAGAGAAAGTCCTCTACTTTAAGTACTAGGACTTGAAAAGTTTTGACCTCCAGTGGACTGGAACTAATTAATAAAGTTTAGCACCAAGTGCTTGACCTTGGAGTGGCAGAAAATGAAGTTGCTCCTGATCTGAGCTTTTTGCTGCTGAAAGAAGATTTCAATGGATCCTCATACCTAGGGTGTCCAGCTTTGATGTGACTTTCTTTGCTACAGCATCAAGGTTTGTCCCGCTGGAGATTTTCAACCTTCATAATATGGTCATATTGTAAAACTATTGATGAAGCAAAGGTGCTAACAGTATCTGGTCCATGAGAGGATTTCAGGGATGTATAATTAGAAATTTCTAGGAAATGTATTTTAACACCAAAACTTCAGCTGGTCCTCAACCAAAGTGTATCAGACTTTGGACCAGATTCCAAGTCTGTTGGTCTGTACCACAGGACTCGCAATGGCGGTCGGACTGCCACGGCTGAGGCAGTCCGACTGCCACATTACAAGCCTGGCAGTCAGATCGTCAAAAGACCGCCGTCTCTGCCAGGATCCCTGATCCTGATGGCAGTCTTGGTTCTGATCAGCCAGGGCAGCCCTAAAGTCAGTGCCGCCCTGCTGATCACTTCAATGTTCTCTGCCTGCCTTTTCATGGTGATTCAAGTGCCATGAAAAGGCTGGTGGAGAAAAAGAGCTGGGGGCCACAGGTGGCCCTGCACTACCCATGATGTTGTCATGGGCAGTGCAGTGGCCCCCCTTCCCAGCACTGTCAGAATGCGGACTGTCTGTTGGGCAGACAGTGCGCACTCCAAGGGTGCTAGGGTGGCCCACTATGCAACTGCATCAAACTCGGCTCCAAGTGGAGCTGAGTCCAATGCCTCTGCACGTTTTCCACTATGCTGACCAGCGGAGACCTTTGTTTCCACCAGTCAGCCCATTAGAAAGCTCCTAATAGGACAGGTGGGGAGGCCGCCAGCTCCGCAGCAGTCTCCTACCCATGGGTGTAGCGGTTGGGTTTTACGACTGCCAAACTCGTAACCAGGTCCTTTGTGTAGACTTCATCAAATACATCGCCCATTCTTGTCAACTAGAGAATTTCCTCTTCTTAAAAGTAGAAAGTAGAAGTCAGAAGATAAAAACTTTGACCAGGACGACCCACTTGGTGTATCTGACCTATGTTCCATAGCAGTCAGCATGACATTGGGCCTGGGTCCTAGTCTCAGCAAAGAGTGTCCTTGGAGGGGAGCTTTCAAAGCTTAAAGTTTAAAAAATAATATCTCTGGCTCAAGTGATTACATTTTATGAGTAATTTTTATTATATTTGTCTCAATTTTAAGAAATGTACTGTGGCATTTTGCTTGTGTTGTGTTTTTTGACATTCAAATTAGTTTGGTACTTCTAACTACTTTTAAAACTTTTCTTTCACACTTTTCTGTCGAAAAGTTTATTACCACATCATTTTATGAAGAAAATACATAGGTGGTCATTCCAACCTCGGCGGTAAAAGGCGCTTACCTCCAGACAGAAGACTGCCATAACACCGCCGCGGTCGCGGTAAACCGCCACGGTCATTCTGACCCACACTAGGCAAACCGCCAAAATACCGCCATCCACAAAAGTCCGCCACACCAAAGGTCAGCGATAAAGTGCCGATGACCAAACCTCCACCGTCACGCCAACAGAAATACGCCCATGCCATTACGACCCATGAATCCACCCGGCGGTCTTTCAACCGCGGTATTCTATTGGCGGTACACACCACATACACCTACAAAACACTACCACATTGGACAATTCGAAATACACACACCTGAAACACATACACACACCACTCCCACACACCCAATACAATATAAAACACACACCCACATCACCCACAAACTACCCCTTGCAAATGTCTCACCATCACAACCCACCCATCCCAAAAACTTAGCCCTGCATGCGGCCCCAAAGCATTGACACCCATCACCAAAGCATGCCCAATGCACATACCCATCACCCCCCTCCCCAAAAACACCATCACAACAGCCCCCACAAAGGAATGCCAGCACTGGGGTACACGGGCACCCACCCATTGCACGCCATTGGCACACACAGAAGCAATAACCATACTTTTATACCCCTGCAGGACCCGAACGCCAGGTCACCGCGCAGGAGGGTCCACAAATGTCCCCTCCACCCCCAGAAGAGGCCCACAGTGATGACAGAAGCTCTGTCTCCCTGGATCTAGATGACCAGCCCGGTCCATCGGGGACCTCGGGACAGTCGGTTCCCCTCAGACAGGCACAGGCCACAGCAGACCTTCCCCCCTCTGGGAACACCAGCACAGCAACCACCCAGCGGGCCCATACCTCTGTCCCCAGGACACGTCAATCAGCGGTGTGTCCACCACTACAGGGAACCCAGGCTAACCCACCACCCCAACAACAACAGGGACCTGGGGGCAGTGGTAGTGGGCACACGGTCCAGGGGACGGAGGCCCAAGGAAACAGGGGAACTGGGAGGGCAGCTGTGCGACAGGGGGGGGACAGGCCAAGGGAACCCACTCTCCACGAGGCCCTCTCATCCATCATGGGAGCATACCACCACTCCCAGGAGACGATGGCGACGGTCCTGGCCAGGTTTCAGGAAATCCAGCTTCTGCAGGAACAACAGTATATGTGGTTCAGGGAGGAACTGAGAAACATCAGTACTGCCATGGGTACCATCGTAGTGGCCCTGAATGAGTTAATCTCCACATTGCGGACCACTGTGGCACCTCAAAGGACCCCTGACACTAGCATGGACCAAGAACTGGCTACCACCTCCGCCGGCGCTAGTGGACAGGAGGCCCCGACAGAAGACCAACAGGCCACCAGAACCCCACCCCCTGCAGAAGGAGAACCACCCCGCAAGCGGGCCCTGAGATCCAGGAAGAAGACAGAGTAACATGTCAAGACCCCCGCCAGCAAAGGATTCCACCCAGATTGTCATACCACTGTCCCACATTGTCACCATGTCCAACCTTAAACTGCCCCTGCTCCACTTTCCACAGGCATTTGGACAATGCACCTGTGAACCTGATAGTCTAGACTCTGCCATGGACAATCCTCCACCATCACCCCTCACCGATTTGCAACCACCCATCCAAATTAGAGCACTTGAATAAACACATTTATTGCACATAAACAATCTGGAGTCTGACTGTGATTTTAACAAATGTATTAGACATGACAGTGCCAAAATTGTTATTCACATTGTGATGCCAACAAACCGCTGTCACACAGCTGTAGTCCATGGGGAAACAAAGCAGATGTCACGCAGTGGGGCCCACAGCTCTGAAAACGGAAGGGAAAGTCACAACACAGTTACCATACACTGGGGGAAAAAGTCAGACGGTA